>NW_006921781.1:4899423-4900507 GCF_000298275.1 Orycteropus afer afer
TTAGTATTCTTCATTTTGTTTTGATTTTGTTTCTGATTGATCCCTTTCCAAAGAAGCATTCTTGTATTTGTCTTCAATCTCATTAATTCTGTCTTCCATTGCACCAATTCTACTTCTTTGCCCTTCCAATGTGTTATTTCTGACAATTTAGTATTAATCTTCTGGATTTCTGTCTGTAGATTTAGAATTTTTTCTAATTTTTCATTTATTTTGTCATTTTGTTCTTGTATTTTCTTCCAAAATTCTTCTAGGCTTTTTCTGTGTTTCCTTTGGTCTGTCTCTCAATCTTTTGAAGATACTTAAATATAATTATTTTGAATTCCTTATCAGAGAGTTCCAATGCTGCTTCTTCCTCAGGGATGTGTTCTGAGTCTGTATCCTATTTCCTTGTTTCTACCACTTTATTTTTCTTCTTTGTGTGGACTGTGATGGTCTATTTTCTCTGAGACATCATGGTGTTGTATTTAGATCTCTGTTAACTGTTTGTGAAGAGCAGCCAAGGGTGATTCAGGCTCTTCTTGGTGGTTTTTTATCACTGGCCCTTTGGTGGAGAAGGAAATGGTGGCTCTTGCTCAGTAAGTGACATTGCAGGAGGTGTGGGTGTAGTTGTATCTTATGGGGACTGTTGCTGTCTGTCACTCAGTTAGACAAAAATTACAATTGAATAACCATCAAAAAACTAAAAGCACATGGACAAAAAATACGCCTTGTAATCACACCTGAACAGTAACCAAATAAAGGAAAAAGGGAAAAAAGAAGAAGAAAAAAAAAAAAAACAAGAAAACCTGCAATGTCTGGGGATAGGGCACTAAGAGAAAAAAGGTAGAAAAGGAGAATAATGAAGAAAAGAATGGGAAAATGCAAAAAGAAAAACAAAGAATGGGGTTAATCACAAGAAAAAACAGGTAAAACAAGAATTTAAATTAAAAAAAATTTTTTTTTTAACCAGGAACAGGAAAAAGCTGTAAACTAGGACCTAGGAGGGCAAGAATAAAGAATAATAGTAAAAAGGGCAAAAGTCTTATTAATAATAGTAGTTTTTAAACAGACAAATACAAGCAAACTAAACACCAGAAAATAGAAA
>NW_006921781.1:4901607-4910222 GCF_000298275.1 Orycteropus afer afer
GTTAGCAGTAAGTGCCTTAGGCACTATGCTACCAGAGCTCCTCTCCCACCATATTGGGAGCATCCAATGAGCATTTGTACATACTGTGTAAGAAAAGGGTTTCTCTTCACTTCCTCCTCATTGTAACACACACATAGCTTCTGGGGATCACATTGAGCTTGGAAAGGAAAACTGTCCATTTAGCAGAGAAGATGGCTAATTCCACACACTTGTGGAGGTTTCTAAGGAGCTCTGGTAGCACAGTGCCTATGGCATGTGACCACTAACCAGGAGGTTAGCGGTTCAAACTCATCAGCCACTCTGTGGAAACAGGACTGGGCAATCTATTTCTGTAAAGATTAATTGGCTCATGAGCAGTGGGTTTTGAGTGGAGGTTTCTTTCCATTTCTCACTTGGTGGTGCTTCCATTCAGGATAACCTAAATCTCTTTCTAGAAAGGTTTTTATTTTTAATATCAAGATAGATTTTTTTTAAGGTAATTATTCTGGTTTTAACTGAATACTTCTTTTAGTACCAATAATTAAAAGGTATATATATATATTTATATAAATATAAATTACCAATAATTAAAAGGTATATATATATATATTTATATAAATATATATATATTTGCTGTTGTTGTGTGTGTCAAGTCGGACCCGACTCATACCGACTCATAGCGACCCCCGACTCATACCGACTCATAGCGACCCGTCCTTGGGTTTCCGAGGCAGTATCACTATGGAAGTAGATTGCCCCGTCTTCCTTCCGAGGAGTGGCTGGTGGGTTGGACCTGCCAGTCTCCTGGTTAGCAGTCAAGTGCCTTAGCCACTACTCTATATATACACATACACATACATACACACAAACATAGCTAGTCAATGATTTTTAAATTCTTTGAAATATTCCTAACAGGAAATGAATGTCTTTTCTTATTTATGTATTCAACATAGACAATGTAGCTTTGATTATCTGCAAAACCTGTAACAAAGAGAACAATAAAGTCCAGTAGATGGCACTGTTTGCTACCTTTTACAAGTCAGTTGGGCAAAGAAACATTCCCCTCACCCCTAAACCTATTTGTATTTTGAGAATAGTATAAATCCAGCGTACATTTGTAAAAAGCATAACTTAACAAGAAGCCTAATCATTATGTCCTTTTCCGGAACCCACATTGAATGTCTCTGTCACTATTTATTAAACAGGAAAGTACTTAAGGATCATTAATCTGGTCTGAGCATAGAAAGTATTTTACTTGATTCTTTTCTTTTTGTTGTTGTTAAGTGCCATTGAGTCGGCTGGCTCTGACTCATGGCAACTCTATGTACAACAGAACGAGCCACTGCCTGATCCTGGGCCATCCCATCCTTTCAATCATTTGAGCCCATTGTCATGGCCACTGTGTCAGTCCATCTCATTGAGGGTCTTCCTCTTTTTCACTGATCCTCTACTTTACCAAGCATGATGACCTTCTCCAGGGCCTTGTTCCTCCTGATAACATGTTCAAAGTACGTGAGACAAAGTGTCACCATCCTTGCTTCTAAGGAGCATTCTGGCTACAGTTCTTTTAAGACAGGTATGCTCATTCTTCTGGCAGTCTGTTGTATATTCAATATTCTTTGCCAACACCATAATCCAAATTATTGCATTTTTCCTTCTTCTTCCCTCAACCCCCACATGCAGAAGCTATCTCTTCAAAAGAGATTAAAAAGCAAGTGTAGCCTAGAACTGCACTTGTGTTTAAATTGCTTTCTCCTTGTTTTTGAATTATACCTAGCTGCTCTCTAACTTATTTTTTTCCCAACCATTCTAAGGCATTTACAAGTAGACCTAGTGGTACAGTGGTTAAAGTGCTCAGATGCTAATTAAAAATTTAGTGTCTCAAACTCACCAGCCACTCCGCAGGAGAAAAATGTGGCAATCACTTCCATTTCAGCCTTAGAAACCCTATGGGGCAGTTCTGCTCTGTCCTGTAGGGTTGCTAGGAGTTGGAATAGACCGGGTGGTAATGGAGGGGGTTATATTTATGAACAACTACCTAATTGTGTCTTTTTCCATGAGAAAGAATTAATGTCTAATAGATGTACGTGTTGTTGTTGTTTTTTTGTGCCGTTGAGTCGAACCCGACTCATAGCAATCCCTCCTTGGGCTTCCGAGGCGGTATCACTACAGAAGTAGATTGCCCAACCTTCCTTCTGGGGAGTGGCTGGTGAGTTTGAACCACCAGTCTTTTGGTTAGCAGTCAAGTGCCTTCGGCACTAAGCCACCAGAGCTCCTGTAGATGTACGTAGGCCATTGGAATTAGAAGGGGCACAGGTATAGGCTTTGGAATTCCAGCTCTGTGTCTAATCTTGCAACCACTGGTATGATAATTAACTTTTCTGAGTATTGGTTTTCTCATGTACATATATGTGATAACAATGCTTACTCAACAGGGTTTTTATGCAAATGAAGTTAGATAATAAATTATATAATATACAGCATCCAGTATAATGCATAATATGTGGTAGGTACTCAATCTGGTGCTTGTGTATTGTCCTTGGTGATGTAAACAGTTAACCTATTCCACGGAAACCAGATGGTTGGAGGTTAGAATCTACTCAGAGGCACCTCAAGAGAAAGGCCTGCTCTCTACTTCTGAAAAATCAACCACCAGAAACTCTGTAGGGCAGAGTTCTACTCGGGTGCACGTGGGGTGGCCATGAGTAGAAGACAACTCCAACATACACAACGGGTTAACAACATTAACTTCATCTCCTACAGTCAGACATGCCTTCCACAAGATTCTTAAAGAACTCCAGACAGAGAAGTTACAGATTCTCCATTAGCAATATGTTTAGTCCTAACATTGCCCCAACCTAAATGACGCTAAGCCACTGTGTTTTCTCATCATTAGCTTCAAACCTATATTTTAAAACTTCCTGGGCTTTGAGGCAGGCACATGGAGGCAATTCAGCAAGCATTATTGAGTATTGAAGGTTAAAGCAGCTGTACCCTGTAATCTCCTACTCAGCTGCCAATACTAATTTAATACAGAGAGGTGAACACATGGCTTAAACGTTTAGCACAGTATCTATTTTTCCCATCTTGGTTTAAAATTATGAAAATTATATATTGTCTACAAAAGCTAGTATTTCTTGTCAGTGATAGTTTCCCAACATTAAGGCACTAAATAAATCAAAGTGCCAAGGTATTTTACTATGGATTAAAAGTTGATGTATGTTGGCATTCAATTTGATTAAAATTCAGAAGCCAAACAGAAAAATATTAACAAACTGAACTGGAATATCCAGGAGAACCAAGTAGTAAAGAGGAAAGGAAAAAAAACCAAAACACCCTAACGACAACTTGAATATTTTATATCCATCCCTGTGTATTTGCTTCACTAGGCTGTCAATTTTAATTGGCCTTCAACATGCTGTGGTTCTAATGTATGCAGAATTCCAATTGTCATTTCTACCATCTGCAGTATCCCCAAATGCAATCTAGTCCTCATCGAATAATAGGGTTTCTCCCATTATAGAAATAAATAGCTTATTAAATCTGCTGTTCATTTTTATACCTGATGACACAACTGTTTAGAGGTACAGAAAATGAGAAACCGTTTCCTTCAAAAATCATATTTATTTTACTAAGAGCAAAAATGATTCATCAAGGTTGGCCCAATGCTAATTAAGATTTTGTAAAGGTTAAAAGCAAGGCAGGTATATACCAAAATGTCAGAAGTTCACTACCCACACTACCGTCCTTCGGATGCAATTGTGTTTCTGATGTCAAGACTATTTTTAACAAGGAGAGAACTCTGCTCTTCCTGTGTGGATGTACGTGTGCAAGTCTATATGTCTGTATAAATCTTGGTGGTTTTACATTTTGAGAGGCCACATGATATACTGAAAAGAGCATAGGCCTTGGAGAAAGACAGATCTGGATTCCTGGATAGATTCCAGCATTTATTAGTTTTCTTACCTTGGGAACTTATTTAACCTTTCTGAAGCACAGCTTTGTCATCTATAAAAAATGAGGATAATAACACATGCCCTACAGGAGGTGATTGGTGTATTTTATCACAATGCCTGAGATGTAGGAGATGCTCAATACTTGATTAAAAATTAACTCAGAGTATCTGTGAGCCCATCCTTAAACAACTTCATATATGGAAATCGGGATTTGCAACACCAACAAAATTCACTTTTGCACCATTATTTTTACAAGATTATTTTAAGAGAAATAATGATAGGAAAATTTTTAATAAGTATCTATCAGTGCACTTAAATTTTAACAAAAACAACACTATACAAAACATTACTAAATAAAATGATATATATGTGTATAATGAACACAATATCAAAGGGCAAGCATCACATTGTTTCTAAGCCATTCATTGGTTCACTTCTATTTGGCACAAAAGTCAGGTGCTCAGCTGCTAACTGAAAGGCTAGAGGTTCCAACCCACCCATAATTTCTGCTGGAGAAAGGACCTGGCAATCTGCTCCAGTAGAGATTACACCCTAGAAAACCCGATCGGGCCGTTCTACTTGGTCACACAGTTCACTGTGAGTTGAAATGAACTTAACAACACCTAACAACGGAAAAACCAACAACATTAATAAAAATGAAGCCTCTTCTCCCACTTGAGTAATACCTAACAAGTATTTTGTTTTGTTTTACTTTAAATAGGAATGGCTTAGTTGTGGGTTTCTTAATATATGGTGTGTGTGTGTGTGTGTGTGTGTATATATGTATAATTATATAGTGTGTATATATACACACTATATTAAAAAATCTTACCGCTGTCATATTGGTTCCAACTTATAGCAATGCGTCCTTGGGTTTCTGAGGCAGTATCTCTACAAAAGTAGACTACCTAGACTTCCTTCTGAGGAGTGGCTGGTGGTTTTGAACTGCCAGCCTTCTGGCCTAAATACCTTTGGCACCAGAGCTCCCACACTATATATATATTGGAATATAATACATATATACATGTTGTTGTTGTTGTTGTTAAGTGCCGTCGAGTCGTTTCCGACTCATAGCGACCCCATGCACAGCAGAACGAAACACTGCCCGATCCTGCACCAGCCCCACAACCCCTGCTATACTTGAGCCCATCATCGCAGCCACTGTATCAATCCATCTCATTGAAGGCCTCCCCCTCTTTCGTCGACCCTCTACCCTACCAAGCATGACATCCTTCTCCAGGGAATGGTCCCTTCTTACAACATGACCAAAATAGGTGAGATGAAGTCTGGCCATTCTTGCTTCCAAGGAGCATTCTGGCTGCACTTCCTCCAGGACAGATCTGGTAGTTCTTTTAGCAGTCCATGGTACTTTCAGCATTCTCCGCCAGCACCACAACTCAAAAGCATCAACTCTTCTTCTGTCTTCCTTATTCATTGTCCAACATATATACATACATATATGAAATCTAAAAATGTATTTAATATTAATATTAATATATTTTAATATATGTTATATAGTCTCTGACTTATGATGTGAAAGGAGCTCTGGTGGCATAGTGCCTAAAGCATTTGACTGCTAACCAGAAGGTTGGTGGTTTGAACCCACCAGTCACTCTGCAGAAGGAAGACTGGGCAATCTTCTTCCATAAAGATTTACCACCTTGGAAACCAAATGGGAATCTCATGATGTATTCAAGTTATGATGAACTGCACTTATGACCATCTTTTTTTTTTCTTGCACATCTTATTATAGTAATGTGTACTACATACAATGTTGGAACAAGTAATTTGCTCATTATCATTTTCATGTGCTCACTAGCATAATTTTATGTTATGTTTCTAATGCCCAAATATAGAATTTATAAAGACACTGAAAATAAAAGGCAATAATAAAAACTTGGGGAAAAAAAAAAAAAGAGGTATTGGACTTCCATCAGAACTAACTTACAATGGAGTCCCCAGAACAGAATCCCATCGTAAGTCGGGGACTACTTGTATCTAGAAGTTCTTTTCTCTGATCAGAAATATACATAATATGTGGCTAATCAGTATACATAAATTAAAGGTTCAGCAAAAGAAATATAAAAGAACCTTAAGGGTGACAGAATAGCAAGTTGGCGGCTACTTCCCCTCATTTTCTCTGCATGTCCTTCAGACCTCTGCTTGGTATGAAATGTTGGAAAAATACTTAAAATCTCAGGTGGTATCATTAAGTGGATGACTGAACAACCACATGCTTATATTGGATGCATTCATGAATACAGGGTTATATATTCTATAATTACTATAAATGTAATTAAAATATATTATCATAAGGTCTTTATCTTAAGTAAATACTTCTTCCAACAGAAATAGTTTGACTGATATTTTGTTTTCATTTTTTTTAGGATATTAAAAAATTGAACTAAGACCATGAGGTTAGCTATAATACAGCAATATATTTGTGTAAGAGAGGCTATGTGGATGAGAAAGGGTTGGTAGTCTTATTAATTGGTCGTGATTCTGAGAAATAAAACTTGGTAGTATGTTTAACCACTGACTTCCCTGATGAAGCAATTGAAATGGTCAAAATGCTACTAAAAGCTTAAAGTGCACCTGCAAAATGATAAAATACATAAAAAGGATGTTAATCTGGTCCCTAAACTAGTGCACATATGAAACATATGGATTATCATTTGATTCTAGCACAATCAAGGGTTATAGGTTGTTCCTTTTAGCTAACTAATTTGTAAGGAGCTCCTTCAGCCCAGCTCTAGTGTAGCTTAAGTTACTGACTGTTTCCACATCTAAGGAAAGTAAAAAAATCAATCCCAAACTGATTGCCGTTGAGTAGATTCTGATTCATGGTGACCCTGTGTGTTACAGAGTGAAACTGAGTTTCACAGGGTTTTCTTGGCTGTAATCTTTCTAGAAGCAAATCATCAGGACTTTCTTCCAGAGTTCCACTGGGTAGATTCAAACTGCTGACCTTTCAGTTTATGTTGTTGTTGTTGTTGTTTGCCATCGAGTCGGCCCCGACTCATAGCGACCCCTCCTTGGGTTTCCGAGGCAGTATCACTACGGAAGCAGGATTGCCCAACCTTCCTTCCGAGGAGTGGCTGGTGGGTTTGAACCGCCAGCTTTCTGGTGAGCAGTCAAGTGCCTTAGCCACTATGCTACCAGAGCTCCCAGTTTATAGTCCAGTGCAAACCATTTACGTCACCCAAGGAAAGCAGCCACTGAGAAATGCACAGCCATTCACACACCCTTCTCTATATCACTCCCTACTGTCCTCCAGCTTTATTATTGCACAATCCAGCTTGTGTGCCCAACCCTCTTCAAAGCTCAATATAGAACACACATGACTCAGATCTCTCATATGAAATTAAGCACAGCCAGAGGACATTAACAGCAGCCTCTGAATTGTAAACCATGTGTATTCTGGTATCGGTGTCTGGCTTCAGAAATTTCTGGACAATTCAGAAGATTTTAGCAGTAAATATCACCCATGTTTTGAATTAAATGAGAGGTTAAGCTTGAATGTTTTTAGGCTCTTCTGTTTATTCTATTACTCAGTCTATCTTTAGGTCTTGTTGATAAGTGGAGAATTTACCTGAGTTACTGATCAGAACTAGAAATTTGTTGGGTGATTAATACAACTAGAAAGTAGTAGTGACAACTGGCATCATAAATTTCATAAAACAAAATAGAAAATTAGCAAAATGACCTTGCCATGTATTCAATAATTAGTTCTTGAGACTTATTGACTTGGTCTCTACAATATTAATTAATTATAAATTATGTCACATATATATTAACTATTACATAATTATTATGACATATATTTATACTTTAAATAAACTAGAGTATCTAAAATATAATGTAGAATATGTAAAATAAATTATGAACTTATATTAAATTATGTATTAGTAAAGTTGGCAATTCTTTATAAAGTACTTACTATGGGTCAGGGTTTGTGTTTGTGTTATGTGTAGCTGCAGATACAAAGATAACTAAACTTGACAAACTACACATGTTCCCAAACCCATCACAATGATTGCTCTGAAGTTACGACACTCTGAAGTTAGAGATTCTGCAGGTTGGACGCCATCCTAGCTGTGCCACCGACTTGCTACAAGACCTTGTACAAGACACTTAACCTCTTAGTTTCACTTTTGTCATCTGAACAAGGAGAACAGTGAAACCGTCCTCTCTAGCTTTTGCATGGTGCTGATGTGATGTACAAATGAGATAATCAATATGAGAATGCTTTGAACATTGCAAAATACCCCTTTTACTTTCACCTTGCTATAGACAGAAATAATAATTTCCACCTATTCACCTCACATGGATTCTGTTGCTTCCTGGCATTTATTGAACAACAATGTCCTCTTCCTGATTTACAAATAGAATTAGACAGAGTTCCTGCCCTGTGATTTTAAACTAAGCAGACATGCATGATAAAAAGATGAGAAAACATTCAAGGTAGACAGTATTGTGTGACAATCATTAATGTGTTTATGTCTCAGATTGAAGGTGCTCTGGACATTTTTCATAGTCTTTATGATATCTGCTTGTTGTTGTTGTTGTTAAGTGCTGTTGAGTCGTTTCCGACTCATAGCGACCCCATGCACAGCAGAATGAAACACTGCCCGATCCTGCACCAGCCCCACAATCCCTGCTATACTTGAGCCCATCATC
>NW_006921781.1:4910512-4943266 GCF_000298275.1 Orycteropus afer afer
AGTCCTCAAGGAGATATCCTTGCTCCTCAGCACTTGAAACAGTTCCTTCACAGTTGACTTTCCCAATGCTACACGTCGTCTAATGTCCTGACTGTTGCTTCTGTTGGCATCGATTATAGAACCAAGCACTGTGAATTCTTTGACAACCTCAATCTTCTCTCCATTTATTGTGAGATGACCATCACAAATTCTCAAAGAAGTGGCCAGGGAAAACCTTATGATATTTGCTTAGATGATGCAAAACAATGTCTGGAGGCAAGAAGAAAAGAAAGGTACAAGAGGATCGAAAAGTAAGAAATTGAGTAGAAAGAAGGGAATAAAATAATATAGAGGGCAGTTGGACTCAACTTATCAGACTCAACTGCCCCATAAACCTACTGCCATCAAGTCAATTCCAACTCTTATAGGGTGGCTACGAGTCATAATTGACTGGATAGCAATAGTTTATGGAGAAGTTGAGTCCAACAAAATCTATAGAACACTTCATTATATCCTTTGGAATCCCTGTTTTGTTACCGTTATGTGCCATCGAGTCAGACCTGACTCATGACAACCCCTCCTTGGGTTTCTGAGGCAGTATCACTACGGAAGTAGATGGCCCAACATTCCTTCCAAGGAGTGACTGGTGGGTTTGAACCTCCAGCCTTCTGGTTAGCAGTCAAGTGCCTTAGGCACTATGCTACCAGAGCTCCTTAGTGCAAATGGGTAATGTACTCAGCTGCTAACCGAAAGGTTAGAGGATCAAGTCTACCCAGAGGTGCCTCAGAAGAAAGGCCTAGTGATCTACTTTCAAAACATTACTGTGCTCTATGGAGCAGTCCTACTCTGACACACATGGGGTGGTCATGAGTCAGAATCACCTCCATGGCAACTGGTTTTTAAGTAAGACATCAGGTAGAAGACTAATGGCTTGAACCCAGGTTTTCTGACTGTAAGAGCTATGCATTTTTCATCTTTACTTCATAGAAATCAATCAATATTCTCAAATAAAGCACTATAGTGATGGACTGGGAAAAGAAAGGACTATGGAAAATAAAGAGCAGGTGTAAAGCATGCGTTGAATTTAAAAGAGTTGTCTGTAACAGGCTTCCTCTTATTCCAGTCCTAGAATCTGCAAGTCAACTTCTCTGGTTTCCAGTGATGTAGTCACTGAAAGAATTTTATGAGATGGTCATCCTCCTTAAGGAACATCAGCATGAGAGTTTAATCATGGATCGTATGACATATATTTTCATACTTTCATGTATAGTACATTTTTCTTTGATAGCATTGTTAGGCTATTCAAAAGAGAGCCTAGGTGTGAGATTCTCTGAAAAGTTTAAAGCTCTTATTTTATTATCATCTAATAAGATTTTTTACTTCATTATCATGTATCATGAAATCTGAGGAGAGTAAAAAATGGCTTTAGTGAAATATAAGCCAAAGACAAAATCATAATTGACATTTCAAATTGAAGGAAAAAAACACCATTATTAGGGCTCTGGCTAATTGTATTAATAACAAGACGAGGTGAGAAAAACACATACATATTCATATAACCACACATGGTTGTTAGCAAAACTATAATAATTTCCTTGAAATTCTAACAGAGTCTTCTAGTCCCAGAACATGATTCTTTCTTAAAGTTAGTAGAAAAGACAGCAACAACTAAGATTAAAAAAACCCTTGAGATATCCTAGCATTTTCTAGCTATATATTTTTGTATTTTCTCTCTCTTTTATCACTACAAGAACAAAATCTTTAACATATCCTAAAGTTATTTTTTGTCTCCTAGATTAGTACGTTTGTTCTAGAAGTCTAAAATACAAATGGCTTCACTAAAACAGCAGCTAACGGCCAATTTCCTTTTCTTTTCATTTCTTTTCCTTCTACAATTGTGTTATGGATTCAATTATGTTTCCCCAAAACATATGTTGAAATCCTAACCTTTAGACCTATAAATAAGGGAGCTCTCATGGTGCAGTGGTTAAAGCATTTGGCTGCTAACCAAAAGGTCAGCAGTTCGAAACTACCAGCTGCTCTGCAGAAGAAACATGTAGAAGTCTGCTTCTGTAAAGATTTTCAGCCTTGTAAACCCTATGGGCAAGTTCTACTCTATCCTATAGTGTTACTATGAGACAGAATTGACTCATAGCAGTGGGTATACCTGTAGCTATGACTGGAAATATAGGTTTCTCTCTTGTTATGTAAATGAGGTCATACCACTAGGGTGGATCATAAACCTAATTAACTACTGAGTTCTAAAAAGCAGAACAGACACAGAGACACACACAAGGGGGAAGAGAAAGACAGAGAGAGATTGTCTGGAGAGAGAGATTTTGCATCTACAAGCCCAGTATCGGCAAGGATTGCTGGTAGCACAGGACTGTTCTGTGTACATAGGGTTGCTATGAGTCAGAACTGACAAGGCAGCACCTAACAACAACAACAACATCAGCAAGTAGAAGCTTAATAGACAAGAAAGAATCAACTCCCTCACCCTTGAGCCATGTCCTGAATTTGAACATCTAGCCTCCTGAACGGTGAGAAAATAAATTTCTGTTCTTTACAACACTCACTTGTGTTATATCTGTCATGGCAACACTAGGTAAAACTATCAAAATGTATGAAAAATAATTTTATAGTCTGAAATTTCTATTCTACAGCATCAGAGAATTAGCTGGCTAGAAGGACACTTGATTGACCATCAGTTCCTGGCTTTAGGAAGTAGTGTGTATATTTAGTTTCATTTAGACCTATTTATAAAGTGTCTCAGAAGACAATTCCACCACCATCTGTAGTAGATCATTTTAGTTACAATCAATTTCATTGTCAGGAAATTCTTCTTCTTACTTTGTTTAAATCCTTATGTCTCTGATTAAGAAATATAAATATAAAGACTAAATCTCTACATGTGAAATGGAATGCTTTAAAGATGGAAAATAATTTTTAATTAATTTATTTCTGAAAACATGTGTCATATTTATGATATAAAACTGTCTCAGCCTGGGTCACAGAAGATACAAGTCCCTTGATGAGACCTTCATGGTCTGGGGCTTGCCACAGTTTGGTATTTTCCAAACCTGACCAGACACTTAGGAATTGATCCATACTAGTTGAAATTGCTAACCAGAAGGCTGGCAGTTCAAACTCACCAGCCACTTCTCAGAAGGAAGACTGGACAATCTACTTCCATAGAAATACAGCTCGGAAACCCAAGGAGGGGTTGCTATGAGTTGGGACTGATTCGATGGCAGTGAGTTTGGTTTTGGTAGTTGAAGTTACAGAAGACTGATTTACAAGAATGAATATGTGGTATGATATGGAAGTGAGAAATTGAGCTATGAAGGAGGAGGAGCCAATTTTTACCTTCTCGGTTGGGCTATTCTTTTTCAGATATCAATGTATCTGAGAAACTAAATACCAATTATACCTGAGTTATCCATAATACAGTCTATACACGGGATGTAAGCAAAAAGACCATTTGCAGGCAAATTAATGTTCCAAAGTGTGTGTACTTTTGAGCAGAGAAGAATCTAGATTCCATCACACTGAAGGAAAAAAGAAGACATAGCTAATCTTGAAGAAATCTAGAGAAAGCAAATATGAACTCAAAGAACCTTTTGGTGGAGGAAGAGTGTAGCTCCACAAATGCCCCCAAATCCCCAGGGGGCATGTCAACATTAGGGAAGAAGGAAATGCCTAGCACTGCCTCATGTAATATGCACCAAGAATGCTGATTTTCAGGTGAGGCTTAGAGAGTTTTAAAAACTTACCTAAGACCAGGTTTGCTGATCTGATAGAGACTGATGGAACTACTGATTGTATGGCCCCTAACTGCCTTCAGGTCTGGAATTGAACCCACTCCTGTGGCTGCCAACCAAACAAAAGAAAGGCATATGAGCGAAACATGTATTTAGGTAGATATACTCCTTGGAGAGATCAATCATGGGAGAATAGAAGGTCTGTGTATGCCCAGGCAGACAGCTGGGGGGGGGTGGTGGTGCATAGAGTGAAGGACACAGGGAAGAGGTAACTCTGGGGAGGAAGTGGGAGGGGAACTGTTGCATTGTGGGAAATTGAAGTCAAGGTCATGAGACAAAGTGTATGTGAGGTGCTGTATGGAAAATGAATGTGTTTTGTAAACTGTCACCCAAATCACAATATAAATTAAAAAACAAAACAAAACAAAACAAAAATCTTAACTAAGATCACTCAGGGAGTGACATACACATGATTCCCATCCAGCTCAGTATAATGATAAATCCCATAATATTTTTATTCTTTCATGTCTATATTGCCTTTAAGGACTCCTGGTGTTATAAACAGTAAAGCACTGGGCTGCTAACAGAAAGGTTGGCAGTTCAAATCTACTCAGTGGCTATGCAGAAGAAAGACTTGGCAATATGCTTCTGAAATCGAGTGGAATCAAAATTCAACCTGCATCCCTGGTTGGACAAAACTGAGTAAACGTAATTACTCAGTTCCTTAAAAGCTGAACAGGATGAAAGCTCAACTATTTTCCCCACCCTGGTTAAGACAGATAGGACCCTGGTTGGAGACAAATGAGTAAACACAATAACTCAGTTCCTTAAGAACTAAATGGAATGAAAAGCCAATTTGCACATCCTTTCCTGGTATTCCCCTAGAAACAGGTGATAAGCACGTTAATATGTCTCAGAAGACAACATGAAAATTAACTTTGGCCCATGGACATGCGCAGCGGGAGAAACAGGAACAAAGTTGCTGGGAACTGACATTCTCCCCTCTGCCTAAGCCCTGATCAGCTGATGACAGGAAGCTGATGTGACTCATCTGGTATGCAAGCGCACTGCATTAAAAAATGACTGTCCCTTTTAACTTAGGCAAAGGAAATTTCAGCCAATCGTCAACTATTTCATGCCCAAATTCCTGAAATTTTTATGAACATGCATAACCCTCTCTCCTGAAACTTACAAAAACTGTAATTCGATTTAGATTTGGGTAGTCAGATTTGGGTAAAGACCCCTGTCTCCTTGCATTGCCGCTTTGCAATAAATAATTTTTTCTCCTCTAAATCACTCAACATGTAAACTGTTTTGGCCTGACTGTGCACCGGGCAGGGACCTGCATTTGGTCTGATTTCACTTCCATAAAGATTACAACCAAAAAAACTCTTTTGGGCAGTTCCACTTTGTCACATGAAGTCACTATGAGTCAAAATCATCTCAATGGCACCTAACAACAAAAATCATGCCTTTAAATATTAATATTTATTCTAGTGATCCTGATTTGTGAAGATCAGTTTAAAGGATATTCAGCATACTTTATTGAACTGAATTGCCACCAAAGTAGTTAAATTTTTTTAAAAGAAGGTTTTGATACTTATTTTCATTTTCTGTCATCAAACATGGGCTTACTATTTAATTTAGAGGTTGCTTTTTGAGAATATTGTCAAAGGGAATGTTAGTGAAGAGCATGTATCTCTTTGGCCTTCAACGAAGTCGGGTATCACTCACTTATGAGGAGGATTCCACTATGTATATTCTATGGAGAATTCCTAGAGATAATTAATCCCACCTTATTTTCTTTTTCTTTTTCTTTTTTTTTTTTTAATCCATTTCCTTCCCTCCTCCCTTCCTGCTTTCCTTCCTTTCTTCTTCTTTCCATCCCTTCTGTCTGTCTGTGAAGGCTTTACTTTAATTTTAAGAGTGACATTGGAGAGTCTTGGTCTCTTAGATTTGCAAAGTGGAATAGGCTAGAGGTACGGTTATTTTATTTTGGGAGCCTGTAATCCTCTAAGAGGAGCTCTGGTGGTGCTGTGGTTAAAGCATTGGGCTGCTAACCAAAAGGTTGGTAGTTTGAACCCACCAGCCACTCTGCCTGGGAAAAAGATGAGGTAGTTTGCTTCTGCAAATATTTACAGCATTGGAAATCCTATGGGGGCAGTTCTACTCTCTCCTATAGTGTCATTATGAGTCAGAATACACCGGATAGCAATGGGTTTTGGGCAACCCTCTGTAAAACTAGAAAATTGGCAAAATTATTGACATTTAAATTTTTCATGAACAATGATAGCTTTCTGGCTAAAACAGTGAACATATTCAATTGTAAAAGTAGGGCATTGCATTGAAACTGTAGGCAGCATTTGCATTGTTAAGGATAGTTTGGGGGCTCTTATTTAAAGCAAAACAAAACAACCTTCCAAATATTGCCTGCAGCAATTGACATAAATCACAAAGTCAAATAATTTACAACCTCTGGGCCAACCCTCTGCAGAAGCAGTAGATGGTCATTCTGGTTACTTATTGAATCAAGACTCTTTGCTGCTGCTGCATCAGGGAATGCAGTCCCAGATCCAAGGTTAGAGTGGGACCTCATCTTGGGGTGGAGGTTAAGTAATGCAAAGCATCCACAGAATGTCCAGAGGCCAAGGAGCAGAGCGTGTGACTCCAGACTGTGTCAGGACCAAGGTGAGATGAAGTTTTCAAAGGGCTAGGAAAGCGTACTCATTGTTAGAAATGGTGAAAACAGGGAAATAAAAAGGAATGTTTCAAAGATGACTGGTAAAAATCCTGTTTTCAAGGATTTCCTGAGCAAAAATCTTTTCATGTGACCATGAAAAGAAGGAATGTTAAAGAAAAAAACACTTTTTTTGAATCATTTTGTGAAGCTGTGTAGTGTTTTTGCTAAAATGCTACTAGCATTTAAGTAGCTGAACTTTGACTTGAGCGACATTTTGTAAGAATAAATTAAGGCAAAGAAAATGTCTGGAAGGGTATATACTAAAATAATAGCAGTGATTGGTCACTGAGGTGATCTTACTATAATTTTTTTTTAATGCAACACATTTCTGTATTGCCCCTACTCCCCACCCCCCCAAAAAAGAGCACATACATTACTTTTACAATTAAGGAGAGAAACTGAACTATTTTTGTTTACAAGAAAAGAAATTTTACCGTTGTTATTTATCTGTAAAACGAATACCTGCATAGCTTAATTAGCAGGGCAAAGCACCATTGGGAAACAGAATCTGTGTGACAGAAAAAGAGAGACTAATTAAAAACAAATGAACACAAAGGCTTGGGTTTTGCAATAGCAGCTGGATTTATAGAATTATAGCACCTCTAGAATTACGGAATCCACAATTTTCTGCCTGTGTCAGTTTCTGACAACTTTTGGTTGTCTGTGGTTTTCTTAAAATACCTACCTTGGAGGGGATTCCCAGAAATCATCAACTCAGTTCAATGTTCTTTAAATTATAATCTACCAAAAGTTTCAGAATTTCAACAGGAACTTCCCATTTGTTTACATGTCTTACTTTTCTGCCACATACTTTGATTTACAGTCAAGATTTACTGAGCTCCTACAGTGTGAGGGGCCCTTTCACATGTTGTTGTGGTTGTTACTTCATTTAAATTCCATAACAAACCGATGAAGTTTGTTTCAAACATTTCCAAAGTACTACAACTGAAGCTCAGGAGCTCTGGTAGCACAGTGCCTAAGGCACTTGACTGCTAACCAGAAGGCTGGCGGTTCAAAGCCACCAGCCACTCCTCGGAAGGAAGGTTGGACAATCCTACTTCCGTAGTGATACTGCCTCGGAAACCCAAGGAGGGGTCGCTATGAGTCAGGGCCGACTCGATGGCAAACAACAACAACTGAAGCTCAGAAGGGTGGTGCCTGCGGTTGCACAGCAAGTTGTTGGCAGTGATGGGATTTGAACTTAGGTATTATGAGTCAGTGCTCAGTGCTAATTTTTTTACCACACTGCCTTTTTTAGCACTGCCTCTGTAAAAGTGCAAAGATGTGACTGATCACTCTGGTTTTCCCACAAGCAGCCTGTGAGGCCCTTGGGGAGGCCAGGTTGTGTAAAACACAAGGTGGGCTGGGGTTTCAACAGCTCTATTATGTCACTGGAGTCCCAGGGTGGAGCAAATGGTTAACATGCTTGATCACTAACTAAAAAGGTGGAGGTTTGAGTCCACTCAGAAGCACCTTGGAAGGCCTGGTGATCTACTTCGAAAAAAATCAACCACTGAAAACCCTGGGGAGCACAGTTCTACTCTGACAAACATGAGGTTACTAGGAGTCAGATAGACAGAAATTGGGACTGGTAATTATGGGACTGGTGGGTGTCATAGCAGCATCACCTATAAATAAGAGGGGAGTTCATGGTCAAAAAAACCCCAAACTCCCTGCCATCGAGTCAACTCCGACTCAAAGCAACACTTCCTTGGGTTTCCAAGGCAGTGTCTCTACGGAAGTAGATTGCCCAGGCTTCATTCTGAGGAATGGCTGGTGGATTTGAACTGCCAGACTTCTGGTTAGCAGTCAAGTACCTTAGGTACTATGCCAACCTGTGTATATCCACTGAAAACTTCTTGTTTCCTTGCGTTATTGTTTTTCTGCTCTTACAATTTTGTTGTGAATTAAATGCAAGAGTTGTATTTTTAAAGTTACATTAACCAAAAATAATTCTGTGTTAATAAGTAAAAAACTGAAAAAGCAAAAATAAAGACATTTTAATAAGAGTGAAAATAAAAAATTTCCAACAATAGACTCTGGATCTTTGCAGATATGAGTATTTCCAAATACATGCGGGTGACTTACTAATTCTCTGATCCAGTTGGGAGTAAGCTCTAGCATATTCCAATTGAACCCCCTCGGCCCCTGGAAATCCAAGGACAATTACTCTATAGCTGCCCTTGCCAACATGGTCCACTCTTGTTTGTCAGTAGTGCTTCTTATCTCCAATCTGAAATCCAGACCACAATGATAGACCAACTTTTTACATCATACATTTTATAACAATCTAAAGGATTGCTTCTAAGGAATGTGAATATGAAAATATACATATATACATTGGCCATTAATAATCAGTAATCAACTGAATAGTTTACTTACCAAATGGCTTCACTAAGTCATATTGTCAGTTCAAATAGAAGTCCGTCACAACAGATCAAGTGATAAATTATGGCTGTGCTCACTTCTCAATAATAACAAGATTGTAGGTTCCTATGAAGCAGAGATAGGTCATGTTTTATACTTTATTGGTAACAACCACAGAGTGAAGAACAGAACTGATTATAATGTGGGTACTCAATAAATACTTGTTTGGTTTACTGATTTGTTTATGCCTTTTCTTCTTGTTGACAATCAAATAAGTAATTAGATTCGAGATGAAAGTGGGGATACAACTAAATCTACCAATTCATTTTCCTCTAGCCATAAAATGTGAGTCTGCAAAGATCTATGTTATACAGGGGTTCTTAACCTGATTTCAAAGGACGTTCCTTCAAGTCCCTGAAATTCTACTCAAAATTATTTTCTATATTCATATGTTCAGCATCCTGGAGAGAGAATCCGTAACTTTCTCTAGCATTCAGGAAATCAATAACCCCATAAAATATGATGAATATCTACTATCTAATATATCTACCTGCATCCCACATGTCAGCACTGATGACTATGAAAACATGTTTACTTTTGCTTAGAATAAACTGTAACCTTCCATTTTTCTTTGATTTTTGACTTTCTTAAAGATGCTTGATCTCCAGATTAAGTTACCCTATGAAATATTTGACCTATGGAAATAAGACAATGTATGTATATATTAAAAAATTAAAAATTAAAAGCAAAAACAGTATTACTTGAGATTGCTCCCTTTTTCCCTGCTACACTCTGCACAAGTTGGCACTTTGTTTCGAGGTGCAGGTCAAGGTGTTTTTTTCATTTAAAGCTCTAGTGGAATAAGTGATCTGGGACCCAATTATGGGAGAAATTACCTGTATCCTTATGCGTACTCACAACCACTAAAATCAACAGCAACACTTCAGCTAACGGTCCTTGCCTTCTTACTTCAAAGACTTTTGGGCAATCTGCTCCCAGCGTGAGGAGTTGACTTTGGAATTCATGATACATCTCAGACTAAATTTATCAGTCTTCAGAGGTAGGAAGCTTTTGTTTTTTTTTATGTAGACAGAACAGCATAGTTAGTTGAGATCAAATCTGTGCAAAGTGTTGCTCCAATACCTCACTCCTTCACTGTCCTGTGTTTTTTAAGGAAGTTAATATTAAACTAGTTTATTACACTACTACAAATTGAAAAAGGCAGTTATGTTAAGAAGCATTCCCTTTTTAGGAATTAAAATGGAACCTTTATAATTATGGCATTGACTCTCATCCCGACTGACAATGACATACAAAAATAAATCTCTTAATTGTACATTTTATTATTATTTAGCATTTATATAACTCAGAGAATTATGGGTTTATAGCATTTCAATCCTAGGTGTTCCTCTTAACTTTTCTCTTTAAGGGGGTTTGAAATACTATATATCTTATATTACTGTTCATAGTATCAAGATGTTTTTATTGTTTATCTTTAGTGATATTAAAATAATGAGGGCAGTGGTGGTTCCTCAGTAGAATTCTTACCTTCCATTGGGGACACTTGAGTTCAATTTCAGGCCAGTGCACCTCACATGCAGCCACTATCCATCTGCCAGTGGAGGCTTGCATGTTGCTATGATGCTAGACAGGTTTTAGCAGAGCTTCCAGACTAAGATGGACTAAGAACAAAGACCTTGTTGTCTACTTCTGGAAATCAGGGAATGAAACCCCTAGGATTGTAATAGTTCAGTCGGCAACCAATCATGGACCAGGACTGAGAATCCTTCTGTTCAGCTGTACATGGGGTCACCATGAGTCAAGCATTGACTAAATGACAGTTTGACAGTTAAGAACATATTAAAATAAATTAAGATTGCTATAAACCCATGGAGCTCTGGTAGCATAGTGCCTAAGGCACTTGACTGCTAACCAGAAGGCTGGTGATTCAAACCCACCAGCCACTCCTTGGAAGGAAGATGGGGCAATCTACTTCCATAGTGATACTGCCTCAGAAACCCAAGGAGGGGTCGCCATGAGTCGGGGCAACTCGATGGCACATGACAACAACAACAATAAACCCACAGGAGCTCTGGTGGCGTAGTGTCTAAGGCACTTGACTGCTAACCAGAAGGTTGGCGATTCAACCTTAGCAGCCACTCCTCAGAAGGAAGGTTGGGCAATCTACTTCCATAGTGATACTGCCTCGGAAACCCAAGGAGGGGTCTCTATGAGTCAGGTCCAACCTAAGGGCACACAACAACAACAACAACATAAACCCACATTCTTATTCATGTTATTTGTTCTTACAAACACAACACCACCCCCCTTGGTGGCCATAAGAGAAGTTACAGCTTTTCCATGCAACCAAATAACACAAGAACTTGGGAAGCTGCTGAAACCCCAAAGGCAACTTTCTAAGGGAAACAAAACTTCATAAATTATCTTAGAATATCATGACTCATATCCATATCAGTCAAGAGTTCTCATTGGGTCTCATAATTTTTCTGTTCCTCTTCCGAGTTCTAGAGCTTCCTTTCAAGCAAGAAATTTTAAATATCTAAGCTTTCAGCAAAACAACACAGGAATTCCAATATCACAAGAAATAGCTTCTAAGATTGCAAATTGAGTGACAGAAGAGAAGTCATTTAAAGGGACCCCCACTAGAGAACACACTGCAGCACCCAAATAAATCCATTTTAATTTACACTTTATTTCAGTTGTATTTCACAGCTGTGATATCTTGAGTGGAGAGAGAAGCTGCTCATAGAAAAAGAACCTATGTTCAAAGGAATTGAAATTTAGCATGGAATGTAAAATTGAGGACTTTTGCTTCTAAGAGAATGACTGGAGAAATACTGAAAGTTGAAGGAAATGGGTTTAATGCTACAGCAGAACTAGTGATTGGGGTACCTGTTGCCATTGAGTCAATTCTGACTCATAGTGAGTGACCCTGTAAGGACAGAGTAGAACTGGCCCATAGAGTTTCCAAGGTTGTAAATTCTTATAGATGCAGACTGCCATAGCTTTCTCCCTGGGAGTGGATGGTAGGTTGGGTTCAAACCCTGACTTTTGGTTAGCAGCCAAGCTCTTTAACCACTGTGGCACCAGGGCCCCTAGTGGTTGAATTAACCCTGTATATATTGGTGAGTGTCCACCTAGTATTTTTCTTTACAAAAGTAATACTTGCATCTGGCAAGCTATTAGCAATATTCATTTCTCTTAATACTCTTTCCTTGTCCTGTTCTAGAAAGCACATAAACTATGACTTTCATGTTTTGAGTCTTGATTTCCTTAACACTGAAATAAAGTGGGCATTAACCTTTCTCACACCAGAGTATCTAATCGGGTACCATGCAGAGTCCTTTGTGTGCACCTTTAGGTGAGGTTGCCCAGTAGGTCAGTACTGTTTCTTGTCTTTCTTTGCACAGGGGCTCAGAGAACTCCAGCAGCCAGATGGGAAAATAGCCTCATACCAGGAAAGGGGCATAAGTTAAAACCAAGCAAGCCTGGTGGGGTGGTAATGACTTTCCCAGCTTTCAAGTCTTTGCCTCCAGGATAGGTGAAACTAGAAAACAATGCCAGTCATTCAATATTTATAGAGCCTTACAGTGCTAAGTGCTGGAGCAAGGCAAAAGTATGCAAAACACGATCCCTGTCTGCAGGATATTCTTGCCTGGAAGGGTGTTTCAAGGATCACTTAGCCCTTATGATGCCCTTAAAGAAATTCTTTGGTGAATAAAATCCCACTGAGAATTTTTTAAAAAAGGAAAAAGTATCTTGCTAGAACAGTATGTCTTAGGAGGGAAGGCATGCTTTAACATTTGTTATTTTCCAGTTGTTAGCTGTGGCTTGGGTGAACGAGGGAGTAGGGGGTTAACCGGTCAAGAACTGTGCCAGGCTGGCCCCACTGCCCACTTCTTAGAGGTACTGCTTGCAATGAATGTCTTAAGTTCGCTCAATGTGAACAAAGAGGAGGCCGGCACTTTTACCTGGAAACTGAATAACTTTGGTTAGAAGTGGTCTATGAGGAGACCAAAAAAAAAAAAGAAAAAAGAAAAGAAAACACCATTTTAACTGGAGTGGGGAGCTCCCCATCCTATAAAGAACATGCAAGCTGACCGTACTCGCGGTCCCCAACCCCACATTCTCTGTCCAGACGAGCCAGAGGGCTGCGTTCCGCCCAGCTCCACCGCCCATCCCACGCCTGCAGCCCTCGCGCCCGCGGTCTCTGGCCGGGTGTGGGCCACATGTGCCGGGTCCCAGATCTGCCGGCTCTGCAGACCCGGCGCTTCCAAGGTCGCCGTGGCAACGGTAGGATCCGGGTCTCAATGGTCTTGCGCCTAGCCTAGAAGTCGGGGAGCGGCGGCGGCGGTGCGATCGAGCGACCTCGGCCCCTACCCAAACTGGGCAGCGTGGCCGTGGGCTGCGGGCGCCACCTCTGCTGCATCGGTGGCTGCGCGCTCCATTCGGCTCTGCCCCGCTTCACTACAGAGCCCGCGCGCGCCGCACTTCCTACTCTTTCTTGTCCGCCGCCACCGCCCCGCGGGCAACTCCTCAGGTCTAGACAAGCGTTCAGTGTACCTTCCCGGGTTTACGGATTTCCAGGGGAGAAGAATTTTGCCCCGGTCCCTACGAGCATCCCTCGGCCTCTCTCCCCCTCCTCTCGCGACTCTCCACCCCCGTGGGCGCGCGCGCGCACACACACACACACTCACATTCGCAGGCGCGCGTGCGCACGCCCGCGCGCTCCAAGCCGCGGAGTCTCCAGCGCCCCTTAGCAGATCCCACTCTCCCGGGCGCCGCTACTCACACAGGCTTCTAGCCGCCACGGGGCGTCCTCTGTCTGCGGCAGCGGCGGCGGCAGGGAACGGCGGCTGCAATTCGGCACTATCTCGCAGCTACGGGCTCCGGACGGAGTCGGAGAGAAGCCGAGGAGGAGGAGGAGGACACCGAGGCGAGGAGAAGCCGCGCCGCACCCGGCGCCTGGCTCCGCGCGGCAGGCTGCCACCACTCCCCGTACTACGGCCCCAGGTAAGCAGCCTCGGGCCCACAGCATCCCTGGGGCGTCCGGTCTCGGAGCCAGGGTTCCCCGGTCCCGCCCCCGCCTTGGTACCGGGACCGACGCTTTGGAGGGGAGTGAATGAGGGGGGAGGGGAGTGGAGACAGAGGTGAGGGTGGTTGGGAGGGGTGTGTAGAAACGTGGGGGCTTCAGTGTATCCCCTTACGCCCTTCTCTGCCCTACTCAGATCGACCCCTTTCACTTTTACAAGCCTGGGGGTGACCAGCGCCCTAGACAGCTGTTCCTCTTTCCCCGCCGCCCGCCAGCGCGTCTGGGCTCCGGGCACCGAGCTCGCCGCGCGCCTTCCACCTCCCATGCACCTTGGACAGCGCAACCCCGACTGGCTGTCACCTCCAGCACTGCACCTGGGACCCCGTCCTGCCAGCACAGCCTTCCCGCTGCCCTCTTCCCCTCTTCCCACCCCTCCCAGCACCGCCCCCCGCCCCAATTTTCCTCCTCCTGCCCCGCATCCCTTTTCCTCTGGGTTTTGGCATACTCCACTCTGTGCAGCCCGGAAACTTTCCTCCCCGTCTCCTCTGAGCTAGGTACTATTGTTATTTGTAACTATTCCTCTTCACGGAGAACTCGGACACTATAGACGGGTTTTTCTTGGCGGGAGCGAGCCTTGCCCACCAAGCCCGAGGCAAACAAGGCGATGGGCAGCTGGACCCAGCTACTGCTGGGGTGCAGAACTAGCGCTTCTGCACTGGACACCCGCGGCCTCCCCGCCTCTCAGGACTTGACACGTGCGCGCCTCCCACGGACAAGGCCCCTCCCCGACCACCCCACGTCCTCCCCCTGCATAGCCACGGCCACCCCATAGGTTGGACACCCGGAGCTCGCGGGTCCTGATTGGCTGAAGGCGTAATCCCGCCCCCTTTCTGGAGGGGGGTGGTTCTGGAGTGTTGTGGTTGTCATCCCACAGAGCTCACACCGGGAAAGTGGGGTCTACAGGTGGGGAAGCCCCGCTGAGTTGGATCCCCCCCCACCTCGTCCCACTGTGGGTAGCCACGCAGCCACTTTCTGTCTTCCGAGTAAACTGATTTTCTCCTTTTGCTGTAACATTTATTAAAAAAAAATGGCTTGTAACTCTAATTAATATTAGTATTTTATTTGTTTGGTGGTTGAGATATTTTGAGCAGGTTTGGAAGAATACGGGAAACAAGTGTGTATGGGGGAGGTCGAAGCAAGCTGGGTTGGAGCTGTGAGTGTGGTCGTTTGGGAGAAGTAATGAAAGACTCTTAAGGAATCTGAAGAGGGTGGAGAAGGTGGGAAGGAAATTGATTCTTGGAGAAGGGGCGACAAGGGTGAGCAATCTTGGGAAGCAGAGGGAGGAGGAACTAGATCTGTGTGGGGTGAAATATGGAAGAGAAGCCTTTATGGGTGCTCCCCGAAGGGGTGGGTGCAATCCGCTGCGTCCGAAAAAGTGGTAGTTTTGGTTAGTTCACTATTAACGCACTATTCTGTTTTGTTAGCGTTGCCCTTCCGGTAGGAAACCTTATAATTTCTATCCCACATGTAATGGGTGTAGCTTATTTCAGTTTCTTGTAATATATAGATTTTCATGTGGTAATGAATTTCAAATAGTGAATTCCAAAAGCCCCTCTAGAGGGGTGCAGTAAATAGTTAAGTTAAAGTGCTTTTGAAATATTATGAGAGAAGACGAATGAGTATTGCATAAAATCCCGAGATTGTTCTGGCGTTATTTAGGGGCTTTGCAGAAATATATATGTATGTATGCATATATGATATAGATTTCTCTTCATTTCAAAGCATGATTGCCTTTAGTATTTTCAAGCTTTACTTCCTTGCTGTTTTGATGTTGTATCTGTACATCCAAGAATATTGTAATTCTTATCTTAGGAGCCTTGTCAATGTAAAACAAACAGCAACTGATGTAAGTTAATGTTGACAACTTTATATTGAGTACACTGTATATTATTTTTTATTTGTGAGCTAGTGAAATATGCAAGAGTAACATAGCATGACTGTTATTCCTCAGGGACCCATATCAAAACAAAGTGGGGAATCACATGAGGCTATTCCAAGAAGAACAATTCAATTATTTTTAAAATGAAATAAATTTTAAGGTTGTTTGATATAAATAGCAACAGAATTTTCCCATTTGAATTATCTTTGTACACAATGGGAGCACATGATATTAAATAAAACAGCATATTAAATGCTAGATGATTCTAAAGTATATGGCAAAGACTTTCCATTTATTATTGTTTTCTACAAATAGAACCACTTTTCTGACTGGAGGGCTTTATATTCACAGGACAGAATTTGGAACTGTTGGATCTACCAAGTTGGAAGTGATTGCTATTGATGACAAAATATTTCTTATTATGTTTTCATATTTTTAGTTTATGCCTTGATTCACCTAATTTTGGAGGGTTTTAGATGGGTTTGGAGGTAGAAGGGTGTATATAGTCACATATGCTGCATATATGCAAAATTACATATATATATATATATATATATATACACACACACACATATATATATATATATGTATATACACACACACACATATTTATACACACACTTTTGGTGTACATTCAGTGAATTCAGATATGTGTTATTGTTATGCTTGGAGTTTTTTCTCATTTCTTTTGTCCAAAAGGTGGCCCCGTTTTAAACTGTAGAAAGCATTATCACCAGTAGAATTGGCCAATAGATCATGGAAACAGACAATAGTATTTTGTTGCCTGGCAACCACCTACTGTGAATGAAAAACAAAGCAGTGACAGCTGCTTCCACATCCTGATACTCACACTATATAGCTCAAGTAGTGCAACCCTCCAAATGAGACAGATCTGCTAAGTTTCATCTGAATAAGGTGAAGCTTTTTCTTTCTTCTTTTTTTTTTGAATGCTTTTAAAAAGACTATTTCAACACTTTTATTATAGGAAGAGTTGTGTTGTTATTGTGGGATGAAATGAAGCATCTAATTTCAATTGCCCACTTAAGCCTAGTATTAAACTAAAATACCAGATTGAGAGGATTGATTGATCCTTCTCAATTCCTCCCTTTATAGTCATTAAACATCGTAAGCACATTTTCTGCTGCAGTCAGGTGCTCTTAGAATTTTATAAAAGTTTGAATTCTCTATGGTACCTTAATAGCAGGTAGGGTTTACTGCTAGGGGGAACTTAGAGATTGATGACCTGGCCTGAACTTCTAATTTTAAGGGACACTGAGGCCCAATGAGGTGATATGATTGGACTCAGGTGACAGAGCCAGTCTCCAGCATGTCTGCCCCTGGGTCACACTTGACAGCTTTTTTCCCCATTCTTTTTCCCTGAATTGCTGTCAGATTCTTTCTTTATATAAAATCTGTCACTGAGATTTTTATCCAAATAAGGCTACTTAGAAAACACAGTACTATTTGGGAGTAAAAATTCAGTGTTGACACTAGGTTAGATTATGGTCTGTTGTTGTTGTTTGCCATCGAGTCGGCCCCGACTCCTAGCGACCCCTCCTTGGGTTTCCGATGCAGTTATCACTACGGAAGTAGGATTGCCCAACCTTCCTTCCGAGGAGTGGCTGGTGGGTTTGAACCATCAGCCTCCTGGTTAGCAGTCAAGTGCCTTAGGCACTATGCTACCAGAGCTCCCAGATTATGGTCTAAGATACATTATATACACTTTATTCTGCCTTTAAACTCTAAAAGTTCTATTACACTCACCTGCTTCCCCAAACTATAAAATCCAATCTCCTGCATTGGGCTTATTGTTAGTTGTCTGGTTAATTGTTGACATCTTGAACAATTGTTAAGGATCTATTATACTGTATGCAAATTTTAACAGGGATGAAATTGAAGATTGTGTTGGTCAATTTGTATACCTGCAAGACTTGAAACATTATAACTGATTCATGCCAGTCTCCTATGGTGCAATGTGAATAGGCATGTTCCAAGTGTAGTGACTGTGGGACAGACTGTCACTGCGAAATCTGGATTTCATTCTTTGAACAAAGCTGTCTTGCCCAAAGTATTATCTGATGGCTGTTAGGGGAGGATGAATCATCTGTCTATGAGGAATGGTGAAAGTGCATACCGTTACTTAACTCTGAAATGATAATGAATGGATTATTGGGTAGTTTACAAACTTGGATCAAATATGTATTATTAAGCATTTTTCTGAAACTTAGAAAATGTGTTGTGTGTGTGATACATTTTGAAGTTCCTTGTGCTACTTAAAGGAATTTATATTCCATTATTTATTATTTATGACAAAGGTAGTCACTTAACTTTAATACAACACCTTAAGCAGAAAAATTTGGAGTGGACAGGTTGAAGAAACAATTTAGTTACAGTATTAAGTACCATTGAAGAGCTGTTTTACCAGAAAAACATGCACTTTAGCAGATTTGTAGAAGGGAATAAATTGATTTACAGCATGTTTAACCTAGTTGTAGAAGCCTGCTATTAACTTGTTCTATCTAGAAATTTTCAAGTAGAATAGTAATTTTGTAGATTTTGAGTGAATTTCACTGATTTTTTTAAAATTCATTTTCCACAATCTAGTTATAGTTTGTCCAGTACAAATACTGTTTTGGATCCTCTAGGATTAATCTGAATTTCAAAGTGATTTTTTTAAAAACATTTCTGTACTTTAATTCACTTGCATAATGTGCTAATTAAATAATATTGTCATCATCATCATAATTATGTGCTGTTGAGTCGGCCCTGACTCATAGCGACCCCTCCTTGGGTTTTGGAGGTGGTTTCACTACAGAAGTAGATTGTCCAACCTTCCTTCTGACGAGTGGCTGGTGGGTTTGAACCGCCAGTCTTCTGGTTAGCAATCAAGTGCCTTAGCCACTATGCTACCAGAGCTCCTAAGTAATATTGTATAATTCATATATTTAATTTAACCCACAGGAATCCTGAAATGTAGCAGACTTCTATTTTCATTTACAGGACAATATAGTTATATGTCAAACATATACACAGCACTTTTATTTTTGGTTTTTCATCCTCATGATGAAACACTGAAGGGTTTGGGTTTGATTTGTGTTTGTGTGTATGTTTACATACAGTAAAGAGAACGTTTAAACAAGAAATATTTATGTTTTCAATTCCCTTGTGTCAGCTTCTGCTATTATAACCTATAAACTGTTACCTACACTAGTATGATGATAACCAAAACCAAGCAAATAAATGTATATGCAGCATCTGATTTTCTACCCTCCAGACTAGCCAGGAGGAGCTCTGGTAGCATAGTGCTTAAGGCACTTGACTGCTAACCAGAAGGCTGGTGGTTCAAACCCACCAGCCACTCCTGGGAAGGAAGGTTGGGCAATCTACTTCCATAGTGATACCGCCTTGGAAACCCAAGGAGGGGTCACTATGAGTCAGGTCTAACTTTACAGCACATAACAACAACCAAGACTAGCCAGGAAATGCTTTCTCATTCTTAGACACACATATACTGCCATTCCCCTTCACTACACAAATAGAGATTAATGTCTTATAGTTTCTTACTTAATTTTAATTATGGATAAAAATAGTATTTGATTGAGAGATCTGTGTATAATAATTTTAAAACAAAGACAATGTATATAGATTTTCAGCAATGCAGTAGCATGGGAATCATTAAATTGAATTATTCCATTTGGAAAATTTTCACATTTATGCTGAAAACATAACCCATGGCACCCAGAACAGATGAGTACTTGCCTACCATGGAGCCTGGCACACAGATCTTATAGAGTAAGTGTATCCTCCCTCCATTTTTGTGTAACCTTTCAAATATTTTCAGCTTTATCTGTGTGAATAGTGTATATGCGGACCTTAAACCTTAAGACTGAGGCACTAGCATAACTGAAATGGGCAGCTTTAGGCCTAAATTAAAACTCTATTCTAAATTGCCTGAAATCTTCACTTTCACTGATCTGAAGAAACAATTCAGTCTTTCTGTCAAAGTTTAACTGCTGCAACACACAGAGAACAAGAGTCACATTTCTAGCTTGGATTAGGAATTGTTTGAGCCTGTTAAGAATGTTTACTCAGCTTGGTCTGAAAAGAATGCCTTGCTCGAGCCTGATAATGTTAAGATGAAGTCTGTAACTGTCTCATAACTCTGTAACCAAGAGGGGTATACATCACTTAACCAAGTCTTAATTAAACTATATTTCCACTCACCAGAATCTTCCACTCCATTTCTGCTAACTCTTTGTAAACCTGTAACTAAAATCATGAGCCCGTGACTTTAAGATAAGGGGAGAAGCACATATCCAGCTGTGACTCAGTTTATTCTGGACAAGAACCTTGTTTAGTAGATCTCAGTGTGTGACAATCTAAGGATGTAACAAGTAAATTTACTGTGTTAAGTGTTTTAGGTTATAATTTAACAAACCCTTGTAACTTTTTGCCTTGCTTCCCCTCTCCCTCTGTGCTTGCCTTTGTTTCATCTAATGAAAAGGACATGCTTTTTCTGCAACTCAGAACACATTACACCATCTTACCTGAGTGTTTCCCTGATTCATGAAATGTTGAGTAAAACTTTATTTCTAGCAGCATGTAAGTCTGTTGTTTCACTACAACAATAATAAAATGGAAAAGTTAGAAGTAAAGTAGAAAGTAAAATTTAAAAAAAATACTGGTTTTCTAATTGTTTCTGGCACTTAATAAAGGGAAAAAAAAGTAGCTAGCTTAGCCAGTGATATTTTGCAATATACTTCTTGCCACTGTGGAAAGTTATACCAAGTTTATTGATTTTTCACAAATACAGCCATCCCAAGTATACTAGGGATCTTTAATAGCCCACAGCAAGCATAACAAAGGTTATAAAAGTAAGTCTGAAGGAAAACTTCATTTAGTTGAAGCTGGAGGGTAAAGTTTGTTACCCCAAATGTAAATATCCGGACTAGAGTATGGCCAGGGTTCTATGGTTAACATCCAAACAGTGGGAGAAAAGCCACCAATGATGTCATTAATGACTGCAATGACCAGAGCTTCTGTTTTGGCTTCATTTGCAAGAAAGTTCTTTGAGTACCTTGAGAACCTTGGAAACCAATGTCCACATAAGGGAAAGAGCTCAAAATCAACATCTAAATCCCAGGTACCAAACTTCCATAGATCTGGAGAGTGGGGTAGGAGGCAGATCAGGAAGGGTGTAGTAAGGTCCCAAAGACAATGAACTGTGTGTTCATAGGAATCCCACAAAGTGCTTGTCACAATATGGATTCATGGGTTCTTCACACTTCCAGACCTAAATCAAAATCCAGGAATTGCCTTGGTGGAACTGACAATGTCAGTTTCCTGCTCATATGTCCTTGACAGTCACTCCTCCACATGCCTACAGAGTCTTTCTGCAAGAACATACTGTTCTCCATCTGACCGTCTTCTTTTCCACATGTGGGGCAAGGTGGAAGTTAGGGCAGTTAATGGCTTTCTTTGGCCGATGACAGTCGGAAAACTCCATTGGCATCAAGTCAATTCCCGCTCCGCAATCCTGTAGGACAGAGTAGAACTGTGCCATAGGGTTTCGAAGACTATTAATCTTTACAGAAGCAGACTGCCACATCTTTCTCTCATGGAGTGGCTGGTGGATTCAAACTGTTGACCTTCTAGATAGCTGCCAAAGGTTAACCATTGTGACACCAGATCTCCTTAGATCATGACAGAAGAGCACTCATTTTAAGGAGTTAGTAATAAGGGATCTAGTAATACCCTAAGGAGCTCTGGTGGCATAGTGCCTAAGGCATTTGACTGTTAACCAGAAGGTTAGTGGTTCAAACTCACCAGCCACTCCATGGAGGAAGGACAGGGCAATCTACTTCCATAAAGCTAAAGCACCTTGGAAACCCAGTGAGGGTTGCTATGAGTCAGAATTGACTTGATTGCAGTGAGTTTGACTTTTTGGAGTAATATCCTGGGATCCTCAATGCTTGGGTGGGATAATTCTGACATACATTCTACATTCTGTCCCAGTGTTTCACAATGAAAATGAGCCTGAGTTGCCCACAGTGAAATTGACTAAATAACCTATCCTTTATTGTCCACCTCTCCTTTCTGTCTCCATTCCCTACTCCTCTACTTGCACTTCCTAGAATCCCATTCCAAATAAATAACTTAACCTTAAATCTATTTCTGGGAAACTCAACAAAAGATATTGAAAAATTTGCTTTTTTGTTCGTTTGTTTTTTTAAATATAAATTTGGCCCCCAACACATGGTTTTTTATAAGGAGTCCAATTTGGGAGACCCAGCTCATAGGCCTCAGGTAATGAAAGAGTTGCTGAAGGATTTGGTATTTCAATTGGCACCTTGGAAAGAACATGCGATCCTCAACTAATATGACTATGAGACCAGAGGAACTAGATGGTACCCAGCTACCACTGTCAACCACTTGGAGGGGCATCTATGTAGGAGATCCTGGATATAGAGAGAGAACAATGTGGAACAAAACTCAAAATCATAAAAAAAAAAAAAAGTACCAGGTTTGCTGGTCTCATAGAGCCTGGTGGAACCCCTGAGACTATGGCCCCTAGATGCCCTTCATGTCTGGAATTGAACCCACTTCTGTAGCTTCAAGCCACATGAGCTAAACATTTACATTAGATAGATACATCTCTTGGAGAGATCAATCATGGGAGAATAGAAGGGCTGTGTATGCATAAGGGCTGTGTATGCACAAGGGTCAGGAGTGCCTGAGAGGGAAAGACACTGGGAAGAAGTAACTATGGGGAGGAAGTGGGAAGAGAGCTATTGCATTGTGGGAAATTTCAGCCAATGTCATGAGACAAAGTGTATGTGAGCTGCTGTATGGAAAATGAATTTTCTCTGTAAACTTTTACCCATATCACAATAAAACATGTAAAAAGAAGAAGAAAAAGCACCCTGGCAGGAATGGATTGATGGAGGAGGAGTTGAGGGACATGCAGACCAGCTAGGAAGTGTCCGTGCACAGGCAAGCAATGATGAGGGCTTAAATTAAGATAGTGGCCATTGGGATGGGCTTAAGGCCAGGTTTTAGGAAAGCTGTCTAGAAAAGCCAGCATGACATAGAGATCTGTGCTGTCTGGTCACTTAGCTCACTGACACCCCCACTTTAGAGGTTTCAGTTCTCCACCTGGTACCATTGCTGCTTTATCCATTACACTTGGCACCCTTGAAGGGTTGGGAATCACTGGTTTGCCTGTAATCTTGGTCAGGCTTTATAGAGTTAAGTTGTATAATTCTAGGCATAACTAAAAGAAGAATGAAACATAAATTGAAGAATATAAATAATTTCCTACTAGGTCATTAAAGGAAGTAAGTTATATTTTACAGGAAGGATTTGTGGACTTGCAGAGAAGGAGCTTCGGAGCGATGTCTGCAACGCATGTCCATTTCCTGACGAATAGTGATTTTTTTTTCCTTACTCTTCTTGGCCAAGAAGTGATTTTCATCCACTGTCAGTTTTTGCAAGACCTAGCATGACTATTTATGCACTTATATCTACTATTTTCCTTGCTTCTCTGATAGCCTGTATTTTAGCTAAGGGAATGAGTGGTAGCTGAAAGGTGGGGCTGGCTCCTTTCTCTTGTTCTATCAAAAGCCGTGCTCTTGACTGCAGTTTTTCCTGCAGGTTCTCAGGCCACACACTTCCAAAGGAGATCAAGGGGTACAGAGGATGGGAGAGAAAGAGAGAGAATAAATCCACAAGGAGAGTCATTTTGAATTAGATGATTAATTATGAAATGAGCAGAGTAGAGCTTGTTAGGTAATAAGAAATAAGATCAGGTAGCCTTCTAATTGTCCTGTGTACAAATACTAATATTCTGGATGTATCTACAGTCAGAAAAGCAAAGGCTGAATAATCAAACAAGAGCAACTTGGCACCATCATATTTCTGCAGAAGTAGCATTGAGTCAATGCCAAAGAGAAGAAGGAATTGTGAGAGGTTGTAGATTGGGTCAGCAAAGAGCTTACTGAGCCTTGCTTAATAGGAAGAACAAAGAATCTTGGCAATAGAAATACCTGAGTGTATAAGAGGCAAGAGACATTGTGGTGAAAATGAAGTGGAAAGGGAAAAAGACTTAGTAACTTACATATTATGTAGATATGTATGATATTTTTATTAAGGAGAGGCTTTTTTTTTCCCCTGGAATTAATAAATAAATAAATAACCTGTTTAGACTACTGACCAGCTTAATAATAACTGAAGAAAGGGTAATATAGACTGTGTTGTTGTTGTTATATGCCATCGAGTCGGATCTGACTCATAGTGACTCCCTTTGGGTTTCTGAGGCGGTATCACTGTGGAAGTAGATTGCCCAACCTTCCTTCCGAGGAGTGGCTGGTGGGTTTGAACCACCAGCCTTCTGGTTAGCAGTCAAGTGCCTTAGGCACTAGATTCCCAGATCCCCTCACAATTCTGGAATCCTGCAGAGTGGCATCAGGAGCATCTGAATGTGGCAGGAAGGTTAGCAGTGTGTTCTACAAGGTATAGATTTGACTCCGTTCCTTTCTTTGTGACTACTGTATGGTACTAAGCAAACCTTTTGAGTGTGTCTATTGTAAAAGAAGCTGCCTGATTAAACTCATTGTAACTCTTCTTTCTTGTACTTCCCTTTTGTATTTCTGTCCTTCCCTTTTGTGCTGGGTGTGGCATTCCCTGCCCTTCCCCTTCTCTGCTCTGTGTTGGAAGGGGCTCACTACAGTCTGCTTTCCTAGGTTTCTGGATCAGCTGGCTTCTTATGTTCAGCACATGAGAGGCATTGGTGGGACACTAGAAGGAGAAGGGCAAAACCAGGGTACTTCTTTTTTCTCTCCTTTCAGCTTTGTATGACATCCCTGGCAGTGAAGATATCTCCACTGTAGCACTGCTCCTGCTCAACAGTCTTCTCTGGTTCTGGCTATTCACAAGGGACCTTGATCTTGAACTCCAGCACCACCACTCCCTGCCTTTGTCTCTCCAGCTTAGGGGAGGTGTCAACTCTCTGCTCTTGCTAATTTCTGTATCACCTCACTATCATGTGTTACAAGGCTCTAAGCTCCTCCATCCCCTGAGAAACCAATTCTCCATACTAAATTTCTTCCCTGGAAAATACTTTCCCTGGTTTCTATTTTCCTGGTTAGACATTCCTGAGAGCATGAAATGGTATAATTCTGATGAGACCTTTCTCTTATATTCTGGCTTCTTCTATTGCCAAACTATTACTAGCTCCTGATGGGGTAAAAGTTTCCTACACTTATAATTTCACCTCTGCGACCAAATATTTCCCTTCCTTTACTGACTGTTCATCCCCTACTTGTCTCTGGTTTTCCAAGCACTAATTTACCTTTCTCAAGTATATTTGACATTTTAGCATTCTCTCCCAGTGTATGTGCTATTTTGCCCTTGAATCCTTCATTCTTTGACTTTTCCTATCTCATTTTCAGTCAGCAGTCCTCATCTGCTGACCTCATCTCCATATGTCTCCAAGATATCTTTATGCCTGTATTAACACATTGGTCTCACGATTTACTTCTAAATATCCTTCAGTTTATAGGTCATATCTCTACTACAAAAGTGTTTGGTTTTGCTGGTGGATCACTGTCTTGCATATAGATGCTTTTCATGGGTGTAGGCTCCTTCACTTCATCTCCTATAGAAGAACATTTGATTCTGTAACAAAAATAGTGGTAAGGATATCACAATAACAATGCTTTGGTCATCTCTCAGTTACTTCAAAAGCCAAGCTCTTTCTCAAATCTGGGCTTCACACATGATACTCCCAATCACTCTTCAGGTCTTAATTTATAAATTGCTCTCCCATACAAACCTCCCCTGATGATTCCACCCTTATTATACCCTTCAGTGAAACCTGTAGGAAGAAAGGTACAGGACTGAAGTAGCATCTTCAAGTATAAAGAAGTCATGTCAGAGGAAGCAAAGCTGGGGGCCACCATGGTGCTCATACTCATTGCTTAAATAAGAGGGCAGAAAAGAGCAACTTAATAGCCTTAGGGAGGAGCCTGGGCTTGTTGTGATTGTTCATGCTGCTTCCCTGTTGGAGAACAGTCTTGTTGGTTGCTACCATATTGGCCCTATAGTTGGCTGCATTGGCACTCTGACTCATGGAGAAACTTCATCCTTTCTCCTGAGGTTTCCTGCCAAGCACAGAGAACTGGGAGCTGGAGCTCTTAACATGGAATAAGCTTTAGAAGTGTCTCTGACAAAGATGTTCAGAAGGACACACAAACCATCGAGTTGTAGCTGCCCCCTCCTTACATGCCAGGAGCAGTACACTCAGGGATTGTAGCACATATGAGGATATTCTTAAAATTAACAGCCATGCAAATCACTACCAGGTCTCTATACCTGGGGCTTGACAAAATTTGAAGCTTTGCCTGTGGCATGGTTAGTAAATGTATTCAGGTCCTGATGTTTGCTGGCCCTTGCAGTGAGGACAGGCTGGGGAGTGTTTGTGGACTGGTGCACACGGTTATGAACAGATGGATCTTTTTGGAACCTGCCTGTAAGGCCCCTTGCCTGCCTGTGCTCTCTGTAAACATCAGATGTGGTAAGTGCTGGGTGGGAGAATTGTGGATTAGTCTGCTCTGAGTGAGCTGATAATAGAAAAGAAATAAGCTTATTTTAAATGGGCATAAGCTTTGAAGGCAAATAATTAAGACACACTTCAACCTCATGGACAAATTAGGGTTCTAGTTAATACAAGCACAAGATTGGAAAAAATAAATCACTTGCACACCTGTAATCACTAAAGAACAGTTTGTTTAGTAACAAAACACTGATTATCCCTGCTCCTTTTGTGAGTTCTCCTCTATTTCTCTTTATCTTCTGTAACTGACTTAGTTCAGGGTGTTTTTCCTGGTAGTATTCTGTACACTTCAAGAAAGTCATACCCATGTTAGAGCAACTAACAGTTCTTGTGATAACCTTCCAAAGTCTAGTCTCTTATCCATTTCATTGCATCATTCTCTGCTGTAGCCTGTTTCTTTCCTTGTTACTCGGTAATGTGAAGTGGCATGAGGAGAGAGTTCTAAAATGGAACTTTCTTGGGCACCAGGAATTTGATTCTATCAAGAAACACAAATTAGGTGCTGTAGGAGTAACAGAAGTTATTTTTTGTGCATTCATTAATGGACTTTATATTATGTTGGGTTGACCTTAAGCAGTCACTTATTTTTCTCATCTATATATTAAACAAATAATGTTGACATCTCCCTATATATTTTATTGTGGTGAGAATATGTACAACAAAACATACATCATTTTAACAATTTCTACATGTTCATTGACATTGATTACATTTTCAAGTTGTGCAACCATTCTCACCCTTCTTTTCCAAATTATCCACCTCCATTAACATAAGCTCAATGCTCCCTAAGCAAAAATTCCCTCTTTCTCCCTTCTCTTAACCTCTGGTTACCACTAATAATCCTTGGTTTCTATATATTTTCTTATTTTATATGAAATCATACACTATTTGTCCTTTTGCAACTGACTTATTCCACTCAAGGGGCTCTGGTGACACAATGGTTAAAACATTTGGCTGCTAACCAAAGGTTGGCAGTTCAAATCCTCCAGCTGCTCCACAGAAGAGGGTGAGGCAGTCCATTTCTGCAAAGATTTATAGCCTTGGAAACCTTATGAGGCAGTTGTACTCTGCCCTGAAGGGTCTCTGTGAGTCAGATTTGACTCAGTGTCAGTGGTTTTGGTTTTATTTTGCTCAGTACAATATTTTCAGGGTTCATTCATGTAGTGACATGTATCACAAGATCTGTATTTTTAAATTTCACATAATATTGTGACCCAGCTTGATACTCATTTGATATGAGCTTTAAGGTTTTTTGAGGAAAGCATGCTAGATATTCATTGTGCCAACGAACAGGTATTTATTGTGCCAAATCCAAATTAGGTGCTGGGAATGCAATAGTGAGTGACATAATCATCATTCCTGTCTTGAGAGTCTACAGTTTACTGTAGAAAACAATAAATGAAAATACAGATAAGTATGTAATTGAAACTCATGGTAAGGACTTGGAAAAGAACAGGTTTCTCTGAAGGGTATAATAAGAGTGGAGTGGTCAGGGAAGGCTTGTATAGGAGAGTAATTTATAAATTAAGACCTAGATGGTGATTGGAGTTATTTAGATGAGGAGTCCAATGTGTGAATCCAGATGTGATAAAGAGCTTGACTTTTGGAGTAGCTGAAAGATGGCCGGTATGACTGGAGCACAGAGAGTGAGAATGGAACTAGCTTGTAATGAATATGTTGAGATATAGATTAGGACTTGATTATGCCAGACCGCAACTCATCTGTCAGTTTGTCGTACTGTGATGGCTTATGTGTTGCTGTGATGCTGAACGCTATGCCATAAATATTTCAAATATGATCAGGGTCACCCATGATGGACAGGTTTCAGTAGAACTTCCAGACTAAGACAGACTAGGAAAAAGGCCTGATGGTCTACTTCCAAAAATTAGCCAACGAAAATCCTATGGATCTCAATAGAATATGTTCTGATATAGTGCTGGAAGATGAGCCCAAATGTGTCAACCATCATGTAGATGGTGCAGGACTGCACAACGTTTCATTTTGTTTGTTGTACACAGGGTCACGATGAGCCAACTGACGTCATGGCAACTGACAACAATGTATGCCATATAGAGGATTTTGAATTTTATTCACAGAGTGATGTGGAGTCAATGAAGGGTTTTAAGGGGAGTGATGGGTCATTTGGAGTATGTAAGACCTCTCTGGCCAGTGTTTGGAAAAGGGTTGGAGAGGGGCAAAACTGGAAGCAAGAGAACCAATTTGGAAGTTATCAAGTATAGGGAGATATGATGTTGGTGGCTTGTTCAAGGGAAGTAGCTATTCGGATACAGAAGATTGGAATGATTCAAGACAGAGGTATATAATCAAGTTTGATTATCTATAAGTGACTAATTTATCCTGTGTCTTGGTTCTCTACTGCTGCTCTGACAGCAAACTACAAGTGGATGGCTTTAACAAACAGAGATTTATTCTCTTACAGTTTGTTTTTGTTATTGTTATGTGTTGTCAAGTCATCTCTGACTCATAGCAATCCCTCCTTGGGTTTCCGAGGTGGTATCACTATGGAAGTGTATCACCCAACCTTCCTTCCAAGGAGTGGCTGGTGAGTTTGAACCGCCAGCTTTCTGGTTAGTAGTCAAGTGCCTTAGGCACTATGCCACCAGAGCTCCCTCTTACAGTTTAGGAGGCTAGAAGTCCAAGTTCAAAGTGCCAGCTCTAGGGGCTGGATGAAAGCCCCTCAACCTTGGGCTTCAGCTCTGCCTCCTGTTCCAGGCCCACTGGAGCTAGAGGCCTTTTCTGACTCATGCAGCTGCTGGCTGCGGAGGCTCATTGAACCCAAGATAGAAAGGAAAAATGGCACAATCCCAGGATCAGCAGGCAGCATGGCAGACCACTGGTTCAAGTCCAGTAACAGTCCCCATATCAGCAGGCAACCTGGCAGGCTACGACTCAGCCAAATGTAGGGTCAGATGTACCAAGAGCTAGAGACCTTTCTCAAGACTTCTTATACACTGGAAACAGGCCACACCCCAAAGACAGCTACTTAGCTGCTCACACCAGATTCCACCATGGAAGTGATTATAAACTCATCATGGGGAATAACTACATCCAGCTGCCAAGCTACTCAAGGTCACAGCCTGGCCAAGTTGATACACAACCTTAACTGCCACATCTTGTATTTATCAGTATTTCCCAAAGGGTGATCCGTACCCTAATCAGATTTACCTAAGATATTTGTTAAAAGTGTAGCTCCTTTAGCCCATCTCAGAACTCCTGCTGCAGAAGGGCTGGAGATGATCCCTAAGAGATTCTCATTGGAACTGAGGTTTGAGAACCATTGATTGGTTTTCTTCTTTCCTATTCTGATGCTCTGTAAGATCAAAGGCTACCAACAGTTTTTTAAAGGGGAAGTGAATTAGAACCAAACACAGAATAGACAAATAGATAACCCTAATCCATGTTTATAATTGTGAGTGGAAATGATGCTTTTTGGAGTAGGCATCTTTAACTTTATCCCAAAACCAAGTATGGTAATATAAATAATTTGATGGGTAGTGTTTTTTTTTTTTTTTTAATTTTCTTTCTTGTAGTACTGTGACTTTCCCAGAATTAACTGGTGACTGATTGTGAATAATAGCATTATCATGAAACACAATGTAAGTACAGTGTAGTAATTTATTGTGAAAGAATCAAATAACTGCTGGAAATTAACTTGTAAAATAAAGCTTTCTAATATCTTCCAGGGAGCTCTGGTAGCATAGTGGCTAAGATGCTTGCCTGCTAACCAGATGGCTGGCGGTTCAAACCCACCAGCCACTCCTCGAAAGGAAGGTTGGGCAATCCTACTTCCGTAGTGATAACTGCCTCGGAAACCCGAGAAGGGGTCGTTATGAGTCGGGGCTGACTCTATGGCACATAACAACAACAACAACAACAACAATATCTTCCAAGCAGTTGACCTGTACCTACAAGAATACTATTACTTTCAAGAGATGTGTACGCCAAATAGCTGATTTTAGAAGCTGGAGGTTTTTAGACATTTTAGTTGGAATATCCAACGAGTTACGGTAAGAATTACCAGTAAACAAATCAAGATTTTATCATTAAATTCTGTTTTCTCTTTGCCTTTGGTAGATTTTTCTCACCCAGTGCTACTTGTTAGCCTGAGTCTGGGATATTCCTGGTGTTTCTGATTCAGTGGTGTTTGGAAACCTCTCAAAGAACCCCTTCACTCCAACAATTGATGTATGTGCTTAAATTGTATGTGTGTAAAAATACAAAGGTATCATACCCAGACCATCCAGGCCTCTAATTTGCTAGAAACAGTTCTCTCTGGAGAGTCTGAAACAACTGGAAGGTCCCATTGTTGAGGGAAATATTAGGTCCTTGGGGATTTATTGCATGCAAGGGGTGTGAATATCACCAATAGTCAGAAATTAAATTCTCTACCTCTACCCCACATACCAAAAAATGAAAGAATCTGCTGCCACCGAGTTGATTCTGACTCATGGAAGCCTGTGTTACAGAATAGAACTTTCTGTAGGGTTTTCTCAGCTGGAATCTTTATGGAAGCAGATTGCCAGGTCTTTCTTCTGTGATGCTACTGGGTGAGTTTGAACTGCTAACCTTCAGGTTAGTGGGAAAAAAAAAAAAAAAGCCAAACTCACTGCCATACAGTCAAGGTGGTATCTCTACAGAAGTATATTGCCCAGCCTTCCTTCCAGGAAGTGGTTGGTGGGTTTGAACTGCCAGCCTTCTGGCTAGCAGTCAAATGCGTTAGGCACTACACCCCCAGAGCTCTTTTTCAGGTTAGTCTTCTCACTGCTGTTGAGTCGACCTGATTCATAGCGACCCCTCCTTGGGTTTCTGAGGCAGTATCACTACGGAAGTAGATTGCCCAGCCTTCCTTCCAGGAAGTGGTTGGTGGGTTTGAACTGCCAGCCTTCTGGCTAGCAGTCAAATGCGTTAGGCACTACACCCCCAGAGCTCTTTTTCAGGTTAGTCTTCTCACTGCTGTTGAGTCGACCTGATTCATAGCGACCCCTCCTTGGGTTTCTGAGGCAGTATCACTACGGAAGTAGATTGGCCAATCTTCCTTGTGAGGAATGTCTGGTAGGTTTGAACTGCCAGACTTTTAGTATTTGAGACACTCAGGGAGCTACCCCACTAATAGTGCCTCAAACCAGCCATCCCTTTCAGCATTTGAACAGCCTCAAAACCATCTGATCTTTCTGGATGCAGCTGTGTTATTGCTTTGTCTGAGCCTGCTGCCCTCCCCCCATGATGATTTTCTCTCTGACGAATAGGAAATGCTCAGATTCTGACAAAAATGCCTCATGTTGATTAATGTTATTTCTACTCTTCTAGAAAGACACTTAGGTACCTCTGTGTGTTTCTTTTCCAGCATGTATAAATTGGGTCTTAAAGTGATTTCATTGCTTCATCATGGAATTTTATAATGAAATAATATTTTGAGTGCCTGGCTACTTCCTTTGAGTTTTTTTTTTTTTTTTTTTTTCTGGAACACTTAAATTTGGAGAGGGGTATGAGGCAAATCTATTAATTTTATTTTACATTAAACACAGAATCTGTATAGCACCAGCTTTTTTTTTTTCAAGCTTAATGTTTTTCCCTCAGAAATTCATGTTGTTATACAAGAACAAATAATGTAGAATACAAAAAGGAAATGAAAATTTTTCTAGATATCTCTGTCTCTAATATGTGTACTCATAAATATATCATGTACACATGAAATTCTAAAAAAAAATTGGGATAGTGCTGTATGTAGTATTTTGTAATGTTATTTTTTTCTAACATGTGACAGACATATTTCCATGCCAATAAATACATCTTCTCCTCAGATTTGCAGCTAATCTACTGCAAAAGTCATCTTTAAAGTGTTAAAAAGCAAAGACATCACTTTGATGACTAAGGTACATCTGACCCAAGCCGTGGCATTTTCAGTTACCTCATGTGTATACCAAAGCTGGACAATGGATGAGAAAGACCAAAGAAGAATTCATACCTTTGAATTATGGTGCTGGTGAAGAATATTAAATATACCAGAACAAATCTGTCTTGGAAGAAGAACAATCATTGCTACTTGTGAACCTGTTGTTGCAAGCACTAAGTCAGCCCATCTCATTGAGGGTCTTCTTATTTTTCACTGACCCTCTACTTTACCAAGCATGATGTCCTTCTCCAGGTACTGATCTCTCCTGATAACATGTCCAAAGTATGCGATACAAAGTCTCACCATCCTCATTTCTTTTTTTTTTTTTTTTTTAATTGTGATTTGGGTGAAGATTTACAGAGCAAATTCACTCTCGATACAGCAAT
>NW_006921781.1:4943766-4945235 GCF_000298275.1 Orycteropus afer afer
CGTAGTTGTATAGGTTGCAGATCGGATGGTGTACCAGTCGTGGGGACTGATTGTTTCCATTAATTTTGTTTTTCTGCTTTCTTCTTTGCTCTTGACAAGGAGAGACCCATCGTTACATCTAGATGGCAGCTTGCTAGCTTTTAAGATCCCAGTCGCTACTCACGAAAGTACCATCCTCATTTCTAAGGAGCATTCTGGCTGCCCTTCTGTCTTGGAAGAAATTTGTTCTGTTGTTCATAGGGTTGCGATGAGTCAGAACCGACTTGAGAACCCCTAACCAAACAACTTTTCACTTACCAACATGCTTAAGTTGTTACGTGAAGATGGTGTTTTCTGAAAATGGAGGATGACCACATCGTTCATAACTGCCAAGCCAGTGAGAGTCATGGCCCAGCAAGCTGACACGTGACCTTAACTATCACAGCCAATGTTGCTCTCTCTTCATACCTCAGCATTCACTAATGCCAGATGTACATTGTTAATGCACAAAATAGTCAGATAGTAGATATTTTACTATTGTCATGAATGCAAAATATCATGAGATGATCAATAAGTGAGCAGAAGAGGTATATATATATATTTTTAATGACTGATTATTTTCATCAAATGCTTTCCATTGTAAGTGACACAAATCTCAGAGCAAACAAATAATAAGAATATATTGATAAATGCTGTGAATGCAGCTTTAGGCATAATTTAAGACTAACTTTTTTTTTTTTTTTAATAATTTTCCTATTCTTTTTCATGTTTCTCATGGTAGCAAAATGGTAGCAGCTTTAGGAACCTACTTATTCTTCAGAGTAAAAGAGCTTCTATTCTTTTGACCACCAAACTAGAGTCCTGGGCTTTCTTCTACTTGACCTATCTTAGATTTTGTGAGCAGGGAAATGCCATTTTCTGATTGCTTTAGATTTGAGTGGGTGTTTGTGCTAATCCTGTGCAAACTGCATGAATAGGAAGCTCCAAGTTCTGTTAGGAAAGAAGAAGAGGTAATGGCTGCTGAAGAGGCAGCTCGTAGTATCAGAATAGAGTCACATGGTTTACCTTAGACTTAGTGATAGGCTTTTAAGTTTCTGTTTTTTCATTCTGCAAATCATGGCTGCTTTAAGCCTGCTTTTATGTGCTACATTTTTTAATTCCATGATCTTATTTGGGTAAATTCTTATTAGGGGAACTGCTGGACCCTAAGGTGTGCCCATCTTACATTTTGATATCATAAGGCATCTAAGCTGTGAAAGCACAATTTGGGCATTTATACATTGACATCCCTCCACTGCTAGTTATGAGCCCTTTTTTTTTTTTTTTTTCCCCCAGCCTCTGGATCTATAAGAAGAGACTTTAACATTCAAGCAGACTCTCAGGTTTCAGTTTCTTTCTTTCTTTTTTTTAAATTGTGATTTGGGTGAAAATTTACAGAGCAAATACACTTTCCATACAGCGGTTCACATATACTTTGTCTCATGACATTG
>NW_006921781.1:4946097-4947307 GCF_000298275.1 Orycteropus afer afer
GTGATGTAAAAACGTCTCACCAGGAATGCAAAACAGACCTATCAGCTGCTGCATGGTGCAGCTGCATGTGGGTGATGGCCCAGGGATAGACTGGGAGCCCTGGGTGCCTACCTATATCTTGTCATTAGTGTATGCTCTACAGTCACTCTGTTGCTGGCCACCTCTGCAATCCAATTGTGATATACAGACCAAAACTAAAAACCCATTGCTGTTGAGTCTATCCTGACTCATAGTGACCATAGGGAGAGAGTAGAACTCCCCCTAGGGTTTTCAGGGCTGTAAACTTTATGGAAGCTGACTGCCACGTCTTTCTCCCTTGGAGTTACAAGGGAGTTTGAACTGCTGATCTTTCAGTTTGAAGCTGAGTGCTTAACCACTGCAACACTGAGCCTCCTTGATATGCAGACCAGTGAAGCATAATTGAAAGTGCTGGAAGCAAATGGTCACTCTCGTGCTCTTCAGTTCAGTATTTTTGAACTGTCTGTAGTTTAATTTAGTGGGAAAAACGTTATCTTAGACATTGGTGATATCTAGGATTGTAAGACTTTGTGTGGCATGGTCATCCTTTTGAGATGACTGGAGTAGCCCATTAAGATAACACTTTGAAGTACTCAATGACAGGAAGATGCTATTTGCCAGATTGTTGTTGTTGTTGTTATGTGCCGTTGAGTCGGCCTGACTCATAGCGACCCCTCCTTGGATTTCTGAGGCAATATCACTACGGAGGTAGATTGCCCAACCTTCCTTCTGAGGAGTGGCTGGTGGATTTGAACTGCCAGCCTTCTGGTTAGCAGTCAAGTGCCTTAGGCACTATGCTACCAGAGCTCCTATTCGCCAGATTAGTTGTTATTAATATGTATGAGAAGAACACTTGAATAGAAACCTAGAAGGAGTCCTAATTTTGAGCATTTCCAGGCATAGTTGCATATGCCATCCTTCTATTTAATCATGACAACTTTTTTCTATGTTGACAATAAGAGGAAACCAAAGCTCAGATAACTTAACTTGGTCACTGTCATACCGGGTAGGTGAAAGAACCAAGAATTTTGATCTTCCATCCTATACTCCAGGATGCTGTTTCTCCTACAAAACAGGAATTATTAATAGCAACTTGCTTTATTTTATTTTAACTGATGATACAAAACAAGAATTACAATATCTTGGGAGCTCTGGTAGCATAGTGGCTAAGGCACTTGACTGCTAACCAGAA
>NW_006921781.1:4948247-4960431 GCF_000298275.1 Orycteropus afer afer
TCTGCAATCCAATTGTGATATACAGACCAAAACTAAAAACCCATTGCTGTTGAGTCTATCCTGACTCATAGTGACCATAGGGAGAGAGTAGAACTACGAGTCGGACCTGACTCCACGGCAGTGGGTTTGGTTTTTGTAAAAATTCATTTGTACCAAAAATGAGACTGTTAGGCATAGATTACGTAATGGAGGAAAGCAATGACAGTTAAAGGGCCCAGCTCTCTTGGTCTCTCTGTCTCCTCCCCCTCTAATTGTTGAATGCCACGAGGAGCTGGAGGGCACTGACAGACTGAGTGGTCCTAGTGAGTCTCATATTGCATTTGGCAGCAAGTGTATTGCTCTCCTCGGGCTCCTGCCAGCTGCTATGCACTGCCCATGTTTGTGGTGTCTGCCAGTGGACAACTGATTAAGAGCCATGGGGGAGAGTACAGGGCTTTGGCAAGGGCCCAGCTTTATATGGCAGACCCTGCTCAATATAAGTGCTTTGGTGGGAGCTGAGTGCATTCTTTCCCACTGATGCTCTGATGAGCCCATTACAGAATATCTTTACAGTATCTCCTTTGTTACCTTTATTGGGAATTGACTGTGTTGCTCAATTGCACTGATCATTAGAAACTTTCTTTTAATTTGCAGTTTAAACTTTTCTTGGCTTAGAGGCAATTGCCTCCTTCCCTGTTTGGCAGTAGCTGGGAGTAGCTGGGAGCACTGGTGATGTTATTGGCTAAGGAGTAAACAGAAGCTGAATAAAGTTTGGCTCCCTGCATACTTCAGGGCAGGGCTTCTAGTGCCAGAGTTAAGAACCAGAAACAATAACAGAAAAGGTCATGGAACACTGCATTCATAAATGGTCTTTGCTGCCCAGTGGGGGCATCCATGCCTCAGAGTTGAAGATGCTGTCGCAAACTTCCAGTGCTCCAAATTGGTGCTCACATCTCTTTAGTCTCAAAATCTTAGCGTGAAATATTTAGTACCCTAGGAAAGCTAAATTAATGGTGAGTCAAAGTAATTAAGGCAAAGTAGATAATCTCCAAGGTTCTCATTCCCCGTGAAACTAATTTCATATCGTATCCTTCATGTGTTAAAAATAGTTCTCTGCTCATTCAAGATGCTCATGCTCTGTGTTGGTGAAGTGCACTTCAGTTCTATTGAAAGGATGCAGATTAGAGAGTTATTTTCAATTGGTTTTTTATTTTTATTTTATTTTTATTTTTTAAGAGAGACATTCATTTCAGCACTACGAGTGTGAACCTCTTAGCGTGAACTGAGAGTTAGATACAGCTGCAACCGGGCAGATGGTGGGCCAACTAAGTATGATAACTTGTAGCTGGGACATCCTTTTCATCCTTTCAGGGAAAACCGTCAATTCCCATCCTCCTATCCCATAATGAGATTAGCTTTTTTTTTTTTTTTTTAATAGGCCATAGCTTGAATTCAGCTAGCTCTACTAGTTTAGAAACCAGTTCTGGTTAGAGCTCCTGAGCAATGGGAACATTGGAACTTGAACATAATTTTAGAGTTATTTGTTCCCTTCAAATCATCATAATGTATAAATAAAGGAATATTTGGGAGCTTGTGGACTTTTGACTTCAGTGTACCTAAGTTGATCTCTGTATAATGGAGCCACAGCCACAAGACTGCCCCACTGCACTCAGGCTTGAGAGGGTTCTGGTGTTTGGTTTGAATGAATGGCCTGGATATACTTCCTCAAGCATATAAAACTGCTTTAGGATTTGTTATTGCTACAGCAGTGGTCTTGATCAAATGAGAAAATTCTCTATCTGTGGTAAGAGAACATTTTGGTTAGGAAGAAAAAAGGTAATTGAAGAGAAATGTTTAACATATAATCTTCAGGTACTTACAGCTGAAATACGAGATCCTATCGCTGCTGTGGTTCACCTTCCAAATCCCTCAGTTATCTTTCTCTCTTCAGAGAGATGCTTCAGCTCTTTGGTGCCTCATGGACTTGCTCTTCCAGTGAAAAGCAGTTTTGCTTTAATAATGTTTTGAAATTGCAACATGGCAGTGGAATATGCAGTGTCCAGTTCATATCACAGAGTGGAATCCATATGTAGCCATACATCTAAGCAGAGAATGTGTCTAATGGGAAGATAGGCATATGTGCAGTGACTTTAATGTGAGAAGTATACATTTTGGATGGTGAAGTGTCCCCTTTGATGGAATTCTTAAGTTTTCTTTCTAGGAAAAAAAAAAAAAATTGAATCTGAAATAAGTGTAGGTATGTAGTGTGTGTGTGGAATAATAACTTTTGTACTATATACCAAGCCATGATATTATATTTGTACAATATGACTTTTCAGTATTACTATCTTTATCATCATCATTACAAACATCTATATAGCACGTAATGGGGTGTAAAGTATCATCTCCTCTATTCATCACTGTGACTTCTGAATGAACATGGCAATGATTATAATCCCAGTTTTGAAGGTGATGAAGTTGGGTAAATTCAGTTTGTCATTCATTCCTTCATTGATTCATTCTTTATTTCAAAATATTGACTGAGTTCTTCCTAATGTTGTGACAGCTCTGAAGGTACAAAAATGACATCCTCTCTGCCCTTGAGGAGCACATAGTCTACAAGAGGAGATGGATAGGAGTGGATAATTAATTCTGTGTGGTAAGTATTATGATGCTCAATGAGGCATGATTAGTTCTGACAAGGGTATTGAGGTACCATTCATAGAGACACAGGTACAAGAGAATGAGGTATGTCTGGGGATAATAGTATGAAGCTGCTGGTGCACTGAGAACATGCAGAGAGCTAGGGGAGATGAAGCTTGGAAAGGTCACATAGCTTGTAGATGACAAAGCTGGTAACACACAGGGTTTTCTGCTTCCTAGTCTAATGCTTCTTCCTTACGGTCAGTTCTTTGCTGTTAGTTGATTGTTTTTAATTTGAAAACACCATTATTGACATTTTTAGGTGCCATGAAGTTGGAACTCATAGCGACCAGATGTACAACAGAAGGTACATCTGTGTACAATAGAATGGGATACTGCATGGTCCTGTCCATCCTCACAGTCATTGCTATGCTTGAGCCCATTGTTGCAGCCGCTGTCCCAATCCATCTCCTTGAGGGTCTTCCTCTTTTTTGCTGACCCTTAACTTTACTAAGCACGATGTCCTTCTCCAGGGACTGGAGTATGTGAGGAAAAGTTTCACCATCCTTGTTTATGAGGAACACTGTGGCTCTACTTCTTGCAGGACAAATTTGTTCATTCTTCTGCCAGCCCATGACATATTCAATATCCTTCTTCATCACTATAATTCAAATGCATCGATCCTTCTTCAGTCTTCTTTATTCATTGTCCCACTTTCACATACATATGAAGCAATAAAAAATACCATGGCTTGAATCAGATGCACCTTATTCCTCAAAGGTGACATCTTCGCTTTTAAACATTTTAAAGAGACCTTTTGCAACAGATTTGCCCAATGTGGTGCATTGTTTGATTTCTTGATTGCTGCTTCCATAGGAGTTGATTGTGGATCCAAGTAAAATGAAATCCCTGACAACTTCAGTGTTTTTCTCCATTTATCATGGTGTGGCTTATTGGTCCAGTTGTAAGGATTTTGTTTCCTTTATGTTGAGGTGTAATCCATACTGAAGACTGTAGTCTTTGATCTTCAGTAAGTGCTTCAAGTCCTCTTCACTTTCAGTAAGCAAGGTTGTGTAATCTATATTATCACAGGCTGTTAATGAATCTTCCTCTAATCCTGATGTTTTATTCTTCTTCATGTAGTCCAGCTTCTCGGATTATTTACTCAGCATAGTGATTGAATAAGTATGGTGAAAGGATACAACCTTGATGCACAATTTCCTTGATTTTAAATCATGCAGTATCTCCTTGTTCTGCTTGAAAGATTGCCTCTTTGTCTGTGGACAGGTTCCTCATGAACACAATGAAAATTTCTGGAATTCCTATTCCTTATAATGTTATCCATAACTTGTTATGGATAACATAACAGTCTAATGCCTTTGCATAGTCAATAAAACACAGGTAAACATCTTTCTGGTATTCTCTGCTTTCACACAAGATCCATCTGATATCAGCAATGATGACTTCTCATTCCATGTCCTCTTTTGAAACTAGCTTGAATTTCTGTCAGTTCCCTGTTGATGTACTGCTGCAAGCATTTTGTAGAATAATCTTTAGCATAATTTTATTTGCTTGTGATACATTATACGTGAAGGAGCTCTGGTGGCATAGTGCCTAAGGCATTTGACTACTAACCAGGATGTTGTGGTTCAAACCCACCACCCACTCCATGGAAGGAAGACTGGGCAATCTACTTCTGTAAAGATTTACAGCCTTGGAAACTCAAAGGGTGTCACTATGAGTTGGAATCGACTTGATAGTAGTTACTTTATCAGCTTTGGGGACCCAGGGTGGTGCAAATGGTTAAGTGCTCAGCTGTGAACAGAAATGTTGAAATTTTGAGTCCATTTAGAGGTGCCTCAGAAGAAGGTCCTGGCAATTCTGAAAAATTAGCCATTGAAAACACTTATGAGGCACAGTGCTACAGTGACACACATGGGTCCCCATGAGTCCGATTTGACTCAATAGCAACTGGATTGGTTTTTTTTTTTTTTTTGGGGTTTCATACAAGCTGTGTTGAAGAGTATGATTAGAGATTACATTTGACAATGTTATTCCATTTAGTAATAGGTGTAGCTTATAGTTTGGTCAGAGTACGGGTCTGGGAGTGTGTGCCCACGGATTAACTAAAGTGAAGGACTGTAGCTGAGTTGTTGGTGTTCTCAAGTATGTGTTATGGTAGGTGAAGCTAATGCCATTTCATCACCTACAAACATGTGCTCCCTGTATGACCCCAGTTGGAAGTTAGAGGTCTCTCAGGTTATATATATCTGGCACTTGGAAATCTAAAAGCTTTAGCAATTATTCTGAAGGGAACTGTGATCTTTAAGCTACTTCTTTTGGTTGAAATGCCCCCTCCCCCTTTTTTTCCCTTCACAGAGCTGAGAAAGTGTTAGAAATAATTGAAAACAACTTGAAGATGGAGGGTAAAGTGGAGGTAAGGCATATTAGCTGTTGGCTGATCTTGTTGCTCGGCAGCAGGCAGTTTTGTTAGATTTTGTACACTGTATGTGGTGTAAAGAACAAACCTTTCCATTTTTTCTTTTCTGAGAGCCATGATGTTATCTCAGTAATTGAAAATAATCTTCTAAAGTTGCTCTTTAACTAGATTTACACAATCCCATTTCAAATCAGCTGTTATCTGGCCTTGCGTTTCACAGTCAATGTTGCTGTCTGCACAGCCCCTGCTAACAAGAAGATCAAGTGTAACTCTTTTCATGATTCGAAATAAAGTGCTTGTATTGTAGTTATCCTGGCTGCTGGTTGTGCTGTTACAAGTGGGCTAATTTCTCAGCTGGGTTTATGAGGATGTTTCATTGTGGGATGTAAGGCACTCTGTTCAAGCCGTGTTTTCTTTCACAAACATCTTAAAAGATTTCTTGAACTCTTCCAATCCTTTAGATTTTTATGTTTGAAAATGTTTTCAAAGATATTTCAGGGTTGGGAGAGATTGATTTTGGGGATTCCTGCTCCCCTGCCAGCTGTGTGGAGTGACACTTGAAAGACACTATACTTCCTGTTTATGTCTTTACTGACCTCATTTTGGGCAAAATTAGAATAAACACTATGCCTATGAAGCTGTAATAGGTAGGTTTAAAATAGATGTTTTATTAGGATGGTGACAGAGGTGAACATTGCAGTGTGCTACCAGGGAATGTTGTGAGAAGCTGGACTCTCCTTTGGAATCTTTAGGAACAGGATAAAATCTCTTATCCTGTTACAAATTCTCTGAGTCATGCATATATGTTATAGTACATGTAACTCTATTTCTGAGTAGAAGTCACATTTTATATTTGGGTGTGTATGTTAGCCCCCTTGTATCACTGACCTACAAAAGACTTCTGCTTGGTCTGTTGCTGTTGAGTTGATTTTTGACTCATAGCAACCCCATGTGACAGAGTTGAACTGCCCCATAAGGTTTCCTAGGCTGTAACTTTTATGGAAGCAGATCACCAGGTCTTTTCTCCTGAGAAGCTGTTGGGTGGCTTTGAACCACCCACCTTTCAGTTAGCAGCCAAGTGCTTAACTGTTGTGCCCCCAGAGCTTCCTTTGTTCTATGTTAGCAAAATTTTCAATGAATTTTTCTTTAAATCAAAATTACCAATAACTTCTTTCTCAAGGAAAAAGTGAATCACAAGCCATGGAGAGAGATGTTAAGTCCTATTTCAGTTGGGGTATGGAATTTATTAAGTCTGTACTGATAAGTGCTCAGTAGGTGTTTGTAACAGGTAATTCCAGTAGTAAATAAGGCTTGCGGGATGAATTGAATGTGGAGTTGGGGAGGAAAAACATTGCTGAAGAACTGGTTGGTCTTCAGACTTCTTTTGTATGTACTCCTCATAGCTGTACTTTGTGACATTAGTTGGAATAGTTAAATTAAGGCCCAACTTTGTGGATCATAACATATGGATAACATTGCAAAGGATGGAAAATAGACCAAGAAACAGTCTTCCAAATAGAACAAGGAGATACTGCATGGTTTAAAATCAGGAAAGGTATGTATCTTGTTTGTTTGCATTCTTGGTTTGTATTTTGACTTTGAACGTATGAGCATGTAATCTGAGAACCTGGACTATATAAAGAAGAATGTGACATCAGGATTGGAGGAATAGTCATTAAAACTTGTGATAACACAGATGACACAATCTTGCTTGCTGAAAGTGAAGAAGACTTAAAGCACTTAGTTGATGAAGATCAAAGACTACAGTCGTCCATATGGATTACATCTCAAAATAAAGAAAACAAAAATCCTCACAACTAGACCAATAAGCAACATCATGATAAATAGAGAAAAGATTGAACTTGTCAAGGATTTCAATTTACTTGGATCCATAATCAACTGCCATGAAAGCAGCAGTCAAGAAATCAAATGATGTGTTGCATTGGGCAAATCTGCTGCAGAAGATATCTCTTTAAAATATTAAAAAGGCAAGATGTCACCTTGAGGACTAAGGTGTGTCTGACTCAAGCCAGGGTATTTTTGATTGCCTCATATCCATGTGAAAGCTGAATGATGAATAAAGAAGATTGAAGAAGGATTTATACATTTCAGATATGGTGACGAAGAAGAATACTGACTATGCCATGGACTGCTAGAAGAACAAAGAAACATATCTTGGAAGAAGTACAGCCAGAATGCTCCTTAGATGATAGGTTGGTGAGACTTCATCTCATGTACTTTGGACATGTTATCAGGAGGGACTAGGCCTTGGACAAGGATCAGCAAAAAAGAGGAAGACCCTCAATAAAATGGACTGACACAGTGGCTTCAACAGTGGACCCAAACATAGCAGTGATTGTGAGGATGGCACATTCTGTTTCATTCTGTTGTTTGTGAGGTCCTTGTGAAAAAGGGGAAGACCCTTGACACAGGATTTGTACAGTGGCTACAACTATGAGATCAAGTATAGCAGACATTTTGAGGATGGCACACAACTGGGCAGTATTTCATTCTATTGTAGATAGGGTCATAGTGAGTCAGAGTCAACTCAATAACACCTAACAACAACAACATGAGTTGGAACTGCTCAACACCCAAGAACAACAGCTTCCACTTAACAACTATCCAAGGGTATTACATTTTAAACTTAAGTTTTCTTGGGTGCAAAATAAGGAGGGAGGTAGACAAAATGACATTCTTAGATTCTCAACTGTTTTAAATTGAAGAATTTTGTTAAATCTGAAAAATGTCCAGTGAACTGGGACACCAGTAATAAAGAGAGTGGATTTAAAAGGCATAGTTAAACCACATGTTTTGCCATTTTGGGCTATTCATAGTGTTGACCAACTCCACTAGTTGGGTATTAGGGGAGTCACTTAGATACTTTCTTTAAGTACATAAACAGGCATATCAGCACTCCTGCCCAGGAGTGAATTCAGACTCATGGTGATCCTCTACAGGATGGAGTGGAACTGTCCTATGGGGTTTCCAAGGCTGTAATCTTTATGGAAGCAGACTGCTGCATATTTCTCCCACGCAGAGTGGCTGGTTTGTTTGAGCCACCCACCTTTTGGTTAGCAGCTGAGCACTTTAACTACTGTGCCACCAGAGCTCCTCAATAGAAATATAAATATCCATAAATATTTCACAAATTGATATTGTGACACTTTTTTCCTTTAAAATACCTTCTAATTTTAGGAAGTATAAGCCTTGTCTTATTTTGCATTGTAAATAGTACGGGAGTAAATATCTGGCCTGTTTTCTATAGTTGGCTATCACCAGTGCCTCTTCAGGATTTAGGATTCCCTGTGAGAGCTTGTCCCAGATTGTAAACTTCCATCTGGTGAAAACTGATATCCTGGTTTACTCATGTTAGAGGCAAGAGATCTAGGTTGTGGCCAGCTCAGCCCTTCTATTTTTCTATGTATATTGGCTGGTTCCATGCTTACCAGTATTTCCATATAAAACATATATAAGAAGTTTAATTTATATTTTATGCCATGGTTAATTAAACAGGTAAGAAAGTTGATGAGAACGAAACTCAAATTTGTTTGTTGAAGTGAAGCTTAACTTATTGACCCCCAATTACCTCAGAAAAGCAAGACTTGGCTGTCCTGGGGAGTGAATAATAGCTCTTCAGTCTGCACACCTTTTTCTCTTTCTCTGAGTAGACTGTTGACAGCCCAAAGAGTAAAGGGAAGATTGGAAGGGAGGTATACGTGGAGGCCATGGAAATGGCTACATCTGTAGCCTATATTTATCCTAGAGCTGGGAACAGAGAGCACACTGTGGAAGGAGAGACCGAATTGGTAATGAAGTTTAAATTGCCCCCGAGCTGCTTTAATTTATGAGTTTCTCACTAAATCGAGATGTTGCCAGACGAATTCTTCAGACTTTTGCCAACACTGAGCTATCCCTTAAGACATATCTGAGCAGTCGTATCCATCACAGATACACCCAGGCACGTTAAACATTATCCTTCTACTTGCACCAATAAGTCCAGTTTTATTCGACATGTGGTGAAGAATAAGTAACAAAGGAGGATGTGCACTAATTATATTTTCAGGAGGAGCCAGCATGACCTGGAGAAGGGCAGAGACTCACAATTCTGTTTTATTGTTTCTGTTCTGCTGATGACTTCTTCTAACACCACAAAAATTTATAATATTTTATTAGTTTAGACTGGACACAGCTTCTTCTTTGACAGGGAGAAGACTGAACACTTTGAAGGGATGTATGCTTGAGATCCTCTACGAATGGTGGTTCAGGAGGTAAGATCCGGGGAAGGAAGAACAACCACTGCCCCTCTAGTTGAATAACAAAGAGAGGTAGGCCCTCACAGAAAGAAACTCATCTGAAAACCAGCCAGTCTGATATAGGAGTGCCAGATCTCCAGAGGTAGTGGGCAGGGTGTCGGTATTTGTAATACACTAAAACAAAGTCAATTTTTGAAAGTGTGTAGGTAAAAATATAATATAGAATGGTGTGGTTTTTCTCAGTGTATGAAAAGTGCTCTGAAAGTTGCTACATTATCTGAAGTCATTTCAAGATGTTTTTCCCAAGGTGACTAATCCAGTTGGTGGTGTAGACAGATGAGGGGACTATCTTAGGCTGGTGCTCTCATCAGTGTAGGGTTTTGTATAAAATAAAGATGGTTTTATTTCATACTGAAACATCTATTAAAATTTACCGATCTCAATTCTAAAGAACTTGTTTGTTTTTTTTCCCCCCTTGACCTCTACTTCTTTATACCTGAGAGGAAAATTAGATATTTTGTGGACATTTATGTTTCCTGGAAAGAACGTAAGGGGAGGGAAGCAGAGAGACTCTTGGGCCTCTTTCTGTGGCTTTAGACAACTCAGTCAGATTCTGGGTGCTTTCCACTTCCCTCTTAATATGTATTATTAATTGTACAGTAGTTCTCTTTTTGTGTATCTAAGGAATTTCAGGAAAATAAATGAAATAATAGTCTGTACAAATGTTTGTGCTTTCTCCAGGGGAAAATGTTATATTATCATAATAACGCTCACTGCTAGTTTGTTTATTTTTCCACTTCAGCTGTCTGGAATATTTGATATCCTTGAAGTAAAGCCAGGAAAGCTTAGCATCCCTTGAGGTCCCTTCAAGTTGATTTTGATTCATAGTGACCCCATGTGCCAGAGTACAACTGCCCCATAGAGTTTCCTAAACTATAATCTTTATGGAAACAGAGAGCCACTGGGTGGGTTCTAACTGTCCACCTATCAGTTAGCAGCAGAAACTTAATCAATGAGCCCCCAGGGCTCCCTCAGTACTCCTTGGCCCAATGAAAATACTTCCTGCAAATGCCATTCATTTGATCTTTGTTTTACGCAACACAATCTGTTTACTTTATGTTGATACATAGTGCCTGGCTGATTGGCATCTCTTGGTAATTTCTGTTCTAGTTCTAGCTTATAAAATACAAGGAGAACAACTTAGCTGAAGATAGCATGTCGTGGACAAGTGCCAGTGGAGTCAACAGGCCCTGAGGAAAGCAGAAGGCATTACTACCCTGTAGATACTTAGTGTAGGGGCAAGTGATACATCCTCTGGTACTCAGGAAGGGGGTGGGCACAGCACATGGGGAGACAGCAGAGAGGAGCATGCAGGGAGAGTTCTATTCCCCTGTAAATCTGAGTATAATTTGTAGTCTTTTTGGTAGGATTACATGGTACTGACATTCATAATGATTACCATAGCCCATTGAAAATATTGTAAATTACAATCAGTTGTCTATTTTAGTGATATAGGGTAGTATATAGCATGTAGCTTTGGAAGGATTTAGGTTTTTTTGTGATTTGAGTGAAAGTTTACAGAGCAAATTCATTTTCTGTACAACAGTGCATACACATTTTGTTTCATGGCATTGATTGCAATCCCCACAATGTAACGGCTCTCTACCTACCTCCTCCTTTTGGTTACCTTGTCCCTGTGTCCTTCTTTCCTATGCATTCTTTCCTCTGAGCTATCTCCCTGTGAAAATACTACCCTTCTGATCTCCCAAGGTCGATTGTTCTAAGGAGTGTAACTATTTAGTGTAATTGTTCACTTTATACGTTTGATTCCAGGCCCAAAGGACGACTAGGGGCCATCATCTCAGGAGTTTTAGCAGTCTCTATCAGACCAATGATCCTGGTCTTTTTTATGACTTTGAGTTTTGTTCCACATTTTTAGTTTTTTGAAGTTTTAAATAAAAATTTAGCACAAGGTGATACTGTCTAGCTTTCTAGAAAGTACAGTTAATTAGACCAAAATACTACTTGATGATAGCAGATAAACAAAGTTTTTATCATTATTTAAATGGAAAAAAAAATGGGCTGTGTTTCATGGTAGTTCATCATAGGAAAGACTGTCTTATTGTTGATAATGACCTTTCAGGCAGGGTTAGAAGGCATCTGCCGTCTATGATGTATTCTCTATAATTCTCACACATTTTATGTTAATGAAATTGTTTGATTCTCCTAATAGAATATAAGTTTCATGAAGGCAAAAATCATGTCGATCTTATTCAAACTTGTAACTCTAGCATCTAACATGATGCCTAACACAAAGAAGATATTCAATAATTGTTAGATGGATGGATGGATGGAGCTACATATGGTATACATGATTATTCTATACCCAGGCCAGACTAAGACACCACTCAAGAAGTAAATACCTTAAAGTAGGGGATCTACAAATTGAAGAAACCCCTTTTTAACATTCCAAAGTGATACAAAATGTCATGCCTATGGAAACCCTTAATCTGTATTTAAAAAGTGCTTATCAGATGATTCGAGTGTGCTGCTTGGATTGAGAACCTTTGATTTAGAGTTTAACAGTTGTATTTTTACCCTGTAAGGTAGAAGCTTCTCTATCACTGGAGTTAAAGAAAAAAAAGAAGATTCCTTGTTAGTTATTGTAGGTCTATTTAAGTATAGCATAAGTGTGATAGTTAAAGATGTGTCAACTTGGCTGGACTTCACTTGTGAGTGGTGTTTCCCATGATGGATCACATGACTGCGTCCTAAGCGGCCGGTCAGTCTAGGGGGAGTTTCCCCAGGGGTGTGGCCTACCTGTAATACTATCCCAGGAACAAACTGGAAAAACGGCATTCCAGAT
>NW_006921781.1:4967490-4982869 GCF_000298275.1 Orycteropus afer afer
TTGGAAGTAGATCACCAGGCCTTTCTTCCCAGGTGCATTTGCATGGACTTGAACCTCCAAACTTTTGTTAGCACTAGAGTGTGTTAACCATTTGCACACCCTGGGACTCCTGAATAAGCTAAATGGAGGTAAATTCTAATTTAACTTTAAGATTCTGTGACTCTTGGGGGATGTTTTTTAATCATATATATTTTGGAATATTAGACTCAATAACTTAAAAAAAACAGTAAGCACTTATTATTGCTCACGAATCTTCTGAGTCAACTAGTGGTTCCACTGATCTGTTCAGGGTCCTCAGTTCTTGGCTGGGCTTGACCATGCATTTGTGGTCATGTGACAGAGGGGCTTGGGGTTGGCTGGTTTAGAATGATCTCACTCATGTGTCTGGTGATTAGTTGGCTATTGGTTTGGGCTGGGTGAATGAGGGTCACTGAGCCACATGTTTTCTAGCAGAGCAGGATAACTTGGTGGCTGGGCAGGGCTTGAGAAAGACCTCTTGAGACCTAGTCTTAGAACTAGTATACCATCACTTCCTTTATATTGAATTAGTCAAAGCAAGTCACAGACCAGGCTAGGTTCAAGGGGTGGGGAAATAGAGTATATTTCTGGGAGAAGCCATAAAGCCAAATTGCAAAGGACCTGAGTATGGGGAGAACCAGAAATTTGAGGCCATTTTTGGAATCTATCATACCAGGTGTCTTGGTCCTATCACCTTCCATCCATTGTTCTACTTCCTGATACACATAGACCTTGGAAAAAGTGTCTCTTAGTGAGAGCTGGAAAATCAATTGTGTATGTGTGTATATGTAATAAGAACTTGAGTTAGCATGCCTAGAGCCCTAATATTATCTAGCTTATTAAGAATATCTACCTTTAACATATGTAGGATAGCTCCTGCCTAAATTGAGAAGGGACAGTTAATCATGAGATAATATCATTCTTCATCTTTTATGTAAAGTCTTGTCCATCCACTTTCAGCAAAACTGCTTCTGGGATAACCCTTGAATTCAGGAAATCCTTTCAGAGTGTCAGGCACTGGGATAAAATGAGGACTTCCAAGCCAGTGGGAGACACAAATACACATAAAGATGGCAAGTGGTGCGTTGTATATCCGACTTCGACTTCATGTACATCTTTTCTCCTGATCTTTGACACTTACAAAAAAAAATAACACACTGCCTTCCAGTTGGATCTGACTCATAGTGACCCCTCCTTGGGGTCTCCAAGGCAATATCACTACAGAAGTAGATTGCCCAACCTTCCTTCCGAAGAGTGGCTGGTGGGTTTGAACCACTAGCCTTTTAGCAGTCAAATGCCTTAGACACTACACCACTAGAGGTCCCATATTAGCCATTTTTTTCTTCATCTCCTTAACAATATGGCCTCAACTCATGTCCATTTCCTTTGCCTGCAAGTGTGCCAACAACATTTATCTTTAGGCGGCTTAGAGTTTTGTTTGTGGACTGGACTGTCTCCTATTACCTGGCTGGATGATAATCTTCTGAGTATGGTTTTCTTGTTAGTAAGTGATTTCTCCATTTACTAGTTAATTCTCCTACTTTAGTAATAAACCATAGGAAGTAATTCAGTTCTCACACCTTAATTAATTTATGACTTTGGTTGAAGATCTAACTCTCTGTATAATGTTTTATTTATTTTGCCAAAGAGGTCACCAAAAAATAATCAACATGTCTTCTTTTCATTTTACCTATTTCACAACTTAGAAAACAATTACAAAATACTTTATGGTTTTATTTATGTTGAAAATTTTGTAACAGAAAAGTTTGGGAGAATATATAAAATACTAGCAGTGCAAGTACTGGGCAAATCAGCAGCAAAGGACCCCTTTCAAGTGCTGAAGAGCAAAAATATTTCCTTGAGGACTAAGGTGCGACTGACATAAGCCATGATATTTTTAATTGCATGTGAGGGCTGGACAATGAATAAGGAAGACCGAAGAAGAATTGATGCTTTTGAGTTGTGGTGCCGGCGAAGAATGATGAAAGTACCATGGTGTTCTGGTTACCTAGTGCCACTCTGACAAGAATATACCACAAATGGGATGGCTTTAACAAACAGGAGTTTATTCTCTCACAGTTTGGAGGCTTTAAGTCCAAGTTCAAAGTGCCAGGATCTAGGGGTTAGGTGAAAGCCCCTCAACCTGAGTGTCCAGCTCTGCCTCCGCTCCTGGCCCACTGGAGCTAGAAGCTTTTCTTCACTCAGACAGCTGCTAGCTGCTGAGGCTGACAAACCCAAGGTTGACAAGTAAAAAGACACATTCCTGATGTTACCAAACCACACAGCAGGCCATTAATTCAAGTCCACTGTAAGTCCCAAGGTTGGCAGAGCATGGCAGGCTACTGAACAAGCGACACAGCTACATGCAGGGTCCAAGTGTGCCATAAGCTAGAGACCATCCCCAAGCCTTCTCCTTATGTACAGGAAGCAGACCACATCCCAAAGGCAGCTACTCACTCAGCTGCTTGTGGTTGATCTCACCATGGAGTTGATTGCCAGTCTCATTATGGGGAATAACTACCACCAGCTACCCAACCACTCAACCAGGCCCAGTTAAGTTAACATACAAATTTAACTACTGCACATGGACCTCTAAAAGAACTAACAAATCTGTCCTGGAGGAAGTGCAGCCTAAATGCTCTTTGGAAGTGAGAATGGCCAGACTTCATCTCACCTACTTTGATCATGTTATCAGAAGGGACCATTCCCTGGAGAAGGATGTCATGCTTGGTAAGGTGGAGGATTGATGAAAGAGGGGAAGGCCTTTAACAAGATAGATTGACACAGTAGCTGCGGCGATGGTCTCAAGTACAGCAGGGATCACAGAGCTGGAACTGGACTGGGCGTTGTTTTGTTGTGCTATGCATAGGGTCAGTATGAGTTGGAGATGACTTGATGGCACCTAACAACAGCAGTGCAAAAGGCATAGTGGTTAAAAAATTTGGCTGCTAACCAAAATGTTGGTAGTTTGAACCCACTAGTTGCTCCTTGGGAGAAAGATGAGTCAATCTTCTGTAAAGATATATAGTCTTAGAAACCCCATGGGACAGTTCTGCTGTGTCCTAAAGGGTCTCTGAGTTGGAAGTGACTCAATGCTAGTGGGTTTGGTTTTTTGGTTTGGCAGGTTTTTATTTATTTTTTTCTTTTGGTTTAACTTGGAGTAGTAGGTTTAATGACGATTGTAGTTTTCTTATTTATGCTTAATTTTGTTTTCTAATTTTATACTGTAAAAATGTATTATTATTGTAACCAAAATAAAATAAATTTTTATGTGAAAGAAAATTTTGGGCCCATAGGTAATGATTTGTAATAACAGAGAGAGAGAGAGAGAGAGAGAGAGAGGAAAGAGAGAGACAGAAAGAGGCACACAGAGAGAGGTTATACCTTAGAGCTTTGCAGTACACGAGGCCTTGGTTAAAGCAGTGACAAAGGCCTCCTGAATGACTTGTATGTCAACATTGAAAGACATGGGAGGCAGGTTTAGGGAATTTTAACCAGATTTCATTCTTTAATATTAATTCTGTATGTTTTCCCCTGGTGTCTCTGTTTCTCTCTGCCCTTCATATATCATGTCACTCATACTCAAAAGATGATGCTTCTGACAGTGATGGTCATTTGGAGATATGGATGTGGCTGCAAATATACTTGTTGCACCTAAAAGCCTTTCAATTAGGAACATGATTTGAGGTTTTCTGCACAATGTGGAATTGAGAAGTGGTTTGTGTTCTGGGGTTTGTAACAATGATATCCTTTCTTCTCTCTCTCAAGCAGATAGATAGAGTTCTGGTGATGTGACAGATGGAGAAACATGTGACCTCTGAGCTTTCTGTTGTGGAGAATCAATGCAGAAAACAGGATATGCTGCATTGTTTAGTAAGTATCCTGTTTATAGATGTAGGGTCAAGAAGAATGTAAACCTATTAATCATACAGTCAGTCAGCATAAATTAATAGGTAGAATTTAGAGTGAGAACCCATTTAGAGTGAGTCACTCTAAATAAAAATATCCCAGCTTAAGTCACAATTCTGAAATGTAAGGACTGAATGCCTATTGAGGAATCTATTTAAGGCATTTGGCCGCTCACCAGAAGGTCAGTAGTTCAAACCCACCAGCTGCTCCGTGGAAAAAGGATGAGGCAGTCTACTTCCATAAAGATTTATAGCCTTAGAAACCTAATGGGAGTTGCTTTGAGTTGGAATTGATTCAGTGGTGGTGAGTCAGTCAGTCTGTCTGGTTATAAGAAGAGGAGGGATAAGATGATGCACCAGGCAGACAAGCTACCCAGACTCTACAACAAAGACCCGAGAAACTAAATGAAACTGATACGGATATAGTCTTAGAACCCTGAGCTTCAAAGCAAAGGCTAAGAAGTAGATAAAATATTGACTAGAAGAATAAATTAAATTAAAACAATGAACAAAGAGACATATAGAGTGTGAATTGTCAACTGTCCAGACACAGCAAGGCCATTATGAATATTTGCAAGCAGCTAAAATCTGGGCAGGAACCTGATAATCACCTCTACTTGTCCAAGTCTGCACTAGTGCCCACACTGGTGGCTGGTGACCAGAGAGGTGTGATCTCCTTCCCCTTATTCTGTATACTCTCCCAATAATCAGAAATGTGACTATCACCTACCTCCAGTGGCAGCCAGTGACACTCCCCTACGTTGGTCCCATACTCCCTGAAGTCAGAGGTGTGCTCCTGTGTTTGGGGCACACAGTCTCCACCTCCTTGGCTTGCAGAAGCACCATCCCAGACTGGGTGTCCTGCCCATAGCTACCTTCTCAGGCTAGCAGTGCTTGCCATCCCAGACTGGACATCCAGCCTCCTCCTGGGCTAGCAGAAACATCTTGCTGGACTGGGCCACTTAGTCCCTAGCACATCCTAGGTTGGTGGAAGCAGTGACTGGGCACCCCCCCTCCCCTGCAGTGTTCTCCTTTTTTCTTTCATTTCTCTTTTGTCTTTGACTCTGTTGTTTTTTCCATTCCTTTGTTTTCCTTTTTTATCTTCTTCTATTTTTCTTTTTCTCTTCTCCTTTTGCCCCTCCCTTGTTTTTTTCGTCTCTTTTCTTTCTTTATTGCTGTTTTCTTTTTTGTTCTACCCAGTGGGAGAAAACAACCACATCTAATGCCTAACAATACCTACACTTCCTATAGCCCCACATACTGAGTACCACCACTCACTCCTACATCACTTGATTAATGACCAACATCAGCCTAGGACGCCTTCAACTGCTCTACAGGAATAGAGAACTGTGTACACACTCCCATCCTCTATCACAACAAGCAGGAGACAAGTGGTAAGGGCCTAAATGCTGCCAAACTAGCAAGCAGAGTAGCATACCCACCACACTCACTCATGTATATCAAAGCAAAATGAAGCAAAAAAAAAAAAAAAAAAAAAAAAAAAAAAAAAACAATCTGGGCAAAACACATCAATATACAATCATCAATTAAATATAAATACCACACAACCATAGCCTCAGAGACAATAGTCAACTTCAGTTCACATAAGAAACAAGAAAGGGTAGCTCAAACACATGACCAAAATACAGAGCCAGACAGCCTTTTTGGGGGAAGAGATAGCATTGGAACTACCTGATAAGGAATTCAAAAAAGTTATATTTAGATACCTTCAACAGATTGAAAAGGAGCTCTGGTAACATAGTGCCTAAGGCATTTGACTGCTAACCAGAAGGCTGGTCGTTCAAACCCACTGGCCACTCCTCAGAAGGAAGATGGGGCAATCTACTTCTGTAGTGATACTGCCTTGGAAACCCAGGTAGGGGTCACTATGAGTCAGGTGCAACTCGATGGCACATAACAACAACAACAACAACAGATTGAAAAGGAGGTCAAGGAAAACACAGACAAAATCAAGGAAAACACAAACAAAACTCTAGAAGAATTCAAGAAAACAATACAAGAACAAATTGATAAAATAAGTGTAAAATTAGAAACCATACAAAACCAGCAAATGGAAATCCAGAAGATTAGTAACTAAAATTTCAGAAATAGATAATGTATTGGAAGGGAAAAGGAATAGAATTGAGTTAATGGAAGACAGAATTAGCAATATTGATAGCACATTTGCTCAATACTAATTTGTTAGAGGAAAGAAAAAGAAAAGAAAAAAAATCCTAAAAATTATGTGAGCACCTTTAAGAGGAATAAACTACATGCGACTGGAATTCCAGAACAGGAAGAGACAGAAAAAAAGCATTGAAAAATTGTTGAGATTTGCTGGACAGAAACTTCCTTAGTATCACAAAAGGAGAGAATATATGCATTCACGAATTTTAACAAACCCCAAACAGAGTAGGCCTCAAAAGAAAATCACCAAGACACATAATCAAACTCCCCAAAAGCAAAGACAAAAAAAGAATCCTGAGAGCAGATCAGGAAAAGCTAGAAGTTATCTACAAGGGAGAACCAATAAGAGTAAGCTCTGATTTTTTTGGCAGAAGCCATGGAAATAAGAAGGCAGTGGGATGGCATATGTAAAATCCTGAAACAAAAAAATTACCAACCAAAATTATATATCCAGAAAAATTGCCTCTCAAATATGATGGTGCCATTAGGATTTTTTCAGGTAAACAGAAATTAAAGGAATTTGTGAAAACAGGACTAACCTTAAAAGAAATACTTTGAAGAACCAACACCAGAACACAACAACCTGAGTTTAACACACATAAACCCATATCACCCACAAACTAACCCAGATTAGAGGTATTCAAAGTAAAATAAACATATAAGACTGAAAATAGAGAACCAGAGATGTCATTTTATAAATGGAGACAACTGCAAAGCAAAAAGAGGGAATAAAATAGTGTAGTTATAGAATTTCCAAATGGAGAGGAAGTCAAGATAATAATAAGATAAAATGGACTGTTTTAAACTTGAGAATAAAATAATAAATTATAGGCTAATCTCAAAAATAATAAACCTCATCAAAATAAAAAAGGAAAATATTATAGATCTAGTCAACACTAAAATAACAGAAACAAAGGAAACAATAAGAAAATCTGCAAACAAAATGAACTTAGCACCAAAAAATATATGGAACAAAGAAACTATCAACACTATAAACACACACACAGCAAAATGACAGTAGTAAATTCATACCTATCAATAATTACACTGAATGTAAATCCATTAATGAACCAGTTAAGAGATGGAGAGTAACAGAATGGATAAGGAAATATAACCCATCAATATGCTGTCTACAGGAGAAATACGTTAGACGCAAACACAAAAATAAGCTAAAAATCAAATGATGGAAAAACATATATCAAACAAATTCCAACCAAAAAAGAGAAGGAGTAGCAATATTAATTTCTGATTAAAAAAAATTAAGGCAAAAACCAGCAAAAGAGGACAAGGAAGAGCATGATGTAATGATTACAGGGTCAATCCAACAGAAGGACTAGCCATGATAATTATCTAGGCACCCAATGAAAGAACCTCAAAATATATAAATCAAACTTTAACAGAATTGAAAAGAGAAATAGACAACTCCACAATAATAGCTTGAGACCTTAATACACCACTTGTGATGGAGGACAGAACTACTAGAAAGAAACTCCACAAAGATACAGAGGATCTAAACATAATCAACAAACTAGATCTTATAGATGTATATAGAACATGCCACTCAACAACAGCACAATATACACTTTTTTCCAGAGCACATGGAACATTCTCCAGAATATACCATATGTTAGGCCACAACACTGAAATACTGCAAAATATCTTCTTAGATCGTAACACTGTAGAGTTAGAAATCAACAACAGAAAGAGCAAGGAGAAAGAAATCAAATGCATGGAAATGGAATAACACTGCTTAAAAACTACGTGGTAATCAATGAAAACAAACCAAACTCACTGCTGTTGAGTCGATTGCAACTCATAGCAACCTCTCTTTGGGTTTCCGAGGCAGTATCTCTATGGAAGTAGATTGTCCATTCTTACTTTTGAGGAGTGGCTGGTGGGTTTGAACCACTAGCCTCTGGTTAGCAGTGAAATGCCTTAGGCATTAGGCCACCAGAGCTCCCACTGGATAATAGAATAAATTAAAAATGAAATAAAAAATTTCTTGAATCAAACAAAAATAAAAGCACAGCATACCAAAACCTTTGGGATGCAGCAAAAGCAGTACTCAGAGGGCAACTTATAGCAATAAACACACACATCAAAAAAGAAAAAAGAACTCTTAACACATCAAGTCCAAAGATTAGAAAAAGTGCAGCAAAAAAACCCTATAGTTTCTGTTGTTGTTAGGTGCCATCGAGTCATTTCTGACTCATAGTGACCCAACGCACAGCAGAATGAAACACTGCCCAGTCCCATGCCAGCTCCATGATCCTTGTTATACTTGAGCCCATTGCCACAGCCATTATGTCATTCCATCTCGTTGAGGGCCTTTCCCTCTTTCGTCGACCCTCCACCTTACCAAGCATGACATCCTTCTCCAGGGAATGGTCCCTTCTGATAACATGACCAGAGTAGGTGAGACAAAGTCTGGCCATTCTCATTTCCAAGGAGCATTCTGGCTGCACTTCCTCTAGGACAGATCTGTTAGTTCTTTTAGAAGTTCATGGGACTTTCAGCATTCTTCACCAGCACCACTACTCAAAAGCATTAGTTCTTCTTTGGTCATCCCTATTCATTGTCCAGCCCTGACATGTATATGAGGCAACTGAAAATATCATGGCTTGTGTCAAGTGCACCTTAATCTTCAAGAAGAGCTCTTTGCTCCTCAGCACTTGAAAGAGGTCCTGTGCAGCCAACTTGCCCAATGCTATACATGGTCTGATGTCCTGACTTCCATTGGAAGTTATACCCAGAGAAATAAGATAAGAAAGGGAAATAAAAGGCATCCAAACTTCCAAAGAAGAAGTAAAATACCTCTATTTACAGATGACAGTATTCTATACATAGAAAATCCCAGATATTCAGCAAGAAAACTACGGGAATTAATAGAAGGATTTAACAAAGTGGCAGAGTACAAGATTAACACACAAAATTCAGCCAGATACCTCTACACTAGCAAAGAGAACTCTGAAACAGAAATCAGGAAAACAATACCATTTACATTAGCCTCCCAAAAGGTGAAGTGCTTAGGAATAAATCTAACCAGAAATACAAAAGACCTATACAAAGAAAACCACAAAACAGTACTACAGAAAATCAAAAGAAACCTACACGAACAGAAGAATATACCATGCTCATAGATAGGAAGATTTAATATTGTAGAAATGTCAATACTACCCCAAACAATATATAGATGTATTATAAGCCTGATGCAGATTCCATGATCATTCTTTAAAGCGATGGAAAAATTAGTCACCAATTTTAAATGGAGAGAAAAGAGCCTGGATAAGTAAAGCACTACTAAAGAAAGAATGAAGTAGGAGGCCTTGGACTCCCTTATCTCAAAACCCACTACAGAGCCATGGTATTCAAAAGAGCCTGGTACTGATAGAATGACAGATACATAGACCAATGGAAAATAGTCGACAACTCAGAAGTAAATGCATTCCCCTTTGGGTAACTGATCTTTGACCAGGGCTGAAACCCACTAAATGGGAACAGGTAGTTTCCTTAACAAATGGTGCAGGCAAAACTGGATATCCATTTGCAGAAAAATGAGACAGGATCCATATCTCACACCATATAGCAAAACAAACTCAAGATAGATCAAAGACCTAAACGTAAAACTTAAAACTATAAAGATTATCAGCGAAAAAATAGGGACAAGCTTAGGACCCCAAATACATGGCAGTGATGCAGTATCAAACATAACTAAATGACCAAAACAGCAGAAGATGAACTAGATGACTGGGACCTCCTAAAAATTAAACAATTATGTGCATCAAGACATTTCACCAAAACAATAAAAAGCGAACCCATGGAGTAGGAAAAACTTTTTTTAAAAAATTATTTTATTTTAAGAGCTTGTTTTACATTCAACGTAACGCGAACATTTAGTTTCATTCCCCACTCACCATGTCCAACCCTAACCCAGTCTCCTCCCCTCCCTACCCAGCAACCCTCCTCCTGTGCCCCTCATAATTATGCACTCCTGTTTGTCCTGCATTTCCTCGGTTTGAATGTTGATCCTCTGGTGTCCCGTGGTCTATTGCTCTAAGGGATGTATTACCATATTGTATGTGGGTGTGTCATCCTGAGTTGAGTGGTCTGCATGTACATCTTGTTAACTATTGGGCTGAGAGCCCGGCCCTGGGAAGTAGGAACAACTTTTGACAAAGACATATTGGTAAAGACACTAATTTCTAAAATTCATAGAAAACTTTAATACCTCAAAAACAAAAAAGACTAACAATCAAACTTAAAAAATGTGTAGAAGACATGAACAAACACTTCATTAAAGAGACCAGAACTTAAAGTACCCATTGCCTCTATGATTGCTCTGAAAGGGATCACATTAGAAGATCCTGGATAGGGTGAAAGAAAAATATGGAACAAAACTCAAAATCATAAAAAAAAGATCAGGCTCACTGATTGGATAGAGATTGGTGAAAACATTGAGACTATGGTCCTTAGTCACCCTTTAAGTCTGGAATTAACACCCCCCCCCCCTTTCAGCCAAACAATAGACAGGTCTATAAGGTGAACAGTAACACCAGGGAGATAAAGCACTCCTTAGAACAACCAATTATTTGAGATCAAAAGGGGAGCATTTGCCCAGAGACAAAGTTCAGAAGGGAGTAAGGGGTGGGAAAGAAGGACTAATGGAAATGGGAGCCATAGGGAGAAAATGGAATGAATGTTGTTACATAGTGGGGATTGCGATCAATGGCATTGAACAAAATGTGTATGAATGGTTGAATGGAAAACTAATTTGTTCTGTAAACCTTCACACAAATCACAATGAAAAGTTAAAGGAAAAAAAAAAAAAAAGAGGAAATCAGGGACCAACCTAAAGGAATAAAGACCAAAAGAGGGGTGAGGCAGTGTTGTTAATAATCCTCTGAGTTCCTCATCCATGGCAAATGATAATACTGTTTTACATTTCAGAAATATGGAAGGATCATGTGCATTAAATCTTAAGATTATCCCCAAATCATTTGGCTGATGGGCTCAAAGAGTTATTCGGACTTACCAGGCCATAGGCAAAGAAAAAGATATACTCCTTCTCTGTCTCCCAGCAATTTTAAGTGCCTACACAACACCTTTCCCTATGTGTAGCTGTGATCAACTTTCTTTGTCCCCGTAGGTCCAGAAATATCTCCTTAATTCTAGTGTCTGCTGGCCTGCCTTGGTCAAGATCAAAGCTTCCTTTCTAGGACATTCTTTCATAAAGGATATCTTCATAAAATCTACAGATAAAATCATACTTAATTGTGAAAGACTTTTTCCCTATGTTAGGAAAAGACAAGGGTATTCCTTCTCTTCACTTCTATTCACCATTGTATTGTAGGTTCTAGTCAGTGCAATAACCAAAAAAACAAAAACAAACAATGAACCAAAAAACAAACAAAAAACAAAAAACAACCCATACTCAGTGCCATTGAGTTGATTCTGACTTATAGCAACCCCCACTGGGTTTCCAAGGCTGTAAGTCTTTATGGTAGCAGATTGCCTCATCTTTCTTCCATGGAGTAGCTGGTGGATTTGAACAACTGACCTTTTGGTTAGTTGCCTAATGCCTTAACCACTACACCACCAGAGCTCCGTAGCCATTGCAATATGGCAAGAAAAATAAATAAAAGGAATCTAGATGGTAAAAGATGGAAGACTGTTTTTATTTGAAGATGACATCATTGCTATATAGGAAAATCTAATGATGTTGAGAAAGTAGCTACTACTGCTCATAAATTACTTTAGATTCCAGGATACAATATGAACATATAAAAATCAATTGTATTACTATATACTAGCAATAAAGATCAAAAATTGAAATATGAAAAAACAGTACCAATTATAATAATTTCATAATATGAAATGCTGAAGAATAAATCTGACCAAAAATGTGAACAAGTTGTACTTTGAAAACTATGATACAATGCTGAATGTAATTAAAGACTCAAATAAAAGGAGAGTTATAACATATGTGGTTGGAAACATCAGTATTGTTAAGATGTCAGTTTTTCCCAAATTGATCTGTAGATTCAATATAACTCTAATAAAAATGCCATCAGTTTTTGAAATTGGTAAATTGATTCTAAAATTTATATATACATTCAAAGGACCTAGAGAAGCCAAAACAACTTTGAAAACAACAGAGTTGGATGACCAAAATTACCTGACTTCATATATACAGTAATCAAAAGAGAGTGATACTAGTATCTCCATAGAAAATAGATCCATAGAATAAGAGAGCTAGAGATAGACCCACACATATATGAATAACTGATTTTAGACAAAGGTACAAAAGCAGTTCAGTGAAGACAGGGTAGTTTGTTTTTTTGTTTTGTTTTTTCTTCCAACAAATGCTTTTGGAGCAATCAAATATCTCTATGCAAAAAGCAAAAAAAAAAAAAAAAAAAGATCCATGTCTCACACCATATACAAAAATTAAAATGGACTGTAGACATAAATATAAAACTAAAACTATAAAACTTCTAGAAGAAAATATTTGTTGCTTTGGCTTGGGCAAATATTTCTTAGACAGGATACTAAAACACAGTACATAAAAGAACAAATTGATAAATTGTACTTCATGAAAAGGAGTTGCAAAGAAAATAGAAAAATAAATCACAGGCTAGAGAAAATATTTTAAAATCACATATGTGGTAAAGGATTTGCATTCAAAATACATAATGAGAAAACAAACAACCCACATACACACAAAAAAATGGGCAAACAATTTGAACAGATAATTCACCAAAGAAGAAATATGAGTGGCAAATAAGCATAGGAAAAGATGTGCAACATCATTAATCATAAGGGAAATGCAAATTAGGGAAATTCATATTATACATATACATATACATATTGCAATTGCTAAAATTAAAACAACTTACCATACCAAATATTGACAAGGATGTAGAAGAAATGGAACTCTCATATACTGTTAGGGAGACTATAAAATGGTATAGCCATTTTGGAAAACAGTTTGGCAGTTTCATAAAATGTTAAATATACACCTACCATTTGATTCAATCATTCCCACTCCTAGGGATTTATCAATGACAAGGAAGAGCACATATCTATACAAAGATTTGTACAGGAATGCTCATAACAGTGCTCTTTGTGATAACCAAATACTTGAAACAACCCCAATGCCCATCAACAGGTGAGGGGCTAAACTCACTGTAGCATATCCATTCTGAAACTGGTCAGCAATAAAAAGTAATGAACTATTGATTCACACAGCAACATGGATGAATCTCAATGTCTTATGCTGGGTGAAAGCAGCAAGGGAAAACAAAACGAGTATGTACTGTGTGGTTTCCATATATGTAAAAGTATATTAATTCAAAAAGTGCTAATGAATCTATTTGTTGTTGTTGTTGTTATTTGCCCTCAAGTTGGACCCGACTCATAGCGACCCCTCCTTGGGTTTCCAAGGCAGTATCACTACGGAAGTAGATTACCCAACCTTCCTTCCGAGGAGTGGCTAGTGTCAGAAAACAGATCAGTGGTTGCTTGGGAATAGAAAAGACTGGGGAGGGGTAGGAGGGAGAAAGGTCCAACAAAAGGGTATAAGAAACTTATGGAGGTAATGCATATGTTCATTATTTTGATTGTGGTGGTGGTTTCACTGTTATATACATATATTAAAGCTTATCAAATGGTATGCTGAAAACGTACCATTCATTGTATCTGAATTGTACCTCAATTGTACCTCAAGCTATTAAAATACCAAAGTACAATAAAGTGCTGTGGCAACTAGAAGAGTAGGAGTGTACAGGGGCTTTTGTGGGCACAAAGGGAAGAGTGGGTTAAGCTTTCCTGGGAGGGAAGTGTTTATAAAGGCTTTATGGGGAGTTGGCCTTGCTGTGGCTAAGAAAGATGAAAAAACTTTGTTGGACCTACTGCAAAGACAAAACATTCCAGTGTTTTGGTCATAGAAAGATTGAAGAAACAGAGTTAGTAAGGGCTGAAAGGTGTGAATGAACATAGCAAAAATTTTGGGTATTTATGAGTATAGGGTCTTGGTGGCCATGTAAGCAGTGAAGCTAGAAAAGTAGGCAGGGACCAGACCATAGAGGTCTTGTTTGTCAACCTCAAACATTAGGATTGTAGCTTATGTGTATAGGGCAGACAACTATGGTGTTTGTCTGGGGAGTAATAAGCCTTACTAACATGGCTTATTCATTTTTAGGAGTCCCTGGGCAGTGCAAATGGTTAACACACTTGGCTGCTAACCACAAGACTAGTGGTTCATGCCCATGCTTAGATGCCTTGGAATGAAGACTTGGTGATCTGTTTCTGAAAAATCAACCATTGACAACCCTATGTGCAGTTCTAATCTGACACACATTAAGTCACCATGAGTTGGATTTGATTCAATGGCAACTGATATATGTGTGTATGTATTGATGTTTGAGGAAGATTATTTTCACACTAGTGAAAGTTCAAATGGAAAGTCTTCAAGGTTAGAGTCAGGAGAGCATTACATTAGCCTGAGTGAGGGCCAGCTGAAAGGTGCTGTGGGTGAGGATGGAAAGATGGGGCAGAGTTGTCACCTGTGTAGAGCATAGAAGTGACAGACTTCACCTTGGTTGGATGAGGACAGTGAGGGAAAGATTTCTGATTTGTTACTCCCATTATCTAGACTAAGTAGTGGAGAGAGTGCACTAGAGAATCAGTTTTCGTTTCCCTGGATTTGAGGTAATTGATGATGTAACTGGGAATCCATAAGCAGTAGGAAGTGGTGCCTTCAATCTCAGAGGAGAAGTTTTTATCGGAGATAAAGATTTAAAGTCCTGAGATTGACCAGATGGCATGTGGGGAATAAAAAGAGATGACCAAGACAAGACATACTAAACAAATCAGCATAAAATATAAAATTAAAAATGTGTGATAAGAATGGAATACTATGCAATGCTAAGGAATAATGTAGAATCTGCAAAACACTGCATAACGTGGATGAACTTGGAGAACATTATGCTGAGTGAAATAAGTCAATCACAGAAGGACAAATATTATATTAGTTCATTATTGTAAATAGTGAAGGAATGGTTTATATATGGAAGGAAACTTTCTTTGTTGGTTACCAGGGTGGGAGGAGAGGGGAGGAAACACAAAAGGTACCAGATCAGAGAGCTTGCCTTTGTATGAGTCACCACAGTGCTCCATTGCAGAATCCCCTCAGAGTGGGGTTGAGAAGGAAAAATTAAAAAAAAAAAAAAAGTGAGATAAGTACACTACACCATCAGAGCTCCCTG
>NW_006921781.1:4982969-4986308 GCF_000298275.1 Orycteropus afer afer
TTGAACTGCCAACTTTCTGGTTAGCAGTCAAATACCTTAGGCACTGTGCCACCAGAGCTCCTTTGTTGTACATAATAGGGTTATTATATTTGATGGGGTATAATCATGGTACAAAATTTGAACGATAGCTCTTGTTGGGAGATTTCATGAGAGAGTGAGTACTTTACTATGCTAATTAAGGATATTTAGGGCTATCAGTTAAATAACAAGAGACATTTCCATTGGTAAATGTTTGATATGAATACCTCCTGTGAAAATATTTTATTTTGAATGGTCCTGAAAGAAATTCTATCACATGCAAAGTTTGGCCTCAGATGTCAACTGTGTGGATGCATGAGTTTCTAGATTCTCTTCCGCACTCCCCCAACCCACCTGGCCACATAGAAGCCCCATTCATCAAATCTGAGCTCCTTTGACAAAAGGTACCAGATCAGAGAGCTTGCCTTTATATGAATCAGAACAGTGCTCCATTGCAGAATCCCCTCAGAGTGAGGTTGAGAACCAGCTCAGCAGGCTGAGGATTTGGATGGCATCTCAGTGCTGTTGAGCTCTGTGGTCCAAGCACTGAAGACCAGACCCACCTCTCCTGAGAGTGCTTTAGAAAGCCTCTTGGAGTGTTTAAAGCAGGATTGCAAGGGCATCGTTAATCCCTCAGCTGGAATGACATCCTTTTGACATCCTTACGGGTCACTGGAAATAATAGTACTGGTGTGAGTAGATTATTAAAGCATGAAGCCCTTTAATTATCACACCTGCCTTGAGTCCACTGTAAATATTCCGACTCCTGATAATCTTTGGTCACTTCAGCCAGAATATGCAGAATTTAATTTTCTGAATAGGTGGAGAAGCTTTTTGTTTTTTCTCCCTCTTGGGAGGATGCCTTTAACCATATGTTTTGGAAGACTAAATATGCAAGGGATACCTCTGCGTTTCTGGGGAATATCTGAAGATTGCTTTTTGACTTTTTGTTTAGCACCAGTGGTTTAGAAACCTTTTAATTCTTGTTATTTTCAAAAATTAGATTCAGCATTTGATCTTTGGTGATTATTAGGGATGGTGATGAGCATTAATTTTAGAATATGTTGAATTATTGGGGTTTGTTTCATAATCTGATTTTAATATTCATTATCTTACATGCCAGGAGTGTCACCTATCATATTCAGTGAAGTATCCTGAATTCTTTTGAAAAAAGTTTTATTTAGTTTTTTATTGTCATTGAGAATAGATACAACAAAACACACACCAATTCAACAGTTTCTCCATGCACGATTCAGTGACAGTGATTACGTTCTTTGTGTTGTGTAGCCATTTCCACCCTCCTTTTCTGAGTTCCTCTTCCATTTAAAGATAATCTTTAAACCTTGGTCCAGAAATATCCCCTGAAGTCTTCTTAAAACTGAACAATGTTTAGCTTAACCAGTAAATATTGCCTTGGGCATTATGCTCTTTCAAGATCTGTCTATATGAGATCCTATTGACAACAATGCCCTGAATTCTTAGAGCTTGTAAGTATGCAAGACAATATGATAAGAATAATTTCACTTGCTGCATAGTTCCACTGTAAGGATTAGTTCTTGAGTCACTGATTATTCAATGCCTTAAAAGATGGGGAGGAATAAATATAAGTGCTTATTATCATCATATATTATCATCATTATTATTGTTTTTTATTGTTACTCTTAGTTCAGAAAATAGCATCAGTCACATTCTCTGAGATCAGTAGTTTGTGTAGGTTTTAAATTAAGTCAAACCCTACTAATTGCCAGGTGAGGAGCAAGGCGGTCCCCTGCTGGGAAACAGGTGCGTCTCTGCTCCCAAGATGCTGACGTGGCCCTTCCTGTTGTCACCAAGCCCAGCATTTCCATGGCTCCTTTCTCCAAGGTGAGCTCCAGTCTGTGCCACAGAGGCCTCTCTCTGCACCAGCTTCAACTTACAAAAGCTAAGTTATGTTTATTCCTATGGGGCACAGATCTGTTGCCCCCAAAAAAACAGCATTCCAAACTATAGAGACTCTTTCCTTCATAGCTGCTAACTTGGTTACAAAAACACAGGAAGTAGAGTGTTTTTTAGTCCCTCCTTTCTAATTAATAAGGAGCTCTGGTAGCACAATGCCGAAGGCATCTGACTGTTAACCAGAAGTTGGTGGTTCAAACCTACCAGCCACTCTGCGGAAGCAAGACTGGGCAATCTATTTCCATAAAGATTTACCACCTCAGAAACCCAATGGGGGTTGCTTTGAGTTGGGTTCGACTTGATAGAATTGTGTTTTTTTGGTTTCTAATAATTAAGGTGCTCTGGTGGCATGGTGCCTAAGGCATATGACTGCTAACCAGAAAGTTGGTTCTTCAAACCCACCAGCCATTCTGAGGAAGTAAGATGGGGCAATCTACTTCTGTAAAGATTTACTGCCTCAGAAACCCAGTGGGGGAGTCAGAAGTGACTTGATGGCAGTGAGTTTGGTTTTTGGTTTTGGTTCTAATAATTAAGGAGGTTTGGTGATATAGTGGATAAGGTATTTATTTGGCTGCTAACCAGAAAGTCAGTGGGTCAAACCTACCAGCCACTGCACAGAAGGAAGATGGGGCAATCTACTTCCAAAAAGATTTATAGCCTCAAAAACCCCAGAATTGACTCAATGACAGTGAGGTTTTTTTTTTTTTAATTTTTGTCCTAATAATTGTATCTGAATCTGCTAAATGCCTTGCTTTTATTAACTCCAAAAACTAATTATGTAAATAGTTTTGCATAAATGGCCTGATTCCATTACATTTATAATAAATATTCACTGAAATTCAGATTAAAGTAGGAAGAAAGCTCTGTGTAATATGGTGAGAAACCATTATGTAATAATTATTGATGATAATTATAATAATGATGATAATAATAATAAATAAAAATCGTGAGCTGATTGCTTTGAATCAATTCCGACTCATGTCAGTTCCCTGTGTTGCAGAGTAGAGCTAGGGTCCGTGGAGTTTTTATAGCTGTGTCCTTTCAGCATTAGATTGCCAAGCCTTTCTTCTGAGGCACCTCTGAGTGGGTTCAAGCTGCCAACCTTTCCATTAGCAGCTGAAAGCTTAACTGTTCACACCACTCAGAGAGCACCTGATAATAATAGCAGCTGATAATCACAAAATATTTATCATGTGCCAGATGCTTTTTAAAGTGCTTGACACATAATTACTAATTTGACCCTCATAATAGCCATATAAGGAGCTCTGGTAGCTTAGTGCCTAAGGCACTGGATTGCTAACCAGAAGGCTGGTGGTTCAACCCCCCCAGCCACTCCTCGGAAGGAAGGTTGGGCAATCCTACTTCCGTAGTGATACTGCCTCGGAA
>NW_006921781.1:4986743-4996879 GCF_000298275.1 Orycteropus afer afer
GACTCATAGCGACCCCTCCTTGGGTTTCCAAGGCAGTATCACTACGGAAGTAGGATTGCCCAACCTTCCTTCCGAGGAGTGGCTGGTGGGTTATTTTACATGTAGTACTTTGTATATATTACTTAATCCTCATAATACTGCTTTGAGGAAGACATCATCATTCACATTTTGTAGATGAGAAAACTGAGGTATAGAGACATATACTGGCTTGCCCAAGGCCAGATGGTAAATTCAAGATGACATTTAAAGCCAAATCCTTGACTCAGATGCTTGTATTTTTAGCTCTGTGCTAATGAGGTAATAGAAGAACTCAAATTGTGTGTTTCATGCATGTTGTTGTTAGGTGGCATCTAGTCAACTCTGACTCATAGAGATACCATGTGACATAGTAGAACTGCTGGTAGCACAGTGCCTAAGGCAACTGACTGTTAACCAGAAGGTTGGTGGTTCAAACCCACCAGGCCCTCTGCAGAAGCAAGACTGGGCAATCTACTTCCATAAAGATTTACCACCTTGGAAACCCAATGGGGTTGCTTTGAGTCAAAATCAACTCAACGGTAGCGGGTTTTTTTTTTTTTTTTTTTAATCTTTATGGAAGCAGATTGTGAGATCTTTATCCTGAGGGGGTGGCTAGGTGGGTTTGAACTGCCAACCTTTCAGTTTGTAGCTGAACACTGAACCTTTGGTGCCACCACGGCTCCTTGTTTCACTCTTGGACTGCTCTATTATGTAAATGATGCCATTAATTTTGAACTTTTTAATTCATGTATATAACTACTACATATTTAGAGTGATTGTAGAGTCTCAACTGAGGTTTTCATGTTTCCATTTAAAAATGTTGCAAGCAGTAGGATTACTACCCACATAAGGCTTTGAAATGTTGGGCTGTGTAGTTTAGAGCAAGACTTTTTAACCTTTCTAGTTCCATGGACATCTTTGACCATCTGGTAGAGTCTATGAACAACTTTTCTGGGTAAAGTATGTAAAGACATAAAATAGAATACATAGAATGAGAAGGGGCCAATTTTATTGAAACAATTATCAAACTATCAATAAAATAAATTTTGTAATATAGTAATATGAATACAACGCACTGCCTTCTACTTGGATCCAACTCATACCGACCCTTCCTTGGGTTTCTGAGACGGTAGATTGCCCAACCTTCCTTCTGAGGAGTAGCTGGTGGTTTGAACCACCAGCTTTCTGGTTAGCAGTCAAATAATGCCTTAGGCACTAAACCACCAGAACTCCTAAATAGTAATATATGTGCTTCTGGTGGTGTAGTGTCTAAGGCATTTGACTGCTAACCAGAAGGCTGGCAGTTCAAACCCACCAGCCACTCCTTGGAAGAAAGGTTGGGCAATCTACGTCCGTAGTGATACCGCCTTGGAAACCCAAGGAGGGATCACTATGAGTCGGATCCAACTTGACAGCAGTGAGTTTTGTTTAGTTTGTAATTTCAAAGTGGTGATGAACATACATGATATATTGAGATATCAGCAGCAGTTGCAGTGTGATAGGAAAAGATCTATGATTTCTGTTAGTGACAGCATCCCAGGTACTATTAATATTGCTAGAGTTTGTTGCCTAAATTTATAATTGAAGCAGATGTTAACATTCATTTAGACACTGGTGAAAATATAAACCTAATTTTTCCTGTCTGAGTTTAAGTACCTCCATTAATTCTATCCGTGGACTTGTTAGAGATCTAAGGACCCAGATTAACAGACTGTAATCTAGAACACAAACAAACAAAAAACCCAAACTCACTGCCGTCAAGTCGCTTCTGACTCATAGCAGCCCCTCCCTGGGTTTCCGAGGCGGTATCTCTACGGAGGTAGATTGTCCATCCAGGTTTCCTTCTTAGGAGTGGTTGGTGGGTTTGATCTGTCAGCCTTCTGGTTAGCAGTCAAATGCCTTAGGCACTACACCACTTACAGTCTAAAAGATACTGCTTAATATGTGCTTCAAGTAAAGGGTATCTAATTTGATTGTTTAAATATAGGTTCTCAAAACAGAAAAGCTGAGCTTTTTGGCTACAAGCTTGCCAAAGGATCTGGAATATTCTTCATTAACACCAGATAGGGGATGGCATGTAAAAGTTCTCTCTGGGACTGAAGAAAGCTTAGAAATATTTTTTTCTGTGTATGACTTTAGTATCAGTCAGTTATTTGCCAACTCATGGAGTTTGAGGACACAGACCTCACTATCTTACAGCTGATAGTTCTAAGGAGAGAAGGCAAAAGGCACAGATATACACTTTCAAGGCTGGAAATGGGATTATAGACATACAGGAAGCTTACTTGTGGGGGACAATAACTGCAGGAGAAGAATTAGACAGGGGACTTTGATGTTTAAAGGAAGGTGCTTGACTTTACTACAGTGATGGAAACTGCTAGAATATAATTCTTTTCTAAACCTTCTTTTTGTGAAAATGGTAATCTAATCATACTATAAAGTACTATTCCATGTTGATTCATTTGTTCATTCAGAAATATTTAGTGAGTGTCTGCTATATTCCAGGCACAAAGCTATTATTTTTCTGTCATTTAAACCTCACAATCATTCTTTAATATTATGCTCATTTTCAGAATTGGGACCAGAAGCATGAAGAGTTTGTAATGTGCAGTTGAGTGGTAGAGCATATCTTTCTACTTTTTATCCCAAGGGGTGATCACTTCCTCTTGTCATCTCTCCAAGTCTATTAAACTGGAGAGAGGGCCCAATAACGGAAAAATTTAGCTGCTCTGTCTGATTCCTAGGAGTATCAGAGACATGGTGACACAGGCTAACGTGTTGTATAGGAATGGTGATTTTCAACTAATATTTGCTGAACTTGTTAAGGGGCAGACAGACTGCATTTTGAAGTTCAGATTGCTTTTTGGAAGCAAGAAAATAGATTTCAGGTTAATGCCTTGGTGCCGGATTACTTGTGCTTTAGGAAATTGACCATATTTATAAATCCTCAGCTTCCTATAAAATCTGTTTACTCTCTCACCTTTTTTTCTTTTGTGCTATCTTATTCACTGTTACCCATTAATTCTCAACTTCACTTTTCCATTTTCTGCCACTGCCTTTCTTCTACCTTTCAGAAATTCTCTGTCCCTTTTCCCCATGACTCTGTGGATGAACAGTGATAGATTTGTCTCCTGTGAAATAAATACCTTATAGTACCTTTATGTTCAGTGTCCGTTGGGGGTGCAAACAATTAATGTGCTTGGTTGCTAACTGGCAGATTGGAAATTTGAGTTCATCTGGAGGTGCCTTGGAAGAAAGACCTGACAATCTACTTGTGAAAAATCAGCCTTGAAAACCCTGGTGCACAGTTCTACTCTAACACACAAGGGGTCGCCATGAGTCAGAGTTGATGCAGCAGCAGCTAATTCGGCATTTATTTTTAGATGATTCTGTCATTTCTGCTACCCCTCAAGTTAGTGTCATTGGTTAAGTACTGCTCAGGTTAGAGCTCATCTAGGCCACTTATTTTCATGCCTTCAGTTAGGTTGTCATCAGTTATATTCAGACAAGTAAGTGAAGAGTGGAACTGCTCCATAGGGTTTTCTTGGCCGTGACCTTTTGGAAGCAGATCACCAGTCCCTTCTTCCAAAGTGCCTATGGGTAGGTTTCAACTGCCAACCTTTTGACTGGTAGTCCGGTACTTAACTGTTTGCTCTAGGCAGGGACTTTTCAGACTATATAAGTATCTCACTATATCCTACGCTTCCCTTTCTCTAACCACTCACTGCCCTTCAAAGCTCCCTTAGATTTTAACACTGCATTTCCCTATGATAAATTTCTGAAACAGTTCTGAAACACTTCCACTTAGTGCCTCCAAACGATTTTCTGTGTACATACCAGTGAATATATTGTTGATGTGTGCCATCAAGTCAATTCTGACTCATTGTGACCCTATAGGACAGAGTAGAACCTCACCATAGAGTTTCGAAGGCTGTAATCTTGACCAAGGGAGCTCTGGTAGCATAGTGCCTAAGGCACTGGACTGCTAATCAGAGGGCTGGCGGTTCAAACCCACCAGTAATTCCTCAGAAGGAAGATAGGGCAATCTACTTTCGTAGTGATACTGCCTCGGAAACCCAAGGAGGGGTTGCTATGAGTCAGGTCTGACTCGACGGCACATAACAACAACAACAATCTTTACCAAAGCAGATTGCCATGAGGGCTCCTTTTGTATCTATATACATACCAATTGTATATTTTAGTTTTAACTACATTTATACTCTTTAAAAAGTATTTTTTCCCCAAATGAGACGTGTAATGCAATGTTATCCAAAATTCAAGCACAAATATATTAAAGTAGAAAGTGAAAATCTCTCATCACATAATTTCCCTTCCACTTAGTGTCAGTGCCTCCAAACTATTCTCTGTGTGCATACCAATGTATATTAATGTCATTACTTATTTTCATGTAGGTAAAAGTATACCATGAATATTGTTCTGCAACTTGTTATTTATTTAATCTTTTCCTTGACCTTTTCTTATAGACAACTCCATGTCATTATAAATAGCTATATCTCAATTTTTTTTCATGATTTTATAAATTATAATTTGGGTGAAAGTTTACAGAGCAAATTGGTTTTCCATTCAACAACCCGTACACATTCTGTTTTGTGACATTTTTGGCAGTCCCTACACTGTTAGCAGCATTCTTCCCACTTCTTCACTGCACCCGCCCCTTCCCTTCCTCCTTCTTTCCTATTCCTTCCTGCCTTCCAGCTCTATCCCTGGACAAATGCTGTCCTGTTGCTCTTATATACTTGATTGTTCTAATGATTGCTTATCCTCCTGGTATTACTGTTTACCATACTGGCCTATCATTTGGCTGAAAGTTGAGACATGGGGATTAAGTTCAGGTCCTAGCTTGAAGGATGTTTAAGGGCCATAGTCTTGGGGGTTCCACCAGTCTTCATCAGAACAGTAAGCCTGGTCTTTTTTATGATTTTCAGTTTTGTTTCACATTTCCCACTGCTTTATCTAGGACTTCCTATTGTGATCTCTATCAGAATGGCCACCAATGATAGCTGGATACTCTCTAGCTCTTCTGGTCTTAGTGTCATGGAGGCTGGGGTTCACATGGTCCATTAATCTTTTGGACTAATTGTTTCCTTGTGTCTTTGATTTTCTTCCCTCTTCTTTGCTTCAGATGGGGAAGACCAATAGTTGCATCTTAGATGGCTGTGCACAGGCTTTTAAGACACCAGTCACTACTCACCACAGTAAGATGTAGAAAATTGTCTTTGTGGATTATGTTATGCCAGTTGGCATAAACTATCTATGGTCCTGAGCCTCCATACCCAGTAGCTCATTCCCTCAAAGTGTTTGATTTTCATAACAGTGCACCCTGTGTGCTTTACTACAGCCATATATTTGAAGCACATACAAATACATATATAGAGGTATCTTCTGTCAAACCTATATATTACTTGTGAGTGTAGTCCCATTCACTTTCCCACCCCTGTTCAGATTGAGTGCACACCCTCCTGGTATTACTATTAGTCTTACTTCAGCCTCATTTGGCTGAAAGTTGAGTCATGGAAATTATTTGAGTCACGGCTCTTATTTCACTAGGATAAATATCTAGTGGGATTGCTGGATCATATGGTATTTCTATGTATCCACTCACAGATTATTGTTATTGCTGCTATTATAGGATTGTGTGTGTATTAGTATCCACCTTTGTTGCCTTTCACTCTTGTGCTCCTACCTGTGTCTTCCACTGCCTTGATCATTTTCTGCTGACCTCCCCCTTATTGTATATTGCCTTTCCCTTCACCCAAGTTAATATGTGTCTACCTTCTAGTTGATGATTTTCCCACCCTTCCCCTCCCACCCCTGGTAACCATCAAACAATTATTCTTTCTGTGTGTAAATCTTTCCTAACTTTTTACAGTAGTGGTATCATATAATATTTGTCCTTTTGTGATTGAGTAATTTCACTCAGCATAATGTCCTCTAGGTTAATCTATGTTATGAGGTGTTTTTCAGATTCATCATTATTCTTTAACATTGCATAGTATTCCACTGGGTGTATGCACCTTAGTTGTTTATCCATTCATCCATTGATAGGCACTTAGGTCGTTTCCATCTTTTTGCTATTGTGAATAATGCTGCGATGAACATGGGTGTGCATATATCTGTTCATGTCACACCTCTTATTTTTCTAGGGTATGTACCTAGTGGGATTGCTGGATCATGTGGTATTTCTATTTCCAACTTCTTAAGGAAGCACAATACTGCTTTCCACGGTGGTTGTTCTCTTTAAAAATCACACTAGCAGTATATGTGGGTTCCATTCTCTCAACACACTTGCCACATTTGCTGTTTTTTCTGTCTTGTTGAACTTTGCTATTAATGCTAGGGTGAGATAATATCTCATTGTTGTTTTAATTTGCATCTCTCTAATGGCTAATGATCATAAACATTTCTTAATGTGTTTGTAGCCACCTCAGTGTATTCTTTGATGAAACGTCTGTTCATATCCTCTGTCCATTTTTAAGTGAATTGCTTATCTTTGTTGTTGTTGTTGAGGTGTTGAGATTTTCTATAAATTTTAAAGATTAGTTCCTTGTCCGATATAATATTGCCAATTTCTTTTTCCAAGTCTTTAGGTTCTATTTTTACTCTTTTGATGAAATCTTTTGTTTAATTTTTAGGAAGTCCCAGTCATCTTGTTTGTGTTCTACTATTTGTGCATTTTTAGTTGTGTTTGATAGTGTATTTATGCCATATATTAGGGCCCCTATGCCTTCATTTTTAAGGTGGTGTAGGAGGCCATTTTATGGATAAGCCAGAGTTTATTTAGTAGGTGACAGTTGAGTTTTTTCCTATTTAACCATCACAGACAGAGCTACATTGACTGTTCACATATATTCTAGTTGCCTTAAAATCTATTGTGTATGTTTGCGCATGCTGTGTTTGTATTTTTTATAATAAAATTAAAGGAAGTTTTTTTTTTTTTAAAAAAAAACCCTGATAATCCCATAATTCTACCACTGTCATCTACTGATTTTTATTTTTCTATATTCCCTTTCAAAGTTCAGCCTTTATGCCCACAATTTTAATTGTAGTATATTTACTATTTTATATCTTGCTGTTCTTTCAATTAACATTATTTTATATGTGCTTTTCCTTTTTGATATTTTTTCCTAGTCATTCCAGTGGAAGTGTTATTTTCCCATTATATTGGTATTCTGTTTGACATTTTTGTCATTTTCTACCTTTTTTTCTGCTTTTTGTTAACCTGTCTCTTGAAGCTTCACCACTTTGAGCTTTATATTGCAGTTGCTTCCCCTCTTGCGTATCCTCTGGTAAGCAGCCTCTTCTCCCTCTACCCTTTTGAAACCATTTGACCAGAGACTGCTGCCACCTTACCTCCTCTTCTGTGGGGCTACATACAGTTCCAGCACACTCTGTGTCCAATAAACAAATGATTGTCATTTGCCAGTGAACACCCTTACAGTTATCTCCCTAGGAATTTACTCCACATTGCAGTGCCTCTAGAAACACTGCCTTCTGGGAAAACATACCCTGTTGGTAATCCATAAATGTTAAGATGCATTGTAGATGTAATTTATATTCACAGCTATTTGTGCAATGCATTATTTAGGCAGTTCAGCACCAAGGAGAGTGACTATTTGCTTTCTTTGGGGTTCAAGGTCAGTGGAGGATTTACTATGTTTAGGCCTCTGTAGTGCTGTTGGCAAGATGTAATTTTTCCATAATAGATGAAAAGCCAAACCCTGTATAAACACACTTTAATAATGGTGAAAGCACTAGCAGAGCTGTACACTGAGGAAATATTAAAGTTCATACTCCTGTAGCTTAGACTTAATTGAAGCAAATAGTCTTCGTATTTACATTTGGGTTGTTTGTTTTAATATCCTTTCTTGCAGTGGCTTATCACGTATCTTCTATTCCTCTACATACTTAACAGCCTATTCCAGGATTCCATTCAGTCTTGTCATATATCCAGGCCTGGGGATAGATTACATCTTCCTTGTGTGCCCTGGAAATCCTTGACATAGTATTCTAGCCTCTTTGCCTCTGGATCTCTCCAGTGCTCTGTGGAACAGCTTAGTCATTAGCTGCTGATTCATTGAGAAAGTGACTTGAGGGGCTTTTTTTTAGGGTCTTGAGCTGAAGGCTTTTTGTTTGCATAGCAAATTTTCAGAACCAGTTCAGGGTGCTCAGAACTTTGTCTTCAGAGAAGGCTTGAAGCCTCATGCTTTCACTGCAAAGCACACTAGCTAGCACCATTCCTTGGGCCTTGTGGACTCAGTAGATTTCCCAGAAACAGAAATCTTGTCTAGGGAGAAGGTAATGGAAAGCTGCTAAATCCAGAAGAATATCTCCCCCTTTTCTTTTTATGCAGAAAGAGCTTGTCTTGATGCTTCTGTTTTATCCCTGTATGTTGTAGCTCTTATCTTGCTTCATCTGCACCAGAACCTCTCTTGAGACCAGTGGAAGAAGATTAAGTCTCTTTAAAGGACACTAGAGCTGTGGTGGCATTTTTCCAATGTAGTGATATGAGCTATTTGAGTTGTGTCTTGACCGCCTTCTCAAGGGACTTTAATAGAACTTCAGGATTTATGCCTGAGAACTCCCTGGGCTGGACCTATTAGAATGTGTACCACAATAGCTGCTCAAAAGCATTTTTGAGTTAATAGGAAACTCAGCTCTCTTGTCTTCCAGTAAAAACATTCCAGATTTATTTATTTAGTTTGAGAGGTGCCTAAAAATCTATCTACCCTGTAATATCTTCTTCATTAACCAGAGGTACGATTTATAGTTCTCAGAACTAATTATTTGTTCAAAATTACTAGTGAAAATTTAAATAAATCCCCAATGAGAGATTATTACAGTAGCTGTCTGACTGGTTTCTATGTTCCTTTCCTTGCTCCACTAGCATCTGTTTTAGTATCACAATCAGGCTCATCATAACATTCTTTCCCAAACCAAAATTACAGTCTGCCTGACTTCAAAATAAAAAATGCTGGAGTTGGCTTTGAGTTCTCTCACACACACCTACATCTAGTCTCTCAGCAGATTCTATCAGCTCAACTATACCACTTTTTGTGACTTCCACCCTTAACCTCTTTGTGTGGCCACTGTCATTTCTCATGTGGTTTGTTATTTTAGCCTCCTAACTGCTCTCCTACTCTTGCCATGTAATCTATTTAAAATATATCGGTTACATGAATCTTGTTAAAATGTGAGTTAATTTGACAAGGGTGCTAAGATAATTCAGTAGTGAAAGAATAGTTTTACTTTGTTTGTTTGTTTTTTTAATATTGCTAGAACAATGGGATATCCACATGCAGAAAAGTGAAATTGGGTCCCTCCATGATAGCTCTTACACCATGTACAAAAATTAACTCAAAATGGACCGAAGACCCAACTGTAAGAGCTAAAACAATAATACTCTTAGAAGAAAACATAGGTAAAATCTGACTTTGGATGAGGCAATGGCTTCTTAGATATGGCATCAAAAGCCCAAGTGACAAAGAAAGAAAATAAATAGATTGGACTTCATCAAAATGAAAAACCTATGTGCTTCAAAGACCACTGTGTTGTGTTGTTAGGTACTTTCAAGTCAGTTTCAACTCATAACAGAATGAAACACTGCTTGGTCCTACACCATCCTCACAATCGTTGCGATGTTTGAGCCCATTGTTGTAGCCACTGTGTCTCATTGAGGACTTTCCTCTTTTTAGTTAGCCCTTTCTTTACCAAGCATGATGTCCTTCTCCAGGGAGTAATCTCTCCTGATAACATATCTAAAATGTGTGAATCTTCTTGCTTCCAGAGTACATTCTTAGAAGCTCACTTTTTTTAAAAAATTTATTTATTTATTGTGATTTGGGTGAAGATTTACAGAACAAATTCACTTTCCATACAGCAGTTCACATATACTTTGTCACATGTCATTGACCACAGTTTACCACAATGCAACAGCTCCCTTCCCAATTCCTCCCCATAGTTACCTCTTCCTGGTGTCCATCCCTCCATCCTCTCCTGCCCCTTGAGCTGTCTCCCTGTGCATAAGCAGCCCTTCCTTCTCCCATGATTGTTCTCTCCAGGGCATGTGTCTACTTGAGGTAAACTCACATGCCTGTACT
>NW_006921781.1:4997464-5001251 GCF_000298275.1 Orycteropus afer afer
AGATGTCACCTTTTGAACTAAGGTGTGCCTGACCAAAGCTATGGTATTTTCAATTGCCTCGTATACATATGAAAGCTGGACAGAGAATAAGAAGACTTAAGGAGAATTGATGCGTTTGAATTACGGTATTGGTGAAAGGACACCATAAAATAAGTGAAAAGACAGTCTACAGGATGGAAGAAAATATTTGTAAATCATATATCTGTTAAAGAGCTTGTATCTTGGGTACATAAATAATTCCTGTAACTCAATAATAAAAAGATAACCCAATTACAAAATAATCAAAGGATATAAATAAACATTTCTCCAAAGAAGTTATGCAAATGATCAATACTAAACCATACCTGTTGCTGCTGTGTCAATTCTGAGTCATAGTGATTCAGTACACGCATGAAAAGATGCTCAATATCATTATCATTCTGGGAAATGCAAATTAAAACTATGATGATCTGCCAGTACATATTCAGTATGATGGCTTTTATTATTATTATTGTGGTAAATATATGGTGTTACTGTTAGGCACCGTCAAGTCAGTTCTGAATCATAGCAATCCTATCTACAATAGAATGAAACACTGCCCACTCCAGTGCAATCCTCACAATCTTTGCTTTGAACCCATAGTTGCACCCAGTGTCAATCCATCTCGTTGAGATCTTCCCCTTTTGCAATGAACCCTTTACTTTACCAAGAAGCTCTGGTAGTGTCGTGCCTAAGGCACTTGACTGCTAACCAGAAGGCTGGTGGTTCAAACCCACCAGCCACTCCTCGGAAGGAAGGTTGGACAATCTACTTCCATAGTGATACTGCCTTGGAAAGCCAAGGAGGGGTTGCTATGAGTTGGGTCGGACTCGATGGCACATAACAACAACATTACTTTACCAAGCGTGATATCCTTCTCCAGGGACTGGTTCCTTCTGACAACATGACTAAACTAGGTGGGACAAAGTCTGGCCATTTTCATTTTCTAAGGAACATTCTAGTTGTACTTCTTCCAAGACAGGTTGGTTTGTTCTGACACTCCATGGTATTTTTAGTATGCTTCACCAACATCACAATTCAAATGCATCAGTTCTTCTGCAGTGTTCCTTATTCATTGTCCAGCTTTTATATACATAGGAAACTATTCAAAATACCATGGCTTGAGTCAGATGCACCTTAGTCTTCAAAGTGACATCTTTGCTGTTTAATAGAGGTCTTTTGCACCAGATTTGCCCACTGAAGTACTTTGTCTTATTTCTTGACTGCTGCTTCCATGGATGTGGATTGTGGATCCAGGTAAAATGAAATCCTTGACAACTTCAAACATTTCTCCACTTACCATGAGGTTGCCTATTGGATTTTTGTTTTTTATGTTGAGGCTGTAGTCTCTGATCTTCATCAGTAAGTGCTTTAAGTCCTCTTCACTTTCAGCGAGCAAGGTTGTGTCATTTGCATATCACAGTTTGTTAATGAGTCTTCCTCCAAACCCAATGCCATGTTCTTCATATAGCCTAGCTTCTCAGATTATTTGCTTAGCATTCAATAAAAGAATGGCAAAAGGATGCAGCAATGACACACATCTTTCCTGATTTTAAACTATACAGTATCCCCTTGTTCTCTTTGAACAACTGCCTCTTGGTCTATGTACAGATTCCTCATGAGCACAATTAAATATTCATTCTTTGCAATGTTACCCATAATTTGTTATGATCCACATGGAAGAATGCCTTTTCATAGTCTGTAAAAGAGAGATAAATGTCTTCAGGTTTTCTTTTCTTTCAGCCAAGATCCATTTAACATTCGTAGTAATGCCCCTTGTTGCATGCCTTCTTCTGCTCTGGCTTGGATTTCTGGCATTTCCCTGTCAATATATACTGCTGTGATCATTTCTGAATTATCTTCAACAAAATTTTACTTATATGTGTTATTAATGATAAAACCAAACTAAATTCAGTGCTGTCGAGTCGGATCCGACTCATAGCAACCCCTCCTTGGGTTTCTGAAGCAGTATCACTATGGAACTAGATTGCACAATCTTCCTTTCAAGGAGTGGCTGGTGGGTTTGAACCACCAGCCTTTTGGTTAGCAGTCAGATGCCTTAGGCACTACACCACCAGAATTCTCGATATATTAATGATACTGCCTAATAATTTCTACATTCTGTTAGATCTCCTTTCTTTGGAATGGACACAAAGATGTATCTCTTTTTGTTGTTTGGCCAGATAGCTGTTTTCCAAATTTCTCGGCATTAATGAGTAAGCACCTCCAGCACTGCATCCATTTGTCAAAATATCTTAATGGGTAGTCTGTCAATTCCTGGAGCCTTGTGTTTTGCCATTTCCTTCAGTGAGTCTTGGACCTCTTCTTTCAGTGGCATTGGTTCTTGGTCATATGTAACCTCCTGAAATGGTTGAAAGTTGAGCAGTTCTTTTTGGTAGAGTGACTGTGTATTCCTTCTGTCTTCTTTTGATGCTTCCTGTATCATTCATTACTTTTCCTATAGAAACCTTCAATATTGTAACTTGAAGCTTGAATTTTTTTCATCTTTCAGTTTGAGAACTGTGAAGCATATTCTTCCCATTTGGTTTACTAGTTCCAGGTCTTTGCACATTTTGTAGCATTTTATTTTGTCTTCTCAAGCTGCCATTTGAAATCTTCTGTTTAGCTGTTTTACTTCATCATTTCTTTCATTTGTTTCAGCTACCCTTCATTCAAGACCAAGTTTCAGAGTCCTTTCTGACACTCACTTTTGTCTTTCCTTTCTTTCCTGTCTTTTTAATTACCTTTGGCTTTCTTCATGTATGATATTCTTTTTATTTTATTTTGATTTGGGTGAAGATTTACATCTATTTGTAAATCCACTTTCCATACAGCAGTTCACATCATGTATGATATTCTTGATGTCATCCCACAACTCATCTGGTCTTTGGTCATTGGTGTCCAATTGTATGAAATCTGTTCTCTAAATTCAGGTGGGATATAATCAAGGTCATATTTTGGCTCTCTTGGACTTGTTTTAATTTTCTTCAGCTTCAACTTGAATTGGCGTATGAGCAATTGATGGCCTGTTCCATACTCGGCCCCTGGCCTTGTTCTGACTGATAATATTATGTTCCATCTATTCTTTCCAGAGATGTATTCAGTTTGATTCCTTTGTATTCATTCCATCTGGTGAGATTCACATGTACAGTCATCATTTATGTTGTTGAGAAAGGTATTCATAATGAATAAGTTTTTAGTCTAGCAAAATTCTATCACGTGGTTTTTGTGTCATTTCTTTCACAAAGGTTATATTTTCTAAATACTGCTGCTGCTATGGTGTTTCCAGTTTTTCACATCCCAATGTATAGTCATTATCAATACATCTTAGTTGCATGTTTGGTCAATTTCAGACTGTAGACATTGACAAAAGTCTTCAATTACTTCATCTTTGGTTTTAGTGGCTGGTGTGTAAATTTGAATAATAGTAGTATTAAATGGTCTTCCATATAGGTGTATCAATATTATCCTGTCACTGACAGTCTTTTTTTTTCTTTTAAACCCCATGGGACAGTTTTATTCTGTCATAAGTGTTGGTATGAGTGGGAGTAGTTTTTTTTTTTCCGTTCAATTAATATCTTTTTATTTATTTATTTATTTTATTGTGATTTGGGTGAAAATTTACAGAGCAAATTCACTTTCCATACAGCAGTTCACATACAGTTTGTCTCATGACATTGACTACCATTTACCGCAATGCAACAGCTCCCCTCCCACTTCCTCCAAATAGTTACATCCCTTCATGCACTCCTGTCTCCTGAGCTGTCTC
>NW_006921781.1:5001631-5002784 GCF_000298275.1 Orycteropus afer afer
CAGTCTCTAGGACTAATTGTTTCCATGAATCTTGGTTTTCTTCATTCTTCTTTGCTGTGGATGAGGAGAGACCCATTGTTGCATCTAGATGGTTGGTTGCAAGCTTTTAAGATCCCAGTCACTACTCACCAAAGTAGGAGGTGGAACAGTGTTTCTGTGTAGTGCCGACTCAATGGCAAACAGCAACAACAACAACATTATGTCAATAGAGCTTGAGGTTCCCTGTGATGATGGTCCTGAGCCCACACGTTCAGCCACTTGGTCCTTCTATGTAGCTGCTGTGACCAAGAAGTGACTACAACCTTGTCCCTTGTCAGCTCTACTATACAGTGGGAATTCTTACAGATCATAAAAATACACTTATAGGACCATTGTCTGCCAACCCTATGTATGGTCTTGGGTGCACTCCCCGCTTCATAGACATACCTAATAGTTCAGCCTGTCTACCCATCTGTCCACCTGTATAACCATGTTTGCCTTCACTGACAACACAGTACTGTATGTGCAAAAGGATTCTTCTTTGTTGTCTGGACTTCCCATGTACCTCTCTATGTCTTCCTCTTCCTCAATGCCACCATGTTGATCACTAGCATTTAGTATATTGCCCTTCTCTTTACCCAAATCAATACTTATCTCTATCTATCTAATAGTGTTCCTTTCCCTCCCCTCAGACCCATGGTAACCAACAAAGAAAATTTCCTTCCATAAATAAACTGTTCCTTGACTTTTACAATAATGAACTAATACAATATTTGTCCTTCTGTGATTGACTTATTTCACTCAGCATAATGTCCTCTAAGTTCATCCATGTTGTGCAGTGTTTTGCAGATTCTACGTTATTCTTTAGGGTTGCGTAGCATTCCATTGTGTGTATGTACCATAGTTTGGTTATCCATTCCACAGTAAATGGACAGCTAGGTTTTTCCCATCTTTTGGCTATTGTATATAGTGCTGTGATGAACATGGGTGTGCATATGTTTGTTCTTGTCATGGCTCTCACTTCTTTAGGATATTTACCTAGTAATGGAATGGCTGAATCAAATTTCTAACTTTTTAAGTAATCACCATACTACTTCCCACAGTGGTTGTGCCATTTTACAGTCTCAACAGCAGTGTAGGAGAATCCCAATCTCTCTACAACCTCACCAGCATT
>NW_006921781.1:5004599-5027125 GCF_000298275.1 Orycteropus afer afer
TTAGCTCTTCTGCATCTTTGTTGAGTTTCTCTCCAGTTGTTCTGTCTTTCATTGAAAGTGGTGTATTAAAGTCTTCCACTGTGACTGTGGAGTCACTGACAGTCTTGACATGTTCTTTTTGACAGTAAATGTGATACAATTTTTTTTCAATTTGTCATTCCTGGCATAGTAGACCATATGATGTCCTTTTCAAAATGCCAATACTAGTTCATTTCAGCTCACTAATGCCTAGGGTAAAGGTCTTTATGTGTTCCATTTCATTTTGATAGCTTCCTATTTTGTTAGATTCATGCTTTGTACATACCACATTCCTGTTATTAACGAATGTTTACCAAATACTTGCATACAAATATTCTGGTCTCATGGCAAATGAGGCAGTTTTTCATGGAGCCAATTAGCCATACATTCTGTGTCCTCCCTCTGTTTCTCACTCTCTTTCCTCTTTTGCTCCAGGTAAATAGAGAGCAATTATTGTGACTTGGATGACTGCATGCAAGCTTTAAAGACCCCAGGCACTATAGAATGTAATGGGAGGAAGAACAGAAGCACTGAACATGTTATTAGGCAATTAACTGTGATGTCCCATGAAACTGTGACCCTAAGCCTGCAAACCAAGGAACCAAATCTCATGAGGTGTTTCATTGTACATAGCTGCCTTAGTAGCTGCTTTTTAATTTTTTAAATTGTTGTAAATATGTTTATCACACAACTTTTGCCAATTCACATTTTTATAGTTGTACAACTTTTTGAAAGTAATTAAAATAATTAGCTGTGCAAGCCTACCATTAAACAATGCAGTTTTTCTATCACTGTTAATTCCTTCCCCCTTCCCCCTCCTTTCTGCCCCTAACTCAGCCCACTGCCATTGAGTCGATTTTAACTCATAGTGACCCCCTTTGGGTTTCCAAAGTGTTAAATCTTTATGGTAGTAGATTGCTCCATCTTCCTTCCATGGAGTGGCTGGTGGGTTTGAAATAACAACCTCCCAGTTAGCAGTCAAATGCCTTATGTATTGCACCACTAAAGCTCCTCTTTCTGCCCCTAGTGAACACTAATAAACCTTGGTCTTTACACTATAGTTTGTTTTTTCTTTCTTGTAAATAAGGTAATACAATAATTTTCCTTTTGTTGTTGGCTTATTTCATTCAGTATAATGTCTTCAAGCTCTATCCGTGCTGTAGTATGTAACAAGACCTCATTTCTCCTGGCTGAGTAGTATTCCATTTTAGACATGTACCACATTTTATTTTTCTATTCATCTGTTGATGGGCAGTTAGTTTGTTTCTACATTTGGCTTTTGTGAATAGTGCAGTAGTGAACATTGGTGAACACATCTCTTTTTGAGTCTTCTTTGAATTCTTTTGAGTATATACTTAGGATTGAAATTACTGAGTAAAGTGGCAGATCAGCAAAAGAGGGGAAGACCCTCAATGAGAGTGGCTACAATGATGAGCTCAGGTATAGCAAGGATTGTGAGGATGGCACACAGCTGGACAGTGTTTTGTTCTGTTTTACATAGTGTGGTGTAGTGAATTACATGGCATGGCTTTTCTAGCCATAGTCTTTTTAACTCCCATTGGATTACTGGTTGGGGCCATGCAAATATGTGTCAACTTGGCTGGGCAGCTGGTAGTAGTTATTCCCTATAATGAGATTGGCAATTAACTACATGGTGAAATTTGCTGTGAGCAAGTGAGTAGCTGCTTTTAAACTCCTGATTGTTAAAGTTATTCACCTGAGGTATTTCCGTTGGAGCAGCATGAAGTAATCTTCTGGGAAAGTTTGCTCTCTCTCAGGTGTGCAGAACTCTGCTGTTGGGATTGGTTAGTTTTGCCACTCTGCCAGGCTTAAAATGAGCCCTCCTAGAGGCAGAGTAGGAATCTCACTGCTGGCTGAGAGAGAAGCCTGGTTGAGAGATGGTGGCAGTGGAACCAGAGGCATGGGACAGAGTAGCAGGCTTACCCGGCCCACAGAGGCAGAGGCCAGGCTAAGGGCCAGGACACAGAAGAGGGGAGACTGTTCTGACTGAGGAACTGTATCCTGAGCATGTTCCTGAATTTGAATTGTTGTCTGTTGCTTCCCTAATAACTCCATAATTGGTGAGTTCTATGTGGCCACTGCAACAAATTATTGAACACAGGAATGAGGTGGTGAGTGCTGCGAGAGGGATGGTTGGTGTCAAGGTCGGTTAGAGGGCTGGAAGGTGGTGGCATTTTTGGCCTCATAGGAACAGGCGTTGAGCTGCTGAAGGTGATTCTGTCTTCCTCTTGTGTAGTTAGAGGAGGTCAAAAGATGCCACCTCCCTGTCCCTTTGTATATCAAGACTTCATTTCTCTTCCTGTCTGAATAGTATTCCATTGTATGCATGTAACCCATTTTGTTTATCTATTCATCTGTTGATGGACATTTAGTTTGTTTCTGCCTTTGGCTATTGTGAACAGTGCAGCAGTGAACTTTGAGTCTCTTTTTGAGTCTCTTTCAATTCTTTTGAGTATACACTTATGGTTGAAATTACTGGGTAAAGGTGAAGATCAGCAAAAAAGGGGAAAACCCTCAACAAGATGGATTGATACAGTGACTTCAACGATGGTCTCTGGTACAGCAAGGATTGTGAGGATAGCACATAACCAGGAAGTGTTACATTTTGTTTTACATAGGGTTGCTATGAGTTGGAGCCAACTCAAGGGTACCTAACAACAACAACAACAATGATAGTTCTATTTTTAGTTTGTTGAGGAATTTCCACACTGTTTTCCAAAATTTCTGTACCATTTTGCATTACCACTAGCAATCTGTAAGTCTTCCAATTTCCCCACATCCTTACCAACATTTCTTATTTTCTTTTTTTAAAATCTTAGTCATTCCAGTGGGTGTGAAATGATAACTCATTCTGGTTTTCATTTGCATCTCTCTGATGCCTAATAATGCAGAGCATCTTTGAATGTGTTTGGTTATCACTTGAATGTACTCTTTGGTTAAATGTCTATTCAACTCCTTTGCTCATTTGGTGATTGGGTTATTTGGGATTTTACTGTTAAGTTATTAAAGTTTTATGTATGTTTTGGTTATTAGATTCTTATTGGATATATGGTTTCCAAAGATATTCTACCTGTTGGTAACTTGTCTTTTCACCTTTTGTAAAGTAAAATATTTTGGTGAATAAACAGTTTTTATGAGGTCCCATTTACTTATCTTTTCTGTTTGTGCTTGTGTTATTAGATAATCCATTTTTGAAAGCTAGGCCTGAGAGCCTTGTCCCTGATTGTTCTTGAAGAATTTTATGGATTCAGTTTGCACATTTAGGTTCTTAATCCATTTTGAATTTACTTTTGTTTATGGTATGAGGCATGGACTTTGTTTCATTTTCAGTGTAAGATTTTTCTCTCTATTTAATATCAGAGAGCTTTACTGTGAATTATTAGATAATTTCACTGTGTACTTGACTGCATGACCTGTCATTATATGGAAAAACTCATTAAAGACTCTTGTATTTAAAATGCTGTGGTTTATTTTATGAAGTAATTTTTCTCTATTCTTGTGTTGATTCCAACTCATAGTGACCCTATGTATAGGACAGAGTAAAACTAAGATTTTATTATAAACTGTATTCTTTGTGCTTAAGTAAAGAGGTTTTTGAAGGAATTCACATTTTAAAATAGAGAATATGGTATTTCAAATGTTCTATAACCATATTTGGAAAATACCATCTTATTAGTATCATTTTCATCAAAATAAATAAGATTTTTAATGTTTAAAGGACACAAATTATGGTAATGAATTTAGGTCTAAATTAAAGTGGGAATTCTTTAGAAGGAAGAGAAAAGTAATTTAAAATCATAGCCCCAATTTTCCTATCAGAATTGATTGAAGTGACGCAGATGTGTGCGATGTGGAGCAGAGTAAGAATTAGACCCCACATGCCGTTAGGTATGTTTGCTGTGGAAGGGCCCACAGTGTGATTGGCAAATCAGCTATACATGAATTTTAAATAAAAATGTCAAAGTATATCCATGATATTTACACATTATGACTTGTTCGATGACACTTAGATTTGTGAATATCAGACTTTTAATCGGGTGATCTTTCCTAGAAGTTCAAGCATGGTCCTTTATTGAATAAGTTATCCTACTTGTCACTCAATGTATGGAAATATGTTAAATATGTTCTCTGTGTGATATATATATGTAGTATATCACTATACTAGCAGAGAGGAATGTTTTATGTCTGCTCAGAAAAGCCAAGTTGTAATCATGGTCTTTAAAGACCCTGTATCAGTTTGTTATCTTAAATATCATGCTTTCTGATACTTTTAAACATTTGAATATTTATATATATATGTTGTTGTTGTTATGTGTCGTTGAGTCGGACCCGACTCGTAGTGACCTCTCCTTGGGTTGCCAAGGTGGTATCACTACGGAAGTAGATTGCCCCATCTTCCTTCCGAGGCGTGGCTGGTGGGTTTGAACCGCCAGTCTTCTGGTTAGCAGTCCAGTGCCTTAGGCACTGTGCTACCAGAGCTCCATATATATGAACATATACAAGCAGGAAGGGCTCTTTCTGTCTGGAATAGTTCAGTGAGGTTTTGAACCAGATGGAACAAACATTCCATGGACTCACAGAACAGTGAGATGCAAGTATAAATTATTAGACTGCTCAAGCATTCCCACTGCTGAGCAATAAAGAGAATTTCCAGAGATGTAGATCACCATTTGCTTGAGGAAATCTTCAGTCACTTGTCTGATATCCAGGCAGTGTTGTTTTTACCATTATTGGTCCAAGATTTGCAGCCCCTCTGTTGAGATTCAGGATCATTCAGGGCAGATGTGGCAGATCTTTCTGCTATTGACCAGGACTAGTAAAACATGGTTATATAGCAATCAAAATTTAAATAATTATTCCAAACTTAATCCATGCTCTGGTTAGGTATCTGTAAAAGGTTATACTTGATTTTATTGCATATATTATTCCCTTGATATTGGAAAGTATATGATAAAATAGAAAAGTATTTGCTGGTCAGTATTCCCTAAAAATTTAAGTGTAAAACTGGCTTCATTAGAAATCATCTATGGCGTCAGACTTTAGTATGAATTACCTGTCAACATAAAGAAAATAAAAATTCTCACAACTGGACTAATAAGCAATATTATGATAAATGGAGAAAATACAAAAGAAGTCAAAAAGATTTCACTTTACTTGGATCCATAATCAATGACCATGGAAGCAGCAGTCATGAAATCAAACAATGCATTGCATTGGGTAAATCTGCTGAGAAAGATCTCTTTAAAGTGGCAGTTCAAACCCACTAGCCACTCCTTGGAAGGAAGATTGGGCAATCTATTTCCGTAGAGATACCGCCTCAGAAACCCAAGGAGGGGTTTCTGTGAGTCAGAATTGACTAGATGGTGGTGAGGCACTTTTTTTTTTTTTTTTTTTTTTAAGTGTTAAAAAATAAAGGTGTCACTTTGAGGACTAAACTGTTCCTGACCTAAGCCATGGTATTTTTTCTCACCTCATATGCATGTGAAAGGTAGACAATGAATAAGGAAGACTGAAGAATTGATGCTGTTGGATTAAGGGATCCACAAAGAATATTAAATATACCATGAACTTCCAGAAGAACAAACAAATCTGTCTTGGAAGAAGTACAGCCAGAATGCTCCTTCGACGCAAGGACTTTGTCTTATGTGCTTTACACACGTTTTCAGGAGGAACCAGTCCCTGGAGAAGGACATCATGCTTGGTGAAGTAGAAAGTCAGTGAAAAAGAGGAAGACCCTCAATGAGGTGAAGGACACAGTGGCTCCAACAATGAGCTGAAACATAACAATGAGTGTGAAGATGGTACAGTCCTGGGCAGTGTTTTGTTCTGTTGTACATGGGGTAGCTGTGATTCAAAACTGACTTGACAGTACCCAACAACAACGACAGAGTCATATTTGATCTATATTGGGACTGTATCATCTGGGTCACTTTATTTATCCAAGTTTAAGATGACTATATTTAAGACGAGCCATTGTAGGACTCAGAGGGGTTCAGGTGGTAAAAGATGATTAGTCACTCTTTTGTCTGTTCTCCATCTTGAACTTAGTGTCTTTGCCGGTATTAGTGGCTTTAATAAGAACTCAGCACCTCGCTGTCTGCCTCTGCTAAAGCCTTACTTTTCATTATAGCCTTGTGGCTTGTCCTCTAGAGTTTCCCAGATAGTCCCTGTTATGGATTAAATTGTGTGCGGGCAAAAGATGTGGATGCATTTCAAATGGCTTATAACCATATTTCCATTTGGAAGTTGAGTTTTCTTTGTTATGTTAGTGAGACCATATCAGTGTAATATGTCCTAAACGTGATCACTTCTGAGTGATAAAAAGAGAAGCATAGACACAGAGTTAAGGAAGCATAAAGGGAAAGATACACGCCATGTAAAGATTACCAAGGAGCTGACAAAGAGAAGTGGAAAGTGACAAGGATCTTTCCTTGGAGTCAGTGCTCTGAATTCGGACACCTAGCTTCCTAAATTGTAAGAAGATAAATGTCTGTTCTTTAAAGTCACCTGCATGTGATATTTCTGTTACAGCAGTGCTAGGCAACTAAGACAGCCACCTTAACTTTTGTTGTTAATCCAATACAAAGTATGTGGGAGAATGGGCTTTCCCTAGGACTGTATGGCTGTGCTGGAGACTATTAGAGACAAAATGTTAAGAAGCCATTTAAGATCGGCAATCTACTTCCATAGCAATACTGCCTGGAAACCCAAGAAGCTATGAGTCGGATCTGACTCAGTGGCAGTGAGTAAATGAGATAAAGCAATTCACCACACAATGTATACTCCACACTTTGTCCACAGCACAGGATCTTAGTCTTGTGGCGATTTTCCCAGAAAGCTTGTGTACTTGATGTGGCTCTGTATGATCTGAGTGTGACAACACTGAAATGGAACATTACTTTCCATTCCCAGTACCAAATCAAGAGCAGGTCAGTAATAATATTTCTACTTTAAAAAACAAACAAACAAACAAAACTTCATCCAATGCATTGTTCAGGCTTGAATTACTTCTAACTTTAGAAAAAAATTCTTACTGACAGAATCCTAGCCTGTTGATTAGCCTTTTTAGAGAGAAGAAGCAAACTACCATGCTTTGCTTCTTGAAAATTTGTGATAATTTCTGGCAAAATAAAAAGATTTTTAATAAAGCACTTCAGATTTTGTGACTTACATTAATAATTAAAAGATCAATAAATGCACCGTAGCAAAAGTTTCTGCACAAATATAAATGTGTATGGTTGAATCAATAAGGTACATTAGAGGATGTTCCCTGCAACTGAGCTGACTGAGTGCAGAGTGAGTTAAAAAAAAAAAAAAAATCAATAAGAGGAGGGAAATGGAAGGAGTTAGTCCTGAAAATGGGCTTTGACCATCATTCTCTATTGCTTACTTTATGTTCTATAAGGTTGCACTTTTACGGGAAGTCTGAGGAAGGGAGGATCTTCCCAGCTTTGTTTATGCTGTGGCTAGCACTAAATGGAAAGCCTCCATTGCTTTAAACCTCAACCTTGAACGACCTTCAGATGTGATTAGACAAGTGCGTATTAACTGTGCTTCCAACATGAAGGTTTTGGTTACTTTTTCTCCCTGGCCTTTCATCCTTCACATTTCATTTTGCTCTAACTTGGCCTTTTCCTTCCATACTCCCTGATTCCACACATACTTTTTTTGAAGTGAATGGTAATAAATTTTATTATTTGTTTCAGTTTGGTAAATACTGTAATGTGTTTTATTGATTACATTATTATTTTGTTATGTACAGCAGAGAGGAATGTTTTATGTCTGCTCAGAAAAGCCAAGTTGTAATCATGGTCTTTAAAGGCCCCGTACCAGTTTGTTACCTTAAATGTCATGCTTTCTGGTACTTTTAAACATTTGAATATTTTGATTAAAATTTTATAACATAGAAATACATTCCCCATTTAGACTTAAAGTGATAGGATTTCCCCCCCACCGCAAAACAAAATTGAATTTATTTGGAGTATCTGAAAGGATTGATGTCAATACACACTATTATCCCTGTTTTGGAGATAGAGAAGCAGACAGATGGCAGTCTGGTAGGCAGCTTGCTTAGACCTGGATTGGTAATGGTGGCCTAAAGATGTATATTGAACCTGATTTTTTTTGTCTATAAAATTATGTAGTGAGACAGATTGCAGTCTGCTAGGCAGCTTGCTTAGATCTGGATTGGTAATAGTGGACTAAATATGTGTCTTGAACCTGATGTTTGTCATCTATAAAATTACGTTATGAGACAGATTGTAGTCTGGTAGACAGCTTGCTTAGACCTGGATTGGTAATAGTGCCCTAAAGATGTGTCTTGAACATGTTTTTTCTCATCTATAAAATTATGTTTTGTGATCTCTTTAAATATAAGTAGCTAACAATAACTTTTCTGATTGTACATCTTCCAGAACTTCCCTCTATTCCAGTGAATATATCCCATCTATCTTTGTTCCAAACAGAGAAAACTTGAATCTCCTTTACATCACATTTTATTATAGTGTCTTCAACAGGAATGCTCAATTTTCTCCATTGCTAGTGGTGTGTCTTGTGATTTCATTAAATGATAAAGAATTGTCTATCACATCTTGTGCTTATACATGCAGATGTTAAAACATCAGGTTACTAGAGGTTCTGTAGTTCTGGGTGTTCTGAAAAGCAGATGACAGGGTCAACAGTTGACTTCTGGCCCTTCTGGCTTTGCCTCATTTCCTCCTCCAGCAGGATTCCCTTAGGAAGGGAAGGCAGGGTGACCTCAGCAGTTTCTGAAGATACTTTCAGGTTTCTTTTGGCTATAGGTAAGCATTTCTGATTCTGAGGGTTCTTACCTGTTGAGATAGGATTATAGAAGGGTTCTATGATGTCTACCTCAGTCCACCTATCAGGATGAATTTCATGTAGTCCATTGGGGGTGGGGGAAAGAATGAAAGAGATGACTCTCAAGCTTTTGTCGATGTCTTAGATACAGAATGCTTTTTGGTGAGGGGTTGAACCTGAATATCAAGAATCTGAACAGTGTATTTGGAAAACATGTCACTGGTACAAGGTAATATAAGGTAAGATAATAAAGCTTTTCAAAGGACATTGCTTGTTTCTTGGAGCAAAATAAAGGATAAATCACCACATTGGATGTGGCTTACTCTAATGCCCCTTGATGCTTCTGACATGTTTTTAAAGCCCAAGATTCATTTGCGCATAGAGGTTATTATCTTTCAGTTCTTTGTGTGGAAAATAACTGTGTTGATGTTTTTCAATAGGATGGTTACAGTACCTTCCATATAGCAGTTGCTATCTGGTCTTTGCTTTTCTCTTGCTACAGAAGGTATTTTATGTACCATTTTTTTTTTTTTTTTGGTTATTATTCTTGTTCTCCTATGTAGATACTATAATTATTTACACTGTATGAAATTCTTTTATTTTTGTCCCCATCTCCACCACACACACTTTTTGTGGGGATGGTGTCTGGTCATTCATATATGAATTTATACATACCTTTCACCAGGTATAGAGAGAGGGTTCCAGGAAGGGACTAATTAATACTGAGATACAACTTGCAACCGGCCCAGACAATTAGGTCTGGATTGTCTTCTACTCATTTTGTGCCCTTGTGCAATTAGGTATAATTTGTGTCAGTGATGTGAGCTGTCACTGCGTCAGCCTGTTGTTGTTGTTATGTGTCGTTGAATTGGACCCGACTCATAGCGACCCCTCCTTGGGTTTCTGAGGCAGTATTACTACAGAAGTAGATTGCCCAACCTTCCTTCTGAGGAGTAGCTGGTGGGTTTGAACTGCCAGCCTTCTGGTTAGCAGTCAAGTGCCTTAGGTACTACGTTACTTTACTACATCCATAACACTCTGATGGAAAAGTGGAGGACTTGCTTCTCCTTCCATTCCTGGGATAAGACTGGAAGGCCAGAGAGAATCCAGTGGTTGCAATGGGCCAATAAGCATTTGGTGCAGCAGAACATGCATAGACAAAGATACCTGAAGCTTGAACTTTTTTCACTGTACAACTTTAAATCCTGTGGGGATTCTGATTTAAGGAACTCATGGAGCAAGATTTAAGGGGAATTTGAGTATTCTTTCATTGTCTTTTTCTTAGGGGTAATATTTTTATTATCAATTATTCAGTGTTTGGCAGTGGGAAGTCAGTTCACTTTAATTTTTTTTTTTTTTTTTCCAATAGTAGAGAGCTGATTGGGCATACATCCTTATTTGGTTCATGTTTCTCAATGACTTAGAATAAAGCAAAACTAATTTTATGAGAATTTAAGTGCATTCTAGAGGCTAAAATTGTTTATACATTAATTTGTCTTTGGTAATAAGGTATGTACTATGAACAAAGATAATGCTGGATGGATGGATGGGTGGATAGATAGATAAGGCAGTCAGATATTGCAAACTTAGTCCCCAAAACCAAAGCAAACCATACCCACTACCATTGAACCATTTCTGACTCATAGCAACCCCATTGGGTTTCCAAGACTGTAAATCTTTATGGAAGTAGATTGCCTCATCTTCTTCCTGTGGAGTACCTGATGGGTTTGAACCACTGACCTTCTGGTTAGCAGCCATCTGCCTTACCCACTACACCACTAGAGCTCCTTATCTTTAGTGACAAGGAGTGGGAAATGACAAAAAGCTAAGAGAATATCAGAGTCAGAAAATAAGAATAGACCCCTGGAGGTCATTTCATCCATACTGTGTCTCCAGGCTGGTCTGCCCAGAGCTGTGTGAGACTGCACAAGAATGAAGCACCACAGATACACTGTACAGTTGTTAGCTGTGTAGGTGCAGGGGCAACGGGTAGAAGCCTGGGCTTGGTGATGCTGAAAGCTCCTTATTCACTTTAAAGATGACTCCTATATGGTTTGAAGTTGAATTCTGATGCTTTTAATATTGATTTTAATTTTCTTGCCCTTTTTCCTTCTCTGCTTGGGATAAAATGTTAATTAACTCTCACCTATGAAACTTGTGTGACTCATGTTGCTTATTTAATTTAGATTACAAATCCATGGGGGTGAACACCTTTATTTTCTCTGCTATACTAAGGACCCCAATGGCAGAAATCTTTATTATTATTATATGTTACAATAATTTTGATGCTCTGCTAAAGTATTATGCTGATTGCAGTTACTTAGAAGTGATAGCATTAGTCCTTTTAAACATGATAAATACTTGATTTAGCTTTAAGCTGGTTAGACAGTGATTTCCCAAGGAAGACTAAAGCTAGGTACTAAATTGAAATGTACTTTGAACGCGTTTCTGAATTATGTTGGTTATTCTGAGCCAAAAGCAGTACACCTTCAATGTAAAGTACGTTTTAATCATTTTCAATCTCCTTTCACTCCAGAATGGCTAAGTTGATTTTTTTCCCACAAATTATTTCTAAAGAAAGAAAAAAGTAGGACTGAGACCAAGCTTAAAAAGGTTTGGCTAAGGAAGTTGAGTTGTGATTGAGTGAGAACAGGTGGCTTTAATCTGCTTAAAAAATATCTTCAACAGGAACTCTAAAAAAAAAATTGTAAACTCTGTAATTTACTGTGAAAGTCTCCACCCATTAAAAGTAACAGAGGACTGAGGCATATATCAGGCCAAAAACCAGTCTATCTAAAATATCTCTGTATAGAAAGCCTCATTGATTAAAACTGACTTGGAAAGGCCAGTCAAATTAATGATGTTTAAATTAGAGTAATCTCTAGTGTATGGAAAATTGATGTGATTATCCAAGGCCATTATCTAGAACTTGGCAGGGGTTTGGGGGAGTGGGAAGGAATTCAGAGAGAAGGTGGCTTCTGAGTGACTGTTATAACTGATCACTTGGCTTATTCATTCAGTAAAAGTTTACTGGGTATCCCTGAGAACCAGATACTGTTCTAGGACCTGGGCATACACAGATGAGTAAGACATTACCTCTACTCTCAAACAAAAAACAAACAAACAAAAAAACCTGAAAACCAAGGGTGTTGTTATTTCTGTTGTTGTTAGTTGCTGTGTGACATACACAATATAACAAAATGCTGCCCAGGCCTGCACCACTGTCATGATCATTTGTATACTTGAGTCCATTCAGTACCCCTTAAGCAATACTCTCTATAGTTTTTCCTGTCCTCAACCCCTAATAACCACTAATAAACTTTAGTCTCCTTTTTCTTAGGTGCCATCATGTTGGCTCTAACTCATAGCAACCTCATGTACAACAGAACGAAACTCTGCCTGGTTTTGCCCTATCTTCACAATTGTTGCCATGTTTAAGTCCATTGTTGCAGCCACTTTGTCAGTCCATCTCATTGATGATGTTCTTTTTTATTTTCTTAGTGGTAAAATTCTTTTTTTTTTTTTTTGAAAAAAAATATTTTATTTGTGATATGATGAAAATTTACAGAGCAGATTGGTTTTCCATTTCACAATTCATACAGGTTTTGTTTTGACATTCATTGCATTCCCCACAACATAACAGCATTCTTCTTGCTTCCTCACTGTGTTTGCCATTTCCCTCCATCCTTCTTTCCTGTCCCTTCTTGCCTTTGTAGCTTTATCCCTGGGAAAATGCTGCCCTTCTAATCTCATATGGTTAATTGTTCTGTCAGTGTGTACCTCCCTGGTATTGTTGTAGGCCTCTTTATGTTTCACTGAACACTGAGCCACCAGGGTGAGTTCAGTTTCATGCTCTAAAGGTGCCTTAAGGGTCAGAGTCTCAGGATTTTGAGCAATCTGTATTAGACTCGTATGCTTGTCTTTTTTTTTTCCCTAATGATTTTGAGTTTTGTTGTATACTTTTCTCCCACTCTATTCAGGATCTTCTATTGTGATCTTTCACAGCTGTCAGCACTGGTGGCTGGCACCATCTAGTTCTTCTGTTCTCAGGGTTGTGGAGGCTGGGGTTCACGTGGTCCATTAGTCCTTTGAACTAATTGTTTCCTTGCATCTTTGCTTTTCTTCACTCTTCTTTGCTCCAGACCAATAGTTGCTCCTTAGATGGCTGCTCACAAGCTTTTAAGAACCACAGTTGCTACCCACCAAAGTAGGATGTAGAACATTGTCTTTGTGGATTGTTATGCCAATAGACTTTATTGTCCCCTGTGACTATGGTTCTGAGTCCTTATGCCTGGCAACTTATTCCCTCAAGGTGTTTGGTTATGGCTAAGAAGTTTTCCTAACTTTGCCACCTATATACTCAACTATATTTATGCATATATTTGCAACACATAAAAATGCATATATAGAAATACCCTCTGTGTCATATAGAGGTTTGATAAGTTCTCCTTTTTCTGACTTTTTACTTTACTGATCATGATGTTCTTCTCCAGGGACTGGTCTTTCCTGATGGCATATCCAAATATCCAAATTATGTGAGATGAAATCTCACCATCCGCAGTTTCCAGGAGCATTCTGGCTATACTTCTTCCAAGACAGATTTGTTCAATTTTCTGGCTGTCTGCAGTATACTCGGTATTCTTCACCAGCACAGTAATTCAATGACATAAATTTATCTTTGGTCTCCCTTATTTGTTGTCCAGCTTTCCCATGTATATAAGGCTTGGGTTGGGTGCACCTTAGTGCTCCACATGACATCTTTGGTTTTGAACATGTTAACAAGGTCTTTTTCAGTACATTTACCCAGTGAAATACATTAGATTTCTTGACTGGTACTTCCATGAATGATCATTGTGGATCCAAGTAAAATTAAATCCTTGACAACTTCAGTCTTTTCTCCATTTGTCATGATGTTGCTTATTGGCCCAGTTGTGAGGATTTTGTTTTCTTTATTTTGAGGTGTAATCCATACTGAAGGCTGTAGTCTTTGATCTTCAGCAGTAAGTACTTCAAGTCGTCTTCATTTTCAGCAAGCAGAGTTGTGTCATCTGCGTATCTCAGATTGTTGATGAGTCTTTCTCCCATTCTCATGCTGTGTTCTTCTTTATATAGTCCAACTTCTCTGATTATTTGCTAAGCATACAGATTGAATAAGTATGGCAAAAGGATACAACCCTGATGCACACCTTTCTTGATTTTAAACCACACAGTATCCCCTTCTGCTGTTCAAACAACTGCCTTTTGGTCTTTATACACGTCCTTATGAGCAAAATTAAGTGTTCTGGAATCCCCTTCTTTGCAATGTTATCCAAAATTTGTTATGATTTACACAGTTGAATACCTTTGTGTAGTGAATAAAACACAGATAAACATCTTTCTAGCATTCTGTGCTTTCAGACAAGATCCACCTGACATTAGCAATGATACCCCTTGTTCTACATCCTCTTCTCAATCTGGGTTGAATTTATGGTAGTTAACTAGGTACTGCTGTAATAGTTCTTGAATTACCTTCAGCAAAATTTTACTTGTGTGTGATATTAATGATATTTTTTTATAATTTCCATATTCCTTTGGATCATCTTTCCTTTTGAATGGGCACAAATATGGATCTCCAGTCATTTGGCTAAGTAGCAGTCTTCTAGATTTCTTGGCATAGACAATCAAGTGCTTCCAGCATTATATTCTTTTGTTGAAACATCTCAATGGGTCAATTCCTGGAGCTTGTTTTTCACCAATGCCTTCAGTGCTGCTTAGAGTTCTCCTTCAGTATAATTGGTTCTTGATCATATGCTATCTTCTGAAATGGTTGAATATCGACCAATTATTTTTGGTGTAGTGATTCTGTGTGTTCCTTACATCTTCTTTTGAATCTTCTTGCATCATTTGATATGTTAGCCATAAAATCCTTTAAAATTGCAACTTGAGGATTGAATGTTTTCAACTTGAGAAATTCTGAATGTTTTCTTTCCTTTTGTTTTCTAACTCCAGATCTTTGTACTTTTCATTTTAATTCTTTACATTGCCTTTTCAAGCCAACCTTGGAAATCTTTTGTTCAGCTCTTTTACCTCATCATTCCTTTTATTTTCTTTTGCTACTCTCCATTCAAGAACAAGTTTCAGAGTCTCTTCTGATATGCACTGTGGTCCTTTCTTTCTTTCCTGTCCTTTTAATGGGAGCACTGGTGGTATAGTGCCTAAGCCATTCGACTGCTAACAAGAAGGCTGGCGGTTCAAACCCACCAGCCACTCCTCAGAAGGAAGACTGGGCAATCTACTTCTGTAGAGATACCACCTCAGAAACCCAAGGAGGGCTCACTGTGAGTTGCAACTGACTTGACAGCAGTGAGTTTGGTTTTTGTCTTTTTAATGACCCTTTGCTTTCTTCATGTATGATGTCCTTTTGTAACTTGTTTTGTCTTTGGTCATTAGTGTTCAATGCATCAAATTTATTCTTGAGATGGTTTCTAAATTCAGGTGGGACATAATCAAAATCATACTTTGGCTTTTATGGACTTGTTTTAATTTTCTTCAGCTTCATATTGAATTTGCAATTGATGGTCTGTTTTGCCGTCAGCTCCTGGCTTTGTTCTGACTGATTATATTGAGCTTCTCCATTCTCTCTTTCAACAGATGTAGTTGATTTGATTCCTGTGTATTTCAGGTGGCAAGCTCCTCGTGTACAGCACCATTTATGTTGTTAACAAAAGGTATTTGCAATGTATAAGTCCTTGGTCTTAAAAAATTCTATCATGTGATCTCTGACATCGCTTCTACCCCCATAGCCATATCTTCTGACTACTGATTCTTCTTGTTTCCAACTTTTATATTCCAGTTTTCAGTAATTATCAATGTATCCTGCTTACATGTTTGATCAATTTCAGATGGCAGAAGTTGGTAAAAATCTTCAGTTTCTTCACCTTTGACATTAGTGGTTGGTGTGTAAATTTGAATAACAGTCATATTAACTGGTCTTCATTGTAGGTATGTGGATACTGTCCCATCACTGACAATATTGTACTTCAGGATAGATTTTGAATTGTTTTTTCAGTGATGAAACCAATGCCATTCCACTTCAATTTATCATTCCCAGAAGAATATACCATATGATTGTCTGATTCAGAATGGCCAAAACTAGACCATTTCAACTCACTAATGCCTAGGATATTGATCTTTATGTGTTGCATTTCAATTTTGATGAAATCTTATTTTTCTAGGTCATAGTTCATACATTCAACATTCCAGTTATTAATGAAGGTTTGCAGCTGTTTCTTGTCATTTTGAGTCATGCCACAGCAGCATATGAAGGTCTCAAAAGCTCTACTCCATCCACACCATTAAAGTTGACTCTAATTTGAGGAGGCAGCTCTTCCCTGGTCACATTTTGAATGCCTTCCAACCTGAGGAGCTCATCTTCCAGCACTGTTATCAAGCTGTGTTCCACTGTTACTCATAAGATTTTTATTGGCTTATATCTTGAAGTAGATCTCGAGGTTCTCCTTCCTAGTCTGCTTTAGTCTGGAAAGCTGTGTTGAAACCTGTCCACCATGGATGACCCTTCTGGTATTGGAAAGACTTATTGCATAGCTTCCAGCATCACAGCAACACTCAAGCCACCAGATTATGACAAACTGTCAGAAGACTGGTGGTTTGTCTCTGTGTATTTTCTCATTTAAGGTATATTATGTATGTGGGATCATGCAGCATTGTCCTTTTGTATCTAACTTATTTCACTGAAGATAAAGTTTTCAAGGTTCATGCATGTCATAACAGTCAGAATTTCATTTCTCTTTATGAGTGAGTAATATTCCATTTTGTATATTATATGCCACACTTTGTTTATCTGTTCATCTTTTGATAGGCACAATAGATAACTTTTTGTTTCTTGTGAATAATTCTACAATGAACATTGGTGGACAAGTATTTGTTTGAATCCATGTTTTCAAGTCTTTTTGGTAGTTATCCAGGAGTGGAATTGTTTAATGTTTTTGAAGGACTAACTGTTTTTCCTTATAGCTGCATCATTTTCCATTTCAACCAGCAATGTATGGGTTTTCCATTTTCTCTCCATCTTCACCATCATGTGTGAACTGGGAATAAAGTGGTATCTCATTGATTTGCATTTCCCCACTGGCTAATCTTCCCAGAAGATACTGAATATCTGCTCCAATGCTTATGGACCATTTGCGTATTTCTTGGAAGAATATCTATTTAACTCCCTTACCCATTTTTAAATTGGGTTTTGTGGGTTTTTTTGTTTTTGTTTTTGTTTTTGGGTTATAGACATTATTTATCTATTCTGTATATGAAATCCTTATCTGATACATGATTATGAAATGTCTTTTCCCATACTACAGGTTGTCTCTTTACCTTCTTAATAATGTCCTTTGATGCCAAAAGTTTTACTTTTGATGAAATTCAATTTGTCTGTTTTGTCTTTTGTGCTTTTGGTGTCATATCTAAGAACTTATTGTCAAAAACAAGATCTTGAATCTTAACCCCTATGTTTTCTTCTAAGACTTCTATGTTGTTGTTGTTATGTGCCATCGAGTCAAACCCAACTCATAGTGACCCCTCCTTGGGTTTCCGAGGCAGTATCACTATGGAAGTAGGATTGCCCAACCTTCCTTCCGAGGAGTGGCTGGTGGGTTTGAACCGCCAGCCGTCTGGTTAGCAGGCAAGTGTCTTAGCCACTATGCTACCAGAGCTCCCTATGTTTTCTTCTAAGACTTCTATAGTTTATTTCTTATTTAAATCACTGATGCATGTTGAGTTATAGTGTAAGGTATGGATCTAATCTCATTCTTGTGCATGTGGAGACCCAGTTGTCCTAGCATCATTTACTAAAGAAACTATTCTTTCCCCATTGAATGGACTTGGCACTTTTGTCCAAAATCAGTTAATCATATATAATGATTATTATTCTTGATCAAATGAATTAAGTTGAGAGAGTGGCTCAGGTTTGACATGGAAGGTAGCTGTGTCAAGGAACACATTAGGAGCTTAAGTGGCCAATGAGATGGCAGAACCATTATACCTACCTTTCCTTGCCAGTCTTTCAGAGTCTTCATTATACTCTACATCTATGTAATTACGTCACTTAAAATAATTTATATTAAATATTGTACAAATATGCATTATTAAATTGCAAATACATAATCCACTTTCCCCAACTTGTGTTTTATAGAAAAAATGGTTCTATGACATGTAAAGCCTAAAGGAGTTAGTAGTCTTGGGAGGTGCTATTTATCCTAACCTCCTCTTAGAAATTTGCACTGCATTTCACAGTCTTCAAAAAGTTCTACTATAAACACATTTGCTCAAGCTTTGATTTTTAACCCAACAATTTCCAAATGAATTTATTAGGTTTGTATTTTACTGAGAATCTGTTACCATCCCAGATAGCACTTGGTCTCAGTAGACATTTTGGGAAACAATGATCTATTTTCTCAAGCCCTCCAGATGTTCACTGAGAAGAGAGGGTTTTAAATTCCAGCGAGATGAACACTATAGTAGTATAAGAATGCATATCACCACCCTATGAACTCTTACATTCTAGAGGAGCCTGAGCAATAGGCGTAAGAAATAAACATATGCTTTTTTACCCTTCAAATGCTATAAATTGATGTATGCTGCTATTTTGTTGGAATTTTCTTTAATTCTATACTAAGCAAGATAGTTGAACTAAAATTTACAAATCTGAGGTCTTTACTTTCCTTTTTCATCTGAGGGCAGTCCTGGAAAAATGTATATCAAAATGTATATCTGACTTGATTTGGTTTATAGATCACTTGTCCTATCCTCACTCCATTCCTGTCCCTTCACCCATCTCCCATGGAAGAAGAAGGAACAAAAACTTGAAAAGAAATTAAAAAAAAAAAAAAAAGAAGAAGAAGAAAATGAGGGGCAATTGGATTTATGAAAAGCTGAAGGGACATTAAATTCTGGGAGCTGGTACCATGGCCTTTCACACATTAAACTATTGCACATTTTCTATTGTAGGAAATGAAATGATAGGGGAGATTTTGTTTTTAAATTTAGAATGATTTCTGGTTGTGGATTTGTGATATTCATATTCAAGCAGATGTGTTAATACGGTTATTTTGTATCTACAACTAATCTTTTTTTAAAATTTGTGATTTCTTAAAATCAGGATCAATAAACAAATGCATAATAACAATGGCAATATTTTTAGCAGCCACAGTCATTAAAAAAAAAAAAAAAAAAAAAAAAAACCCAAAACCTCAAAGTATATAGTATTTTTCAAAAGGCTTTATACATTTAATTAGAGATTGGAGCAGTACAGAGGGGTAGGATGGGAGGGGACATAGAAAGGGATGCCTGCCCCTGTCTTTTACGTAGCCATCCAACATAAGATTTAGTTCAAATCACTCCCTTCCCCACACTTCTGTCTGGCCTTTCCTCTTTCCCTTCTAATTACATAGCCCTTACGGACTTCAGCACCATACTTTGCCTTTTCTATTCTGCTAGTGATGACTCCTTTGTCTCAGAGAACCCCATGCCAGCAACAAACTTCCCATAAGCATTTGCTATCGAGTCAGTTCTGACTCATGACAACTCCATGTGTATCAGAGTAGAACTGTGCTCCACAGGGTTCTCAGTGGCTCATTTTTTGGAAGTAAATTATCAGGCCTTTCCTCTGAGGTGCCTTCAGGCAGCATTAAACCTCCAAACTTTGGGTTAGCAGTCAAGTGCATTAACTATTGGCACCACCCAAGGGTGCCAAACTTTCCATGGCATCTTTTTAATAATGAGCTAGTTATATTGTCTGCCAGCCGAAGAGAAAAGAAGATGGATTTAATTAATGTTAATCTATATCTGCACTGTGGAGAGTGAGGGATAGTACACTTGGAGGTATCTTTGCAAAACAGAACTTCAGGAGAGGGTATAAGGAAATGAGAGTTACTCATTATTGCTGGATCTGGAGGAAGGTGTTGCTCTTTCATTCCCATCTGGCTTAACATGTGTGATGAGGAATTAGCCACAGAATAACCTTAAAAAAGGAAGTGACTTAGACCATGAAAATGATTTGGGGGACATATGTCTTTGCTCTGGAGTCTGAGAAGCTGAGAACTGTTCCAGGAAAGATCTGAAATGTCACTACTGACACCTGTGCAGGGAGAAAGTAAACACAGAGAAGTTCCGAGAAGTTCAGAGAGTTCTTTGGGGCAAAACTGGCTATGAAGGAAAAGTTCAAACACTTCTTCCTACAAGAAACAGTGTGTTTCTTCACTCTCTCTTTAGGGGTTAATTCAGATCCTAGGAGAATTTCCACTTCCTCCATCAAGTCCTATTCTCCTTGCTCTTGATTGTTTAAAACCTATATATGCATTTGTTGGGTGATTGAGCTGTTCCCCAGCAGTTCATTTTTTAAGCCATGCAGATGATAGAATGGTCACTGAATGATTTAACATTGAAGCATGAAAAATTGTGTAAGAGATGTCAGCACTGAAAACCTTAAGGCTTTCTTTTGTCTTTTGATGTGTGCTTTTCCGTGAGTTTATTTATTTATTTGTTTGTTTTTCAATTGCATGACCATACTTTGTTGTATTCCTTTGTTGTATAAATATGTGGTTTGCTTAAGAGAAAAATAGTATTGTTACAATGTGCTCCTTGGACCATATCTGATTACAAAAATAGGTAAGAGCATCAAAACCATCTTTAAGTGGCAGTGAATATACCTTATAGCTGGGCAGGAGCAGAAGGTGACTGTAGACTAGACAGCAGAGAGCAGCAGTCACTTCTCTTGCTGAATTTTCTTATGGAAGACAAAACATACACTCTTATTTGTAAAAATCCTTGCTGCCCAACTCCTGCCTGGTTCTCAGGGAGAAGAGCATGATCTATGCTGACACTCTGTTAGCTCTTTTGTGTTCTCTACAACACTTCACAGAAAGAGAATAACCTTAACTATTTAACTTGGTGAGCCCTGAATTCCATATTCATTACATTGGCAGTGATTATAAAAGGCCTGTTGTTAACCATATTCTTATCTTCATATTCAAGTATGTTAGGGAATCGGTGTCCTTTAGAATATCATTTCAGCCTTAGAGTGATTGGCTAATTGCTGCATTATCAGTGGGATAAGAGACCGTATTTGCTTCCTCATGAAAGCAAAATCAAATTATTAAGTAGTGCCTAAGGCATTTGACTGCTAACCAGAAAGCTGGCAGTTCAAACCCACCAGCCACTCCTTAGAAGGAACATTGGGCAATCTGCTTCCATAGAGATAGTGCCTCAGAAACCCAAGGAGGGTTCACTATGAGTCTAATTGACTCGATGGCAGTGAGTTTTTTTTTTTTTTTAAATCCATCTCTCATACTTTGTCATGTTCTTAGAAGGCACCAATCCCTGGAGAGGGGTATCATGCTTGGTAAAGTAGAGGGTCAGTGACAAAGGGGAATACCCTTAATGAGATGGATTGACACAGTGGCTGCAAAGATTGTGAGGCTGGTGCAGGACTAAGCAGTGTTCCATTCTATTGTACATGGGGTTGCTGTGAGTTGGAACTGACTCAGTGGCACCTAACAACAATATCCCTCCCTCCATAAATCTTCCCTTATCATTTCTTGCCAAAGTCAAATGCTCTAGCATTACAATTTAATAGCCAAGGAAGGTGGAACATTCCTCCCATGTAGCCCATAGGACCCTAATAGCAGATGCAAGTAGTAAGAAAGGGAGAGTCTAAAGAGAAAGCCCACATCTAATTACCTATATCACCCAGCAGACTATTTATGATGCAACTTCCTGATTTTTCAAGAGACGTGTGGAAAAGGACATAAATGGTAAACATTACAATTAAGCCACTTAATTTTATTATCTACTACTATCGTGAGAGCAAGTTATTCTGATATAATAATATACTAGGATTAGCAGAAGTAGGATCAGTAGATGTGAGGGAGGATGCATTAAAAGTTCTGGAAATATTACCCCTGGAAAAACTTATGGTAGATCTTGAGATGTGTAAAATGCCCCTGACACTCCATATGGGAGACTCTTGTGTAACTGACATGGAAGCATCATGAGTGAAGTTTCCTCCTGAACAGATCTTATGGGATGATTCCAAAGAAATTGTTGTTGATAAGCCGTACTGATGTTTGGATTCTCAGTATGCAAGAGAACATGACCTTAGCTTTGCCACATAGCAGGGTCTTCAGTGGTGGTGGTGGAACACTCTCCCTCCCCTCTCCCAATGGGTCTGTGCTTCTATGAGGAGAATGACAGAGTCGGGTATTTTTCCTTTTGAACTTATCTCATATATGCTATATACATAGCAAGATGAAGCAGGGCAGTGGTGACTAAAGCAATCTAAAAGTGTGTTTCTTGTAGAGGTTTAAATAGGATCTATGTGAGAGAAGAACACTGGAGGATGGGGAGAGGACAGGAAAAAAAGAAGAAAGGAAGCAGGGGAGGAGAGAAAGGGACAGACAGACACTGATACTGACTCCATGAGGCCAATCACGTCAGGATTTTCTCAATGAGACCTGGATTCTGAATAGGGGGAATTAGATGTACATGCACTGGAGAAATCCAGTATCGTTAAATTTATTTTAGTTGTTAGTTGATTTCCTCCAAAACTTATTACCAGGGGTTATAGTACAAAAGTAAACTTGACAAATTTTGGGTTAATCTTTACTTATTCATTGTGC
>NW_006921781.1:5028360-5037162 GCF_000298275.1 Orycteropus afer afer
CCAATTATTGTGTTAGGGAAGAGAAATGAAAGAAAAGGAATAAAATAATAATTGTACAAACAATACAATGTAATAATGCTGTGCTATGGGAATTCCCGCCCTGGGCCTTTCTCTCCACATATTAGAGGTTATTGATGAAACACAGATGCCAAACGGTAGACAAAAGAAGTCAGGTCTGAGGCAAAATAAGGGGTAGAACATGTGGAGGATAAACCAGGCTTTAACTCAGTTTGCTAGGTGGGGGTCGTGTGGGGGTGGGTACACCATTCCCATGTGTACAGAAATATGAGCTACATTTCATGCACAGAAAGTTCTTTGTGTACATTTGATTTATTTAATTGAAAGTAACTGGTGAAAGACAAAGTAGGTACTTCCATTTGGTCAATAACAGAAGGAACATGAAAAATGAGTCCCCAGAATCTTTTCTTGGTGTTCACAACATTATTTAAAAGACCTAATGTGATGTCTTGTATGATTTATGCTGTGTAGGTGTTTTTGTCCTGTGTTGGAAGCAGATAGGTATTAGAGTGTAATATATTATGAAATTTAAAATATAAAAACTAGTCTAGTGATGTGAAGAGATAACGTGTTGTTCCACTGATCAGATAGCCCAGAATAACTGGTTTCAGTAGCAAACCTTATATTTGGACATTTTTTATCTTAATGAAACATTCAGGAGTTTAATTTCCTTTTTTTGTATTTGTAGCTTGAGGGTTTGGTCCCTTTCTTTCTTTCTGCCTATATATTTTCAAGCGTTTGTATAGACGCTTAAAATACCATCACAGGTTTGGAGGACAGCAACACCTGGACTGAAAGAGTCTTAGATCTCAATTATAGCTATACTGTACTGTCAGCTCACTTCTGATTTTCAGTATCTTCACTGACTCTCACTTTGTCTTGGCTTTTCCTTTTGCAAAAGTGTGTTAAAAATGTATTTGTACTCACAAAGTGCTTTGTTGCCTACTTGAAATGAATATAAGAAGATTAAGGGTTTGAAGTGCTTTTAGGAATAGCAGATAGAGTTGACGGTCTTCCAGTTCTTAATTTTCAGTTGAAATTTGTGGTGATGTCATTTTCAAAATAGTTCCAAAAGGTAGTATACAGAGCACTTTAAGACTCCTGGTACTTCTGTTGAGAATGGAAGAATTTAAATGAGCATCAGTTTTGATTTTATAGACATTATTTTCAATCATGTTCTTGTTCTGGGTGGTAGGAGACAATCTAGGAGGAGTGAACTGTGTCCCACCAAGAAGTAATTTCATACCTATTATAATACCAGGTTCTCAAATATTCCTTCCTTGGATGTTCAAGATGTTTGAGTGAAAAAAAAAAAAACTATAAAATATATCCTAATCTGGAAGAAAGCTGCTTTTTGGGAGGCTCATCTTCTCACTTGCTCTGCCAAAGTAAGGGCTAAGGGCTATGCTCCAGGATCTTCTGCATAGAGAGGGATCTCTGGAAACCTGGATGTTTCTTCAGGGAAAAGGAGCCAGTTGAGGCAGGCTGGAAACTTGGTACCTGTGTTGATACTCTAAGAATAAAACTTTTTAAGATGCTGAAGAGAGTGAGAGGAAAAAATGTGGAACAAAACTCAAAATCATAGAAAAAGATCAGGATTACTGGTCTGATAGAGACTGGTGAAACCTATGAGACTATGGCCCCTAATCACCCTTCAGGCCTGGAATTGAACTCAATCCTGTGGCTTCAAGCCAAATAATAGACAGGCATATGGGATGAACATTTACACTAGAAAGGTACACTCCTTAGAACAATTAACCACGGGAGATCAGAAGGACAGTATTTATACAGGGAGATAGCTCAGAGGGTAGGCATGCATAGGAAAGGACACCGGGAAAAGGTAACCCACAGGAAGTGGGAAGAGAGATGTTACATTATGGGATTGCAGTTAATGTCATGAACAAAATGTGGATGAACTACCGTATGGAAAATGAATTTGCTCTGTAAATGTTCACTCAAATCACATAAAAATAAATAAACAAGAAACAAAACTTTTTAACTCTCCGAATTTTTTTTAAGCTCTGCTTTTTAGTGATGCAGTTCTCTGTGGTGGCTTGTGTGTTGCTATGATACTGGAAGCTATACTACTGGTGTTTCAGATAACCTCGAGGTCACCCATGATGGACAGCTTTGAGTGAAGTTTCTAGACAAGACAGACCAAGACAAAAGGCCTGAATATCTACTTCCAAAAACTGACCACAATTGAATATTGCTTGATTTAGTGCTGGATGAGGAGCTCCTTAGATTGGAAGGCACTCAAAATGCACAGTGGCCACAGCAATGGACTGGAACATACCAGCAAATGTGAAGGTGGTACCGAACCAGGCGAGCTTTCCTTCTGTTGTATGTAGGGCCACCATGAATCAAATTGAACTCAAGAGGGATGAACAACAACAACAGTTAATTAACAAGTTTAGTGTGTTTTTTAGGTTTCTTTATAATGATTCAGATGGATATTGTTAAGTCAGTGTGAAATTGAGATAGGCTGAGGGTGCCATTTGGCAATTCTTTTACATTTAGAAATGAGATTTGTATCAGTTTTATTTCAAGATTTGGGCAAGTGTCCAATATTTCTTCATCTTGGAGTTTGAACAAAATTTGGTAGAAAGTGGCTGGCTTTGTGAGTCTTCTTAGCTTTGTGAGCCTGGTACATTACTTAACCTTCCTTCTTTAGCCTTACAGTATTAATAAGAGAAACATTACCTAGCTCGTGGGTTTATATTATTATTTAGTAAGGTTCTTAAAGTACTTCTCATAGTGTTTGGCATTTAAAATGCACCAGAAAACAATATCTTCCACCATCATTATGATCATTATTTTATGTCCAGTCTTGTCTGATGTAACTTGTTTCTTAGAACCTTGTCAAAGTACTCCTCTGCATTCTCAAGGGTCAGGGAACTTCCTATATCCCAGGGAAACCTATGATTGCATATTAGAAAACTCTTCATCATGTTTCTTCCGTCTTGGAAATTTCTTCCCCGTGGGCCCTACTGTGCTTTTACAGATCACATTTACACTTTATTCTACTTTATCTATGAGATTCAACTGTTAGAAAGAGGCTGCTGTACTCCTCCTAGGTCTTCTTTACTCCCTAAGGGCCGGTGTTATGTCACTCATCATTCTGGTCAATCTTTTGTTGACATCTTCCTGTAAGTCAGTCATAATAACTGACATTTATATAAAGCATTAGAATTTGCAAAATGCTTTCTACTTACATTATCTTTTCTAATATTCTATTGTGTGTTAAATCTATTCTTGAGATGGTCTCTAAATTCATATAGTCAAGGTCTTGTTTTGTCTGTCGTGGACTTGTTTTAATTTTCTTCAGTTTCCACATATGAGCAATTGATGGTCTATTTTTCAATTTTTCTGACTGACAGTATTGAGCTTCTTCATCATCTTGTTCCACAGATGTAGTCAATTTTATTTCTGTGGTGCAGTGGTTAAAGTGCTCAGCTGCTGACCAAAAGATAGAATCCACCAGAAGCTCTGTGAGAGAAAGATGTGGCAGTTTGCTTCCGTAAAGATTACAGCCTTGGAAATCCTATGGAGGCAGTTCTACTGTGTCTTATAGGGTTGTTATGAGTCAGTATCCACTTTACAGCAGTGGCATTGGGAATTCCATCTGGTGAGGTCTGTGCATACAGGCACAGTTTATGTTGTTAAAAAAAGGTATTTGCAGTGAATGAGTCATTGCTTTCACAGAATTCTACCACACAATCTCCAACATCATTTATATCCCCAAGGCCATATTTTCCAACTATTGAGCCTTCTTCTTTGTTTCCAATTCTTGCATCCAAACACCAGTAATAATCTATTCTTCTTGATTGCATGCTATATCAATTTCAAACTGCAGAAGTTTGTAAAAATCTTCAATTTCTTTATTTTTGCCATTAGACTGCTGTGTAAATTTGAATAATAGTAGGAGCTCTGGTACTCATAGTGACATAGTGGTCACTATGAGTCGATCCGACTTGATGGCACATAACAACAACAACAGTATTAACTGGTCCTCTTTGTAGGCATATGGATATTATCCTATCACTGACAGTATTATATTTCAGGATAGATCTTAAAATGTTCTTTTTGGCAATGAATGTGACTCTGTTCCTCTTTAATTTGTCATTCATGGCATAAAAAAACTCACTGCCATTGAGTCGGATCCAACTCATAGCAAACATTCCTTGGCTTTCCAAGGTGGTATCACTATGGAAGTAGATTGCCCCCAACCTTCCTTCTGAGGAGTAGCTAGTGGGTTTGAAATGCAAGCCTTCTGGTAAGTAGTCACATGCCTTACTCACTACACTATCAGAGCACCCATTCATGGTAGCAGACCATATTATTGTCTGATTGAAAATGGCCAGTCTATTTCAGTTAATGCTAAGGATATTGATCTTGAAGTATTCCATTTCATTTTTCACAACTTTCAATTTTCCTAGATTTGTACTTCGTATATTCCACATTCTGATTATTAATGAATGTTTGCTGCTGTTCCTTCTCATTTTAAGTAATGCCACAGCACCAAATGACAGTCTTAAAATCATTGCTCCATCCATGTTGTTAAGGTAGAGGTAGCTCTTCCCTAGTGTTCTGGTTAACTAGTGCCACTCTGACCAGAAAATATACCACAAATGGGATGGTTTGAAGAAACAGGAGTTTATTCTCTTATAGTTTGGAGGCTTTAAGTCCAAGTTCAAAGTGCTAGGCTCTAGGGGCTGGGTGAAAGCCCCTCAACCTTGGGCTTCACCTCTGCCTCCTCTTCCTGGCCCCCTGAAGCTGGAGGTTTTTCTTCACTCAGATGCTGGCTGCTGAGGCTGACAAGCCCATGGTTGACAAATAAAAAGGCACAGTCCCAATGTTACCAAACCACACAGTAGGCCATTAATTCAAGTCCATCGAAAGTCCCAAGGTTGGCAGAACATGGCAGCCTGCTGAACAATGACATGGCTACATTCAGAGTTCAAACATGCCATAGCTGGAGACTGTTCCTCGAGACTTCTGTTTATATATAGGAAGCAGACCACATCTCTAAAGGAGCTACTCAGCTGCTCACAGTCGATTCCACCATGAAGTTGATTACCAGTCTCATCATGGGGAATACTACCAGCTGCCCAGCCACTCAACTAGGCCCAGTCAAGTTGACACACAAACTGAACTTCCACAATTCCACCCCTTGTCAAGTTGGCACCTATACAGATCTTCAGTGGGTGGCATCTGTACAGATTTCCTTCACTGGGTGGCTCCAGTTCCCTAGTTCCTGAGTGGTGACCTCACCCCCTTGGCCTGGTGGCCCCATCCTCTCCCTCTTGAGCATGGCAGCCCTGCCCCCTCACTCTTGGGCAGCGACTACAACCCCATCCAATGGGCTCACATAAATGAGCAGCCCCACCACAGAACCAAGTTGGTGAAAGTCTAGCTCTCTGAAACCTAGGGAACTGTGGTGGTTCTACCCCCAAAGGCCATGGTCCTACCATTGAGACTGAGGCAGCTCTGCTTCCTGTTTCCTTGGTCTCTCTGCTTCTGCTGATTAATGCTTAATGCAGCCCACTCCTCCAGAAATCTTCCTGCCTCAAAAGCACTCAGCTTTCTTGCTCTGTGGGCTGGGCAATCTGCTACTCCATTTCATGCCAGTCTCTTCTACCAATTAACACCTGAAGGCAACATACTCCACCAGGAAGCTGCCTACCCAGTCACACCCAGCTTTCTCCTCTGTGGACTGGTAAGCCTGTTGCTGTTTAATGCCAGTCTCTGGGCTCTGCTACTGCCATCTTTTGTACTGGTCTGTCATGCTGGTCTCTCTGACAGTATCTCTCTGCCAGTCTCTAGGCTCTGCTGCTGCCATCTCTCATGCCACATACTGGGGTCTTTCTGCTGGTGTCTCAGGTCAGGGATGCACTCCACTCCTGTTTCCACATTTTAGGTATCTGTCAGAGCAGCACCCCACTTCCTTGGTACCATATTCTGTTCTGGTTACCTAGTGCTGCTCTGACAGGAATATACCACAAATGGGATTGCTTTACCAAACAGGAGTTTTTTCTTACAATTTGAAGGCTTTAAGTCTGAGTTAAAAGTACCAGGCTCTAGGGACTGGGTGAAAGTCCCTCAACTTTGGGCTTCAGCTCTGCCTCTTGCTCCCAGCCCATTGAAGCTAGAGGCTTTTCTTCATTCAGACAGCTCCTGGCTGCTGAGGCTGACAAACCCAAAGTCAACAGGTAACAAGGCACAATCGTGATATTACAAAATCACACAGAAGGCCATTAATTCAAGTCCATTGAAAGTCCCAAGATTAGCAGAGCATGATAGGCTGCTGAATGACTCAGCTACATGCAGGGTTCATATGTGCCATAAGGTAGTGACCAGTCCCAAAGCTGTTTCTTATATGCAGGAAGCAGACCACATACTCAAAGCAGCTACTCAGCTGCTCCAATGGATTCTACCATAGAGTTAATTATCAATCTCACCATGGAGAGTAACTACATTTAGCTGCCCAGCCACTCAACCAAGCCCAGCCAACTTGATGCACAAACTTAACCACCACACCTAGTCATATTTTGAGTGCCTTCCAACCTAAGGGGCTCATCTTCTGTTACTTTATCAGACAGTGTTCTGTTGCTATCCAGAAGGTTTTGACTGACCAATTATTATTAGTTTTTTTTTTTTTTAGAAGTAGATCACAGGTACTTTTTCCTAATATGTCTTAGTCCGGAAGCTCAACCGAAACCTATCTGCCATGGGTGACCTTGATGCTATTTGAAATACCAATTGCATAGCTCACAGCATCACAGCAACATACAAGCCACCACAGTACAATAAACTAACAGATGAGTGCTGGGTAAAAGAAGTAAAAGAGCTGAACAGAAAATTTCAAAGGGATACTCAAGAAGACATAATGGAATGTGCAAAGTCCTGAAGTTAGAAAACCAAAAGGGAAGAACACATTAATTATTTCCCAAGCTGAAAGAACTAAAGAGAAAATTCAAGTCTTAAGCTGAAATACTGAAAGATCAAAAGATGGAAGTTATACACAGAGTCACTGTACCAAGGAGGATTGGTCAATGGTCAACCATATCAGGAGATAGAATATGATGAAGAACCAATGATATTGAGGCAAGTGGACCAAGAAACACTGAAGGCACTGGCAAAAAACAAGTCTCCAGGAATTGGTAGGAATACCCACTGAGATGTTTCAACAAACATGCCAAACTGGAGACCTCACTCCCTTGTCTATGCTAAGTAATTTGGAAAACAACCTGGGCTGACCATCTGGAAGAGATCTATGTTTTTTCCCATTCCAAAGAAAGGTGATCCAATAGAATGCAAAAATAATTAACAATATCGTTAATATCATACACAAGAAAAATTATGCTGAAGATAAGGAGCTCTGGTAGCATAGTGGCTAAGACACTTGCCTGCTAACCAGACGGCTGGTGGTTCAAACCCACCAGCCACTCCTCGGAAGGAAGGTTGGGCAATCCTACTTCCGTAGTGATACTGCCTCGGAAACCCAAGGAGGGGTCGCTATGAGTCAGGGCTGACTCGACGGCACATAACAACAACAACAACAATTCAAAAATGATTGCAACAGTACATCAACAAGAAACTGCCAGAAATTCAAGCCAGATTCAGAAGGATATATAGAATGAGAGATATCATTGCTGACATCAGATGGCTCTTGGCTCAAAGCAGAGAGGACCAGAAAGATGTTTACCTGTGTTTTATTGACTGTGCAAAGGCATTCTACTCTGTAGATCATAATAAAATATGGGTAACATTGTGCAGAATGGGAATTCCAGAGCATTTAATTATGTTCATACAGAATCTATACTTAGACCAAAAGACAGAACCTATGCTTAGATCAAGAGACAGTTGTTTGAACAGAACAAGGAGATACTGAAAGGTTTAGGAGGGTGCTGTTCAGTTTCCATGTATTTGCTCTTTTTCTGTTGATCTTCATATTGTTGGTTTCTAATTTGATAGCATTGTGATCTGAGAAGATGCTTTGCAGTATTTCAAGTTTTTAAATTTATTAAGGCTTGCTTTATAGCCTAACATGTGGTCTATGATGGAGAATGTTCCATGTGCACTGAAAAAGAATGTCTATTGTGCTATTGCTGGATGAAGTGCTCTGTAGATGTTTATAAGGTCAAGTTGGTGGATTGTATTGTTTGGTTCTTCTGCATCTTTTTTGAGTTTCTTTCTAGTTCTGTCTTTCATTGAAAATGGTGTATTAAAGTCTCCTACTATGATTATGGGCTGACTCGACGGCACATAACAACAACAACAACAACAACTATGATTATGGAGTCATCTATTTTTCTTTTCAATTGTGTCACAGTCTGATTTATGTATTGCAGGGCTCTTTCCTTGGGTCCATATCTATTATGGTTATATTTTCTTGTTCGATTGATCCTTTAATCATTATTTAATGTTCTTCCTTGTCTTTTATGGTGTTTTTTGTGTTAAATCCAATTTTGTCAGAAATTAATATTGTCGCTACTGCCCTTTTTTGGATGCCATTAGCTTGATGTATCTTTTCCTTTTCTTTTAATGGTGATTTGGGTGAAAGTTTACAGAGCAAATTCACTTTCCATACAGCAGTTCACACACACATTGTCTCATGACATTAACTAAAATTTACTCCAATGTAACAGTTCCCCTCCCACTTCCCCCTTATAGTTACTACTCTCCTGTGTCCATCCCTCCATGCACTCCTGCCCCCTGAGCTGTCTCCCTGTGCATAAACAGCCCTTCTTTCTCCCGTGATTGTTCTCTCCAAGGAGTGTA
>NW_006921781.1:5041711-5044560 GCF_000298275.1 Orycteropus afer afer
TTTCTTTTTTTTTTTTTTTTTTTAATGTATCTGAGAAAGCAGGGTCCTGTGCTCCTGTTTCATTAACTGGCAGCACTTAGGCACTCACCACCTGTCTCCTGGTGGGTGTGATAAAGAATGAGAGGGCTCTACAGATCTCTGTTAACTGTTTGTGAAGAGTACTTAAGGGTGAGTCAGGCTCTTATTGGTGGTTGTGTATGATTGGCCAGTTGGTGCAGAAGAAAGTGGTGACTCTCAGTAAGTAGAGCTGTAGGAGGTGCAGGTGTGGTTGGGTTGTATGGGCACAGTTGCTGTCTCCCATTCAGTTAGACAAAAACAACAATTGAAAAACCATCAAAAATATGAAAGCAAAAGGACAAAAAACACACATCACATAACCATACAGGAACAATCAACAAAAAGAGAGAAGGAAAGAAGGAGAAGGGGAAGGGGAAGGGGAAGGGGAAAGGTAATAAATGAAAGAAAATATTTAAAGAAATACTTTACAAAGCTAAAAGAAATATGAATAGAAAAAAGAAAAAAAAAAAAACCCACATTATCTGGGGAGGGGGGAATAAGAGAAAAGAGATAGAGTAGGAGAATAATGAAAAAAAAAATGAGAAAAATACAAAAAGAAAAGCAAGCAATGGGGAGAACCAGAAGAAAGAAAAAAATGAGAACCAGGAAAGGGAAGAGAGAAAACTAGAACCTGGGAAGGGAAGAAGAAAGAATAATAACAAACAGTAACAACACAAAGGACAACAATAATAATAATTTTGAAGCATATATTTAAAAAAAAAAATCAGGGCAGAGCACCCAGTCTCCATCAGAGCACACAGACTGGGATGGAATTCCTGCTGGCCTAGAAGGTAGTGGGAGTGAGGAATGGCCACACCTCTGTTCACCAGGAGAGTGTGGGGTATAAGAGTAACAAGGAGAATATTGCACCTTACCAATCTTCAATGTCTGATATGTCCTTGCTATCCTCGGCAAGTGGAGCCTATTCTTAGTCCCTGGAATCTAAGAGAGTGCTGTTGCTTTAAATATCCAAAATGGTCACACCACTTATAAGCATTCAAAATGGCTGCACCCTCGGGACAGCCAAAAGTCCACAGCTCAGTTTGTCTCCTTCTTAACTGTGTCCCATTTTATGCACCAGCCACCAGTGCAGTCCTCCATGCAGCAGGGCCAATTAATAGGATAATTCTTAAGTCCTAATACCACTTGGCAATACCCAAGCTGTCTGTGCTCTCAGGATCACTGACAGTCTGCAGGTCTATATGTCTCCTTTTTCAGTGTTTTCATGCAGGTTCTTCTACTAGTTGAAGTTTAGTCCACTTCTCTATCCTTCCTTTCAAAGCTCAGGGCTCCAGGATTATCTTCTATGTCTGTGTTAATTGGTTCCTCTTCTCTTGGTTGAAGAATGTCTGTGTAGTTTCTCTGCCTATTCCACCATGTTACTGGAACTCCAGATACTGAATGGTTTAAAAATCCAGAAATATGTACATCTGTGTTATATCCTTTCACCATACTTATTCAATGAGTATTCTGAGCAAATAATCTGAGAATCTAGACTGTATGAAGAACAAAGCAGCATCAAGATTGGAGAAAGACTCATTAACAACTTAAAATATGCAGATGATACAACTTCACTTGCTGAAAGTGAAGTAAGTGACTTGAAGCACTTACTGATGAAGAAAGATCCAAGACTACAGCCTTTAGTATGGATTACAGCTCAACATAAAAAGAAAACAAAAAAAATCTTCACAAGGGGACCAATAAGAAATATCATGATACATGGAGAAAAGATTGAAATTGTCAAGGATTTCATTTTACTTGGATCTACAGTGAACACCTATGAAAGCAACAGTCAAGAAATTAAATGATGTTTTGCATTGAGCACATCTGGTGTAAAAGTCCTCTTTAAAGTGTTAAACAAAACAAAAATAACCTGAAGATGTCACATTGAGGACTAAGGCTTGCCTGACCTAAGCCATGGTATTTTCAATTGCCATGTGCATGTGAAAGCTGACAGTGAATAAAGAACACAGAAGAAAAATTGATGCATTTGAATTATGATGTTGGCAAAGTATATTTAATATACCATGGACTGCTAGAAGAACTAACAGATCTATTTTGGAAAAATATAACCAGAATGCTCTTTAAAAGTGAGGATGGTGAGACTTTATATCACATACTATAGACATGTCTCGGAAGGAAGGTTGGGCAATCCTACTTCCGTAGTGATACTGCCTCGGAAACCCAAGGAGGGGTCGCTATGAGTCAGGGCTGACTTGACGGCACATAACAACAACAACATAACAACATAGACATGTTATCAGGAAAAACTGGTCCCTGGATGAAGACATCATGCTTAGTGTCAGCAAATAAGAAGAAGACCCTAAATGAGATGAATTGACAGAGTGGATGATGCAGCATTGAGCTTGAACATGGCAAGGATTGTGAGGGTGGTACACTGAGCAGTGTTTCATGCTGTATGTAGTACATTATCACTATTTTGTGATAGGATAAAACTGAGACTCACAAAAATTAATTATCTTTGTTTGGTTATATAGCTAATAAATTGCCAAGAATAATTTGAACATAATTCATTTTGATGAATTCTTCATCTCTTCTCAAATATGGCCTCAAGAATGGACCATAATACTCCAGGTATGGTCTATGTAGCACAGAATAGAGAGTGAGATTATTGTCTTCCTGATTTGGTATCCTGTGGTATTTTTGTTATGTACTATTTCCACCACATTCTATGTTTAGCAAATATTTTTTGAGTACTAAGTGAACACAAGGAGCTCTAGTGGCAAAGTGCCTAAGGCATTGGACTGCTAACCAGAAAGCTGGAGGTTCAA
>NW_006921781.1:5045331-5045855 GCF_000298275.1 Orycteropus afer afer
AAAAGAGGGACCTAAGAACAGGCAGTGAGGCAGGAAGCATGGAGAGGACAAAAAAAAAAAGGCAAAGAGGACCTGAACAGATTGAGGAGTCAGCCTCAGGGACCCAGGTGAAAAGAGAGAACCCAGGCCACGCCCCACAAGCAGCGAGGCAGGAAGGAGGGAGAGGACAGAAAAGGCAAAGGGGACTGTAACAGATCAAGGAGTTAGCCACAGGGATCCAGGTAAGGGTGGTTGGAGGGGTTTCCAACAGCTAAGGGAAACAGACTTGTCTGTCAGTTTGTCCTACTGTGGTGACGTGTTGCTGTGAGTCTTGAGGCTGTGCCACTGGTGTTTCAAACCCAGTGGGGTGCACCTGGTGCACAGGTAACAGCCCAGCTTGAAGAATGAGACAGACTAGGAAGAAGGAGGAGGCCATCTACTTCTCAAAGAATTGGCCAGGGAAAACCTTATGAATAGCAGAGAAACACTTTCTGATACATTACTGCACAACTTTATGAATAGTCCAGAAACATTGTCCAATACAG
>NW_006921781.1:5049095-5073452 GCF_000298275.1 Orycteropus afer afer
CTATGAGTCAGAAGCGACTCAACAGTACCTAATAACAACAATATAACCATGTGAGTCATTTCCTTGAGATGAATCTTTCTCTCTCTATAGCTATATGTATATATAAGCTTCACTGGTTTTGTTGCCCTAGAGAACCCAGGCTATGCAGAGTCGAAGACCTCTAGGACATGAGTTCAGAGTCTAGTGTCAAATGAAATGTGTGGCCTCTTATTCAAAAAGAGAAAAAAAATGTTAAAAGTAGTAACATGTCACCTTTTACCTTTGTTCTGTGATTTCCCTTTCAACTTACGATGTTTTTTATTTGTTACTTAATGCCTTTCTAAGTAAGGAATAATGTTAAGATATTAGCATAAACTTTACCATTTATCGTTATATTGTGAAATGACATTTGAAAATGTAAATATAAGGGCATTAAACTTGTATATGGAATCATTGAAATTGTACAATTTGTATGCGGTTTGTTCTTTCCAGAACAGTGGACATGCTGTACAAAGTGAACTCAGCTGTGTTGATTTCACTTTTTGATATGTATACATTCTATGAGCATTCTCTATCTTTGGTCTACTGATAAGGAATGGCTGAAAAGAAAACAAAGTATATGCTGACCTATTTTTCTTCTTTCCTTCAATGCCATCCTTTTAAATGGAAGATGTTCAAGGACTGGGTATCTTTTCATTTTGTTATACATAAGGTCACTATGGGTAGCAGCCAACTCAGTGGTAACTAAGAACCATAACACTTTGAAGTAACAGAAGTATAAAAGAATATGATAAGATTCCTTGGTTGTTCATGATTTTTGGAACACAGTTGCCTTCCTTCTACATTTAAATCACATTCTGATTCAAATGGAAAACATAGTCTCTTTGGGCTGTCAGTGCCCCTGTTTACTCTCTCCTAGTGGTAAATATAACCTGCTTACCTTCTACTCACCTTAAGTCTTGATTCTTTCCCATACATTGTAGCATGCTGGATTCTGTCCTCATGAGTCATCAAGAAAGCCGTGCTCAAATGAGTCAGAAAGAAACTCGCCTGTTGCATGTATTTCTCTGATTCTTCACAAGTTCCATTGTTCCACTTACAAAACATAAGTTCAAGGATAAAAGTCCCTAAGAGTTTCAAGATGGGAACAGCAGAGTATTAAACCATTAAACGAAGTATCTTAGTCTGGGTTCTTTAGAGGGGCAAAACCAGTCAGACCTACATACAGATACCCAAAATAAAACCAAACTCACTGCCATTGAGTTGCTTCTGACTCATAGCAACCCCCCTTGGTTTTCCAAGGCTGTAAATCTTTATGGCAATAGATCACCTGGTCTTTCTTCTGCAGAGTGGCTCCTGGGTTTGAACTGCTGACCTTCCAGTTAGCAGTCAAGTGCCTTATCCACTACACTACCAGAGCTCCTTATATATACTATAGACATAGGAAAAAATATTCACTTCAAGGAAATGGCTCACACAATTAGAGTTGTGTGACAATCCCAACTCTTTAGGTCAGATAGCAGGCTAGAGTCCTCTGCTTGCTCATAGGATTGTGGAGGGCAGTTAATCCATAATCTGCAATCAGTTAGCAAGCCAGAGACTTCTGCAGGCATAACATCCTAGGAATGGAAGGCAAGTGAAGAGAAGAGTGTCGGGCTGAGAGAGAGCCAGCTTTGCCAGAATATCCATTTATATACTGGAGGTAGGCCATATTCCCAAGGAAATGCCCCTTTCAACTGATTGGGTGATCACATCAGATCACATTATGGAAGGTAATTGCATTATATTACATTATAGATGAGCAACCAGTCTAGTATCTGTTAAACAATTGAGAATCATAACCTTGCCAAGTTGATAAAAAACATTAACCATCACATCAACAGGACTTTGAACTGGTTCTTGCTGGTTCAGTCATGGCCAAGGAAGTGAAACTCGAACAGACTCAAATTTTTAAAATTTGGGCGAACAGTTAAGATAACTGGAATGGGAAAAATTATGGGTCATAGCCCTGGTAGAAACATAATCTCTCTCTTAGAAAACAAGGACAATGTATATTGCATAGCAACCAAATCTCTTTCTCATCAGATTTTGAGGAGAGTTGGAAACACTCAAAGATGGTGGTGGACTGCACCACTTTATGAGTATTGTTCTGCATAGCCTACTAGTGATCCAATGTCATACATCAGGCTCCTGAAAGGGCTCACTACACCTCTTCCAAGTCTCCCATTCCACGGCTTTGACCCTTAGTTTTTTCTGTTCTGGTTATCATTCTGTATCTCCCATATCTTCAAAAGTGAGATCTATTCTGGTTTTGCTTTGTTGGCCATGAATGAACTGGTTTAAACCAATTTGAAGCCCTGCACACCAAACATGGGGCCCTTGTGGGAGTGAGACTCTATGGGACTGGGCAGGTCATACACATGTACTGCCAGTCCTGCCTAGGAAAGGAGGAAAGCAAAGCAAACCCTCTTCCATTGAGTTGATTCTGAGTCATAGCAACCATATAGGACCGAGTAGAACTGCCCTATAGGGTTTCCAAGGCTGTACATCTTTATGGAAGGAAACTGCCTCATCTTTTTCTTGCAGAGCAACTTGTGGTTTTGAACCACTGACATTTTGGTTAGCAGCCCAATGCCTTAACCACAGTGCCACCAGAGCTCCTTAGGGTAGAAATAGATACATTTAATACAAGCCGAATGGATGCTCAGCTGTAATTGAGTCAGCTATATTGGTTTGGGCACATGAGAAGACTAGGGAAGGTCTCAGGAGAAGTTGACATTTGCATAGCTATTGAGGGAAGAAGTTGATAAAGAGAGAAATTGAGAGTGCTGCGATCTGAGGGAAATCTCAAGTTAAGTCCTGGAAGGCCTGAAGTATAGACCTGCTATGTTCAGGGTATAGCAGGCGTATAGGGTGGCCTGAGCAGAGAGAATGTGGTGGTTTTATAGAACATTTACTCTGTGTGGCATGAGAATAATTGAGTAAGATCGTTCCTTCCTTATTCTCATTTATATTGCATGAGGCCTATAAATCTGCAAACACAGTCCTGAGAGAAACATCAGATTTATATGTGCAGTTTTCCAATAATAACGTAAGTAATTTATATTAACTTTAGACAATTTCCCTCAAAATGAAACACTATTAATTCTCTGTCTTGCTTTTAGAATGATTATAGTTGGAGATATAAATCTTAAGAATTTTTTTCAAACATCTGCTTGAAGAGAGTATTAGGTGAACATGCTATAGGTTATTTTCTTTATATGTGAAAATTCCAGTGAGTTTACAAATGTTGTCTTTATCATGTGTCAGAGGTAGGATGTGTGCTCTGACACCTTTTCCTGAGTAGCTAGAGACAAGAAACTCGTTCATTTGAGTAGTCTAGGAGTTGGGAGGAGGATGGTCCATTAGGTGGTGAACTCTTGTGGTCAAAGGGTGTGGCAAACTCTTTCAGGATTCTAGCGAGTCCTGTCTCAGGGTTCTGCTGCTTCAGTGCACACACTGAGGCTGCCTGTACTTGGTAAGCTGCATTTAGCTTCTTTAGTGGCTACTGCTACGCATTTTCTCTGTTGAGATAAAGGCTCAATCAGGGGTCCTGTCTGAGTGCTTGAGGATTTGGTGCATTTCTAGTTGCCACTCCTTTCACCAGGGATCTTCTTCTCCTTATTCCCAAGCTCCCCAGCCACTGTGTTGTGACCACTGGGTCAGTGACCATGCATGGGCAGCTGGTCCTGCCCAGTCATAGCACTGAGGTCCAGGCTCTAGCTTCATCTCCCAGGCAGAGGCAGGCTAGCGCAGGACAGAATCGCAGAAACACGTGAGTGCTGAACGCGTGAGTGCTGTACATGTATGCGAGGTGTATGTGAATGAGTGTGTGCTTCTGTGGGCAACTGTGAGTGGGTATAGAGAAGTATTAACTCAGTGGAAAGTGTAGAACCCAACAGTTATCACTGCTGTAGGACATCTGACTTCTAATAGGTAGCATAGGAAGTTTAGGAATCTTTGCAGAAACCAATGCAGCAAAAAGTGCAAAAGCTGGAACTTGTGTAAGGCGAAAACCTGTCAAACAGAGAAAACTCAAAAATTTTCCACTAAAATGAGCAATGGAAAAGTAGTAAGACTGTCAAAGGCAGAAAACTTGCTAGGCCTGGAGAAACCAGTCAGTTCCTGCTCTGGCAGGTTTCACTGTATCTGGGAGAGTGGCTAGCTTCAGACCATCAGGGAAGGTAGCCAGAGGGAACCTAAATGTTAATTGTTTTATATCTATACCAGTTTGCAATTAGTCCCTGAGCCTTTTTCCTAGTCTTAATCTGGAAGCTGCACTGAAACCTGTCCATCATGTGTAATCCTGCTGATATTTGAAATACCAATGGAATAGCTTTGAGTATTTTAGCAACACAAAAGACACCACAGTACAGCACACTGATTATACCTCTGATTTCTTTTTCATCTCTCATAGTGTTGGCCTACAGTAGTGATAACAGGTAGCACTATATGTCTAAAGTTTTTAGAGTTAATTATAATGCTTTATATAAAGTTTTTAGAGTTAATTATAATGATTTTGGCTTTATCTTGTTAAGGAAGTTGCCTTCATTCTTACTAATCTGAGAATTTTTAAAATGAATTTTTAACATGAATTTAAAAGCTATTTCAAATGCTGTTTCTGCCTTTATTGAAACAATTATGTGATTTTTAAAATTCAATCTCCTTATGAAATGGATTACTTCATTACATTTTCTAATACTGAGCCATTCTTGAATTATCAGGATAAACTCTATCTGATCGTGAAGTATTATTGTCATTTTAATACTCTGTTGGATTTGTTTGGCTAAAGTTTGGTGTAGAATATTTGCAAATATGTTGGTAAGTGAAATTTTCTTTCATTGTTATTAAGTTTAAGAACTAAACCTGATAAGTGTCCTTATCAAATATATTGGGCATTTTTCTCTCTTTCCTGTGTACTCTTTTCTTTAACTTATTGCTGTGGAGTCGTTTCCGACTCATAGCAACCCCACCTTGGGTTTCTGAGGCAGTATTGCTATGGAAGTAGATTGTCCAATCTTCCTTCCGAGGAGTGGCTGGTGGGTTTGAACTGCCAGCCTTCTGGTTAATGCCTTAGGCACTACACCACCAGAGCTCCCTTACTCTTTTCTTTAGGTACATACATATTTTGAATTGTTATGTTTTATTAATGAAAAAAGTATCTATAGTAATATAGATTTATCATTTTGAAATGACACTCATTTACTCTAGTGTAATGTTCATTAGCTAGAAGTCTACTTTGTTTGCTTTTGTATAGCCAAGGAAAGTTCTTCTGTGTGATATTAACATGGTGGATATTTTTCCCTATGTCTTTTTAAGTGAAGTATACACACACACACACATATGTGTGTGTGTATATATATATATATTTTTTTTTTTCATAGAGGATATAGTTGGTTACTTTCTTATCTAGTTTAGAAATCCTCTGCTTTGTAACTGGAGTGCTTTTCTATGCAATTTAATGTAATCATTGTATTATTTGTGTTTAAGTGTGCTATTTGACTTCTATTGTCCCTTCTGTTTTATGTTTCTTTGTTCCTCCATTCTTGTCTTCTTTGAATTAATTGATTATTTTTAGTATTCTATTTTATATCCTTGTATTGGTTTTCTAGGGCTGCGATAAGAAACTTTCCCAAATGAGGGGCATTATACGAACCTGAATATATTGCCTTACAGTTCTAGAGACCTGTAGTATAAAACCTGGGTGTTGGGAGGGCCACGTTCTCCCCAAATGCTTTAGGGGAAGAGTCTTTCTTGCCTCTCCAAGTTGCTAGGGCTCCTTGGCTTGCAGCTGCAGCTTAGCTGCACTATCTAATAGCTGTCTCCCCTGTGTGTGTCTCTCTTTGTTTTTCCTCTTTTTTATGAGGACAGGACTCAGATTAGATGAGGATGCACCCTACTCTGTTATGACTCATGCTACTGGAACTGATAACATCTTCAAAGACTATTTCAACATAAGGTCATACTCATAGGTACTAGGGATTAGGACTTATGTTTTTGGGCAAATCATTTTAATTCATAACAATTCTATAATCTTTTACCTATATAATTATCTTATATAATTATATTCTTTTTCAGTGGTTGCTCTGAAGATTATAATATGCAGCCTTAAGTTGTTAAGAACTACCTTGAATTAATGTATAAAAACCAAAAAACCAAACACATTGCCGTCAAGTTGGATCAGACTCATAGTGACTCCTCCTTGGGTTTCCGAGGTGGTGTCACTATGGAAGTAGATTGACCAACCTTCCTTCCGAGGAGTAGCTGGTGGGTTTGAACCACCAGCCTTCTGGTTAGGAGTCAAACGCCTTAGGCACTACACCACCAGAGCTCCTTGAATTAATGTATACAACTCATAAATAATGGAAGAACGTGCAATCTTACATTTCTGTTTTTATCCCTCCTTTCCTTAATTTTATTTATGTCTTATATTTTTTATTCTACACACATATGTTGTAAACCTTATGATATTTTACTATTGATGTTTCATTTATTAACTGACTTTTAAAAATTGAAGAGATAGTATTCTATTGTTTCCATATACTTATTTCCATTTTCTCTCTTTCTTTCCTATAGCGCTCAATATTCATTGGGATAATTTCCTTTCAGCCTTAAAAATTTCCTTAGCATTTCTTTTTTTCTTTTAAATTTTTATTGTGATTTGGGTAAAAGTTTATAGAGGAAATTCATTTTCCATATAGCAGTTCACATATACTTTGTCTCATGACATTGACTGAAATTTCCTGCAATGCAACAGTTCTCCCACTTCCTCCCCATAGTTACCTCTTCCCTGTGTCCTTTGGTCCCATGCACTCCTGCCCCCTGAGCTGTCTCCCTGGGCATACACAGCCCTTCTATTCTTCCATGATTGATCTCTCACAGAGTGTACCTACCTAATGTAAATGTTCAGCTCATATGCCTGTCTCTTGTTTGTTTGGAACCTACAGGAGTGGGTTAAATTCCAGACCCAAAGGGCAGCTAGGGGCCATAGTCTCAGGGGTTACACCAGACTCTATCAAACCAGTAAACCTGATCCCCCTCCCCCCCTTTTTTTTCCCAATGATTTTGAGTTTTGTTCCACATTGTTCTCCCACTCTATCCAGGATCTCCTCCATAGATCCCCCTCTGAGTGTTTAACAGTGGTAGCCAGGCACCATCTACTTCTGGTCTCATTATCATTTAGGCTGATGATCACATGGTGTACCAGGCCCTTGGACTAATTGTTTCCATGTGTCTTTGGTTTTCTTCATTCTTCTTTGCTTTGGACAAGGAGAAACCCATCGTTGCATGTAGATGGCTGCTTGCAAGCTTTTAAGATTCCAGTTGCTACTCACCAAAGTAGGATGTGGAACAGTGTTTTTGTGTAGTATATTATGCCAGTTGAGCTTGATATCCCCTGTGACCATGGTCCCGAGACCACAGGTTTAACTATTTACTCCCTACAGGCAGCTGGCTGTGGCCAAGAAGTGACTACAACTTTGTCCTTTGTCACCTCTACTATATACCTGGAAATTCTTACAGAACATACAAATACACTTATAGAAACATGTCTGCCACCCTATACACAGTCATGGGCACACTGCCCCCTGCATAAACATACCTAATAGTTCAGCCTGTCCACCCATCTATCCACCTGTATATCCATGTTTACCATCACTGACAATGCAGTACTGTATGTGAAAATGTCTTTATTTTTGAAATATATTTTTGTCTGGTACAGAATTGTAAGACAATATTTCAACATTTAAAAGATATTCCATTGTCTCCAAGTCTCCTTTGTTTCTGATTGTAGGTTAGCTGTCATTATTCTTGTCATGTGCATATGTGTGTGAATGTGTGTATGCATATTGTGTATATTATATCCCTGTATCTGTCTATCTATCTATTTATCTATCTATCCCATTGCCATCCATTCAATTCCGACTCATGGTGACCCTGTAGGATGGAGCAGAACTGCCTTGTAGGGTTTCCAAGGCTGTTAATCTTTACAGAAACAGACTGCCACATCTTTCTCTCCCAGAGTGGCTGGTGAATTCAAACTCCTGACATTTTGATTAAAAAGTGGTCAGACAATTAACCCTATGTCACCAAAGCTCTTTATTTATTTATTTTTTAAAAGCAGTTTGAGTATGATTTTCCTAGGTTTTCTTTTCATTTATTCTGGATTTGTGATGGTTGTTTTGATGACATTTGTAAAAATTTTAGTCTGTTTTTTTTCAGATCAATTTTTTGGGATTTTAATTACCAGTATGTTAGACCATTTGTAATCTTTGTTTTTTGAGATTCTGTAACATTAAAATTCTTATTTACTTATTTGTGCACTTCAGTTTGGATGATTTTTGTTGACTTCTCTTCAATTTCGTTGATTCATTCTTTTGGTTAATCTGCTGTCAATCCCACTCATTAATTTTTTAAATTTTTTTTTTTAAATTTCAGAAACTATTCTTTAGTTTAGGATTTCCTTGTAATCCTTTTTTTATATTTTAAAAATATTTTTCTTGAAACTCCTCATTTAGGGATCCTTTGGGTGAATATTCAATTGTAGACTTTATAACATCTTTATTATAGTTATTTTTGATTATCTGCTTGCTAATTCTCCTGCAAGGGCTATTTCTATTGCCTGGGTTTTCTCTCGACTGTGTGTCACATTTTCTAATTTCTTTTCATGTCTAGTAAATTTTTTTGCATCTGGATACTGTAGATGATATGTTATAGATAGTCCGCATTATGTTACTTTCTTCTGAATATTACAATATTTAGTTGTAGCAGGTAATCATATTATTAGTGGATTACCTTCAACTTGATGAGGCTTGGTATTAACCTTTGTTAGGGTAGGGTGTGTTCACTTTGGTTCTGTCTTTAGTTCTAGGGGAATATAGTCTTGCGATAAAGTACTTCCTTTTAAATTTTGATTCTTCTGCAGTGTGACTGCAGTACAATTGCCCAAGATGTTTCCCAAGCCCTACCATACTTGAAAGGATTTGCACTGTAAATTCTGATTCCACAGAGATGGGTAGCAGCTGAAATCTCTGCTTGGTTCTTTCAGACCTCTCTTAGTTGGTTTTTCTCATTAGTTGGTGGTGCTCACTGGAGTGTTACCCTCAATTTGCTCAATTAAGTGTTTACCCAAGGACTTATATGCAGGGTGTAGGTTTTAGATTTCCCTTCTATGAAATTCTTTTTCCTTGGATCTCTCTCTCATCTAGCTTTTTATAAAATTGTTTTTCTTGGTTACCAAAGATTACCAAAGACATTGTCTTTGAATTTGAGCATTTGTAAGGCATATAAGTTAGTTCTAGTTTACTGTTTTGCCATATATGCATAATGATGTTACTTAATAAAATACATTCCATTAGACACAAGATCATTTTAAAAATGTGAAACTGGGGAAGCCAATGAAGAAACAGCTTATAATGAAAGGCCAATATAGAACTGTTTTTTTTTTTTTTTTTAAAGTATACTTTTTATAGTCAGAGATTTATTTTTGAGTGAATGTTAAAATAGTCTTCAACGATAATATAGAATAAGTTTCCTTAACCTACCACATATCACCTGTTTATTGTACATTTTGATTTGAACTTTTCAGCTACCGAATAAAAACATACTACCAAGAAGTTATGTTGAAATATTCTGTAGAACTAATTTAGGAGTTGTCTTGGTTCTCTGGTGCTACTATAACAGAAATACCACAGTTGGATGCCTCTAACAAGCAGGAATGCATTCTCTTAGAGTTCGGTAAGCCAGAAGTCCAAATTCAGAGTGCCAGCTCTAGGGGCTGGGCCCTTTGACCCTGGGCTTCACCTCTTCCTCTTATTCCAGGCCTTCTGGAGCAAACTAGAGGCTTTTTTGGATTCAGGCATTGGCAGGCTGTTCAGGCCAATGAACCCAAGTGTTTTGATTACCTAGTACTACTCTAACTGAAATACCACAAATAGGATGGCTTGAGCAAATGGGAGTTTATTCTCTTACAGTTTGAGAGGCTAGAAGTCCAAGTTCAAAGTGCCAGGCTCTAGGGGCTGGGTGAAAGCCCCTCGACCTTAGACTTCAGCTCTGCCTCTTGCTCCTGGCCCACTGAAGCTTGAGGCATCTCTTCACTCAGGCAGCTACTGGCTACTGAGGCTAACAAGCTCAAGGTCGACAAATAAAAAGGCACAGTCCCGATGTTACCAAACAACAGTCCATTGATTCAAGTCCATTGAGAGTCCTTGGATTGGCCAAGCATGGCAGGCTGCTGAACAATGAGTTGACTACATGTAGGGTTCAATTGTGCCATAAATTAGAGACCATTCCCCAAGGCTTCTCCTTGTATACAGAAACAGACCACATCCCAAAGGCAGCTACTCAGCTGCTTACAGTAGATTCCACCATGGAGTTGATAACCAGTCTCGTTATGGGGAATACTACATCCAGCTGCCCAGCCACTCAACCAGGCCCAGCCAAGCTGACACACAAACATAAATACCACACCAAGGTCAGCAGGTAAAATGGTCCAATCCCAAGATCAGCAGATAACCCAGCAGAGCACTGGTACAAGTTTAGGAACAATCCCAAAATCAGAAGGCAACATGGCAGGCTAAGACTTGGACAAATGCAGGGTCCATATGTGCCAAAGGCTAGAGACCTTTCTCAAAATTTCTACTTATATACCGGAAGCTGGCCATACCGTGAAGGCAGCAATTTACCTACTCAGATCAGAGCAGATTCCACCATAGAGGTGATTACAATCTCGTCATGGGGAATAATTACATATATCCAGCTGCCCACCCACTCAAAACCAAGGCCCAACCAATTTGACACACAACTTGAGCTACCACAGAAAGTTTATTGGGACATTATTGAGACATCTGACAACAGAAAAAAAGATAGATGTGTAACATTTCCAGAGAAGCCTAAAAGAGGTAAGACAGACTACAGCTTGAAGCTTGCTGGATGTATAGTCCTGATAAGCAATCAATGGTCTCCACTGAGGAAGATAAGTCACATTTTTAGTTACCCATAAGTGAATGGAGTAAATGAAAAACAAACAAAGAAAATGGGACAAAAATAAAATAAAAAAAGCTAGATTTTTGGATGGCTTAATAACATACTTGCATTTCTATAGAACAGAATTTATACACTGCTCCTGGGGAAGGAAATGTCTGGGACAAACACTACCTGCTTCTCTATGCCTCCTCACTCAACTCTCTCTATAGTGTGCAGTTACCTGAATCAGGGAGCAGGAACTCAGCGTGGCCTGAACTTTCAGATCTTCCTGCCAGCAGCTTTCTAGCTGTGTCAATGGATAAGTTTATGCTTGCAGTAGAGTTTTAGTCAACACTTTTGGCAACAAATGGAAAGCCTAGTCACTAATCAGATGGAACCGCCAACTGAACCAGTTTCTGTTGAATCAGTGCCTACTCACGACGACCCCCTGTGTGTCAGCTTAGCACTGTCCTTCATCAGGTTTTCAGTAGGTGGTTTTTGGAAGTAAATACCAGCCTTTCTTTTGAGGCACCTTTGGGTTGACTTGATTCTCCGTCTTTTGGTTAGCAGCTGAGTGCACTCACTATTGACGCCAGACACGGACGCCAGATTGAACAGCAAAATGCTATTTTTATTGCTTATCTCCCTGCTTCATTTGCCTTTTTATTTGTTTTAGAATTTAAGAGGAGCTTATTTGTTGATCTTTCAAAACACCAACATTATATTTTTGTATCTAATCAGTTTGTGTGTTGATTAAACTGTTAGCAATATTTTAGAATGTTGAAAAGGATACAAACGAAATACTAATATATGCTATAACTTGAATGGACCTAAGGAGCACTATGCTCACTGAAAAGAGCCAGACACAAAAGGTTATATAATGTATTGTTGTGTTGTTGTTAGGTGCCCTGAAGTGACCCTGTATATAACAGAATAAAATGTTGCCTAGCCCTGTACCATTCTCACAGTCATTGCTATGTTTGAGTTCATTGTTGAAGCCATTTTGACAGTCCACCTTGTTAAGGGTCTCCTTTTTTGCTGATTCTCTACCAAGCATGATGTCTTTTACCAGGGACTAGTCTCTCCTGACAGAAGGTTGGGCAATCTACTTCCGTAGTGATACTGCCTCGGCAACCCAAGGAGGGGTCACTATGAGTCAGGTCCAACTCGACGGCACACAACAACAACAACAACCCCTTCAGAGGAGCTCTGGTGGCATAGTGCCTAAGGCATTTGACTGCTAACCAGCACCATCCACTCTTCAGAAGAAGACTGGGCAATCTACTTCCATGGAGATACTGCCTTGGAAAGCCAAGGAGGGGTTGCTATGAGTCGGGTCTGACTCTATGGCAATGAATGTGGTTTTGTTTTTTTTTTAGTACCTCTGTTTTATTTTTTTCCAGTAATATGTCCAAAATATGTGAGACCAAGTCTTACCATCTTTGTGTCTCAGGAGCATTCTGGCTGTACTTCTTTGAAGATAGATTTATTTGTTCTTTTGGCAGTCCATGCTATATATTCAATATTCTTCACCAAACCATGATTCAACGCATCAATCCTTTGCCTTTCCTTTTTTGTACGTATATGAGGCAATTGAAAATACCATGTCTTGGAGCAGGCACACTTTAGTCCTCAAAGTGATATCTTTGCTTTTTAACACTTTAACGAGGTCTTTTACAGCAGATTTTCCCGATGCAGTACGTCATTTGATTTCTTCACTACTGCTTCTATGATCATTGATTGTTGACTCCAGAAGGAAATCCTCAACAATCCTTCAGCATCTATCATGATGTTGTTTGTTGGTCTAGTTGTATGGATTTTCATTTTCACATGGTATATGATTCCGTTTATATGATGTTTTCAAAATGACAGAATTAGGGAGGTAGAGAACAATTTAGTGGAGGCCAGAGGATAGGAGCAGGGATGGAACAATAGCATAAGGAAGTTTATTCATGGGGATGGAATAGTTTTGTATTTTGATTGTGATGGTGGTTACATGAATCAATATAGGGGATAAAAGTGAAGAGAAATATACATAGACACACAAACGAGTGCAAGTAAAAGCTGGTGAAATCTGAAAAAGGCTTGTAGGCTGTATAATAGATTATACTAATGTCAGTTTCCTGGATTTTATATTATATTAGTGTTTTATATAAATGGAGTCCTATTCTATAGCAAGGTTTAGCCCTTGGCTGTTATCCAAAAGGATAGCAGTTTGAACCTACCAGTTGTTCTGTAGGAGAAAAGATGTGGTGATCTGCTCCTGTAAAGATTACAACCTAGGAAACCCTTTGTGACAGTTCTGCTCTGTCGTATAGGGCCACTATGAGTCAGAATCAACTTGATGACACATAACAACAGTGTTTTGTAAGATGTTACAATTGGTGAAACTGAGTGAAGGGTATGTAAGGTTCTTGGTATGATTTTTGCACCTTCTTATAAATTGATAATTATTTCAAAATAAAAAGTTTTTTTAAAAAATAAGTGCCACTACTGTCACTTAATGTAAGTTCCCCCTGGTAGCATAGTGCCTAAGGCACTTGACTGCTCACCAGAAGGCTGGCGGTTCAAACCCACCAGCCACTCCTCGGAAGGAAGGTTGGGCAATCCTACTTCCGTAGTGATACTGCCTCAGAAACCCAAGGAGGGGTCGCTATGAGTCGGGGCCGACTCGACGGAAAACAACAACAACAACAACATCCCAAGAGGTGATAAATAGGAGAATGAACTAGACCTTAGCAAGCTGGACATACTCTAAGGACCTTTTCATAATAAATTCTGTCCCAGCTAAAGTGATGATACAAATAATCTCCAAAGCTCAAGAAATATCCCAGTAAATAATGAATTGTTTTTCAGTCCATTTATTTCTTCCTAATGATTATTTATGTAACTCAGAAACTAGCTTTAATTTCTATCTTACTAGATGAGATTGCTGACTGCCTTGCTTCTTGGTTTAAAATCCAAGACTGATCAAAGTCATATTCATTTGTGAATGTACAAATGCATTTTCATTTACTATTGGCTCCAATAAAAATCAAGACGCTTTTTAAAAAAATGATCATTTTTTGGGGAAATATGTGCAGATGTAGGAACAATGCATGGTTTTGCTAATTATTTTTCTCTGCACAGGTATTAACCAGTGTTCACTTTTACTAGTAATATATACTTCAAGCTCTAAATATTCAAAACATGAACTAATTTTTCTTCATTATTAAATTCTCTGTGTGCAAACCTAGTAGCATTTGAAAGCTAATCTCCCTATGTGCCAGAGTAATTACAGCAAAGTAAATAATCTCCAGTGTTCTTATCCCCTATAGAAATGGTTTAATATGTTATCTTTCAAAACTGGTTTTCAGCTCATTCAAAAAGTCTGAGGAAAGTTCTTTAGTATTCAGAAAAGGAGTAACTTCAGGAAAGCTCTGGAGCATGTCTGTCTCTCAATTGCTATTGTGAGGGATGTTTCCCTTGGGTACTTTGTCCACTAGAGAAGGGGAAAACTGTTCTCTCTCCTACTCTTATCTGGCAATAGGGTGTGTGTTCTTTAGAACTGGTAAAAGAAACCCCTGGGTATAAGCATGAAGTGATTTGCTTAGCCTTTCCATCATTTCATAGGTGACTTTCTTCCCTCAAGTCATTACTAAACTGATGTTCCAATGTGATTGTGACACCAAGCTCTTTCATTTGCCAGTTTGTCTTTTGTGGTGGCTGGGTTGTTGCTGTGATACTGGAAGCTATGCCATCAGTATTTCACATACCAGTATGGTCACCCCTAGTGGATAGGTTTCAGCAGAACTTCCAGATTAATATAGACCAGGAAGAAAGGCCTGGTGATCTGCTTTTGAAAACCAGCCAGTGAAAACCTCATGGATCACCACAGAACATTGTCTGGTACAGTTTAGCGTGGGAAGATTAGCCCCTCAGGTTGGAAGGCACTCAAAGTGCACAGTGGCTGCAGAATTCAGCTTGAAGACCAGTGATCATTATTTTGGTCCTGTAGTACTGCTCTCACAGAAAATACCACAAATAGGTGGCTTTAATGAGCAAGAGTTTATTCTCTTACAGTTTAGGAGGGTGGAAGTCCAAGTTCAAAGTTCACTAGGGGCTGGTGAAATCCCCTCAACCTTGGGCTTCAACTCTCCTTCTTGCTCCCTACCCACTGGAGCTGGAGGCATCTCTTCACTCAAGCACCTGCTGGCTGTTGAAGCTGACAAGCCCAGGGTCGACGAGTAAAATGGTACAGTCCCAAGATTATCACACAACATGGCAGGCCACCGGCTCAAGTCCAGGAACAATTTTAAGACGGCAAGTTTCTAAATGATAACTCAGCTACATGCAGGGTCCAAATGTGCCAAAAAGCTCAGAGACCCTTCTCAAAGCTGCTGCTTATATATTGGAAGCAGACCACATGCTTAAGGTAGCTACGCCATTGCTCCAGTAGATTCCACCAAGGAGTTGATTACCAGTCTCACCATGAGGAATAACTGTCCAGCCACTGCCCAGTCACTTAAAACCAGGCCCAGCCAAGTTGTCACACAACTTAAGTACCACAGTTATGAAGGTGGTACAAGCCTGGGAATTATTTTGTTCTGGTGTACATGGGGTGGCCGAGAGTTGGAGCAGACTAGACAACAGCTAACAATAGACACTCTTTCATGAGATGCTATACCAAGGGCCTGAACAGTCATGCTGATTTATTACCTATTGTGATTTATTTTTCATCCTTTATAAGGTTTGTGGTATTTGTCCCAAGGCATGTACAAGCTCCAGAATGAATCATTATGTAATTGTTTCCTGAGTTTAAGGCAGTAATGAACTGGGATAAGTTCCTTGCTTCTATATCTGAAATGTTGGATATGAGGCTTCAAAGTGCCAAAGTGATTCTTGCCTTTTAAACTGTGAAATTGTTTTTCCCAAAAACTTCTTTATTATTATTGTACAGGCTGGAAGCTATGCATTTTTTCCCCAAATGGTTACAACTGTGAGGCGAGTTTCTCAGCATCCATGACTCATATTCCTTCTAGAGTACGATCATTGGGAGACATTTTGTTATGAATAAATATATCTTTAGTGAAGTGTGCAAAAGACTTGACATGTGCTACTGGCAGTTTTCAGCCTGTTATAATTTTGTGAAAAGTGCAGTGTTGATTGAAAATTTCTATTTTTGATCTTGGTGTTAAGATGATCTTTGTCTTGTTCTGCATTTGCTTCAATAAAATATGAAGGGGAAAAAACAACTATTCATTTTTGTGAATTTTCATCTGGGAAAAATTGTTATTTTCAAAATTTCTAAAGCTTGAGGGGCTCTGAACTTCTATTAAAGGTGATGGAAAAACTTGGGAGAGGATAATATGGAGGGCTGCACAACACAATAAATGTAATAAATGTCACTAAATTGTACATGTAAGAATGTTGAAATAGGAAATTTTTGTTAATATTCTTCCCACTGCTATTGTGTGCCACTGACTCAGTTCCTACTCATAGGGACCCTATAAGACAGAGTGCAACTGCTCCCATAGGGTTTCCTAGGTTGTAATCTTTATGGGAACGGATCCTCAGGTCTTTTTTCCTGTGGTTTGAAACTCTGACCTTTCAGTTAACAGCTGAATGCTTGCTCATTGCATGGCCAAGTGTCCTTGTGTTAAAATTAATTTTAAAAAGATGCTTTTATTATAATCCATATTAAATGTTTAAATTTTTGTTCAGAGTCTTGCTATTTTATAAACACTGAGTTTCATCTTTCATTATTTATGCTGTGATTTGGAATTCTGTAGGATTTCTGATACTTCGGTGGCTACAATAGGAATTAGAACTGCTGGAGATCTATTTTTTCAATTTTATATGATTAATCTTTTCTTTATTTTTAATATAGCCCTTAGGTCAAGGTTGGATGCATTTCCCAAAGGTATTTGTATTGTTGTATTTTGCATGTTGGTTACCCAAAACCAAAATAAAAGAGGGAACTTTATTTAAAAAAAAAAAAAAAAAGGGCTAGTAGAGAAAGGATCATTTGTGATGCAGCATCACTGTTGGGTACAGTGAAGTGATGATTTCCATGAACCAATGAGATGTAGAATGTTCCCTGTGACCGACCCATTTTTCCAAGTCCTCTTCTTCTTACATATAAACCAAACCAAATTCTCTGCCATCAAGTTGGATCCGACTCATAGCAACCCCTCCTTGGGTTTCCGAGGCAGTATCACTATGGAAATAGATTGCCCAACCTTCCTTCCGAGGAGTGGCATCACTCCCTACTCATATCTAGCCTTGGACATTTTCTCTGGCATATTTTCCTTGTGCTTCTTTCTTCTCTGCATTTCCATTTGTGATGTTCTTTAAATTTCTATCTTTTCCTTCCTCAAGCCTGATTTTGGAATAAATGAGCATCTGTAGGCTCAGCTTCACTTAGTTTCTGAGCCTTTGTAGATGGGCAGAAGGAATAGTAGCTTCATTTACAGTAGCAGATGGACTCCAAGTTAGTCTCACTCCTCTAGGCCAAATATTGAGGGTGAGGAGCTGGAAAGAGTCCTCATCACCCATGTGCCCAGCAGACTGTATCCCTCCCTCAGAGGCTCCTTTATCTGTCCATTCTGTGTAAAGCACAGCCTTCCTTGAAGTACATCTCTCTTGACTGGAACTTGGTATTTTGCCCAGGTCTTGTTCATCCCAGGGACACTGGACTCTGCCCTTCATCTCCTCAGTCAGTGGAAGGTGATTTGTTCTGATGTGGCAACCCCTCTGACTGGAAATGCTTGCTGCTGTGCTTGACCCACTAGATTAAATCCCTTCAATGACCGGACTGATCTTGATTAAGCCTGAGTTTTCTGTGTCTTTCATGACATGTAGCTGAATAGCTGGCTGCCTTCCTCAGAGTTCAGCCCTAAATTGAGTCAGTTCTCCAGACCCTGCCCCTGCCTTATCATGATCTTTTTGCTCCCGGGCAGACTAGTTTTTTGTTTGTGTTTGCATTGTAACAAGCTAGCTTTCTTCTTCCTCCTCAATCACTCTAAAGCTTTAGGTTCTTTCCTCCATAAGGTGTTGCCATTAGGTCAACTCTGACTAATAATAATCGCCTGTGTGTCAGAGTAGACCTGTTCTCCATAGGGTTTTCAATGGCTCAGTGTTGGAAGTAGGTTGCTAGGCATTTCTTCAGAAGTGCCTCTGGACTCGAACTTCCAACCTTTTGGTTAGGAGCCAAGTGTATTAACCATTTTGCTCCATTCAGGGATTCCTCCATAGAGAAACATTTAAAAATATTTCCTACTCTCCAGTTCTGCATTTCCAGAATGGAAATGGGAGTGGATTTTAATGGCCGTTACCTCTCTATATTGCCTTGCTACATTAAACCCAAATATATATCTGAAATCAAACTCATTACTTTTTCTGCCAAGCCAGCTCTTCCTTTGGACTTTGCCATTATTTCCTTTAATACCACTGCCATCTACCTAGTCTTCCATGCTGAAAATCTGGGAGTCCTTTACTTCACATTCTACCTCACTTTTTACATTTTTCAATTGCCAGGATGCCAGTTCCTTCATTTCTTTTATTTTCTTACCTGGCACCTCATTCTTATCTCTTTACTTTGTGCCTTTGCTTATTCTGTTCCCTTTAACCAAAATGCAGTTTCTCAGTTTTGCTTGTTTAAAACTTATTTATCCCATATATATGTATATATCTATATTCTCCAAAAAATATCTTCCCTGACTCATATGCCCATGTGGAATTATTCTCTCTAGTCTATCATCTCCCCATTATCTTTTAAACCATATTTTGTCTTTTTTTTTTTTTTTTTTGAGTGTCTATTATATTATTTGGGAGTTATGGTGGCGTAATGTCTAAGACATTTGACTGCTAACTTGAAGGCTGGCAATTCACATCCACCTGCCACTCCTTGGAAGGAAGGTTGGGCAGTCTACTTCCATAGTGATACCAAGGAGGGGTTGCTATGAGTCAGATCTGACTTGACGGCAGTGAGCTTGGTTTTGGTTTTGGTATTATATTATTCTGGTTAAATCGTAAGCACCTGAGGTAGAAGTATGAGTGTGCTTATATTTGTAATTGTTATTTGTCAAAGCCTAGAAATTTAAATTATATCAAATCCCACTCAGATCTTTTTAAATTCAGTGTGTCATTGCCTGCCATGTATATATGGTCTTTGTGTCCTGCAGCACCACTTTCTGTGACTACCAAGCTCTCTTTAATTACCTTGTATCGTTTGTGTTAACATTGCTTAAATATTGCCCATTGTATGGAAAATATCTATACAGGTGTTCAGGTAATTTCCCAGCTGAAACCAGAAAGAAGATGCAGAAGGAGCCAAAAGAAGTAAAAAAACTAAGAAAATGATATAACCATTGTGGAACACAGTTTGGTAATTCGTCAAAATGTTAAACATACGTTACCATATGACTCAATAATTCCGTTCCTGGATATATACCCAAAAGAATTGAAAATAAATGTTCGTACAAAAACCTTTAAGTGAATGTTCATAGCAGCATTATTCATAATAGCTAAATGATGGGAAGGAACTGATGAATAGGTAAGTGAAATATGGTATATACGTACAATAGAATGTTATTCAGCTATAAAAAGAAATGAAGTACTTATACATGCTACAACATGGATGAAACTTGAAAACGGTATGCCAAGTGAAGGGAGGAGGACTGGACAGTGTGTTGTTCTGTTGTACTTGTTGTACAAGTTGGAGCCAACTTGATGGCATCTAACAACAACAATAAGAGAAAGCCCACTACTTATGGATTACTCCATTTACATGAACTGCCCAGAATAGGCAATGCATGGGGAAAAAAAAAAAGTAGTAGATTAGGAGTTGTGGGATTCGGGTAAGGGTGAGGAGTAACTGTTAATGGGTACCAGTTTTCTTTTTGTGATGATGAGATTCTCTTGTAATTAGATAGTGGTGATGGTTGCATTAAAAAAAAAAAAAAAACAACCTCACTGCCGTTGAGTCAGTTCCAACTTATAGTGATACCTCCTTGGGTTTCTGAGGTGGTATCTCTATGGCAGTAGAAACCCAATCTTCCTTCTGAGGAGTGGCTGGTGGATTTGGTGATGGTTGCATAAGTCTGTGAATATACTGGAAAACCACTGAATTATCCACTTTAAAAGGACAATTATATTTAATTATATTTCAGTGAAGCTGTTATTTCAAAAAAATAAAAACAAAAACTAAGAGAATGATAAAGTAAGAGGAAAGAGGATTTGAATATGTTTTGTTGAACCAAGATGGGGCTGTCTGCCTTGGATTCTGCCATTTAAGGCAATTTTGTATTTGGGGGAAGAGGATAGACTGAGAAGTCTTCAATAGTGTAGGATCTACAGGACTGTTACCTTAATATATTGTTGAGTATATATGTGTCTTTTATGAGTTTGTAAGTAAGTCAGACCTGGAGCATATAATTCTTATTTAGCCTTTCTTTCATATAAGAAAAGGCTTGAAGCCTTTTCAATGATTCAAAAGCTGTATGAGAAGGTGATTATGATAAGGAATTTGTTGTGAGTAGGTATTGGTTCAATCCTTCAAAATGAACACAAATTTGCATAACATTAAAGGGCAGGTAAGAGCTGTCTCTAAGAAGTTCCTAACCGGGGGACTGCCTGGCATTATAGATTTTTACCTGATGTTAAAGAGATCTTAGACAGAGACAATTTGGAGTGAGTGGTAGTGGTAGCACAAGGAACTTGGGAGTTTTGTGCCCAACACATGACATAACTCAATGAAGTCAGTCCTCTTCTTCTAAACTTCACATCACTTCTTCACCAATAAATGAGGTTAACAGTGGGCCAACAGATAGCTGTCAAACATGAAATATATGAAGTCCTTTGCTTAGCATTCAGGGCTTTTATGGTACTGTTACCAGGGTTCTTGGGACCCTGAGCAGGAGTCCTTCCCTTCTACTGACACAGAATTGAGCAAGAGAGGCAAAGTGTTCACATGAACCAACATTTATTAAAGAGAAAGGAGAAGGGAGGGGCTTCTGAAGGAGATATGGAGAAGGGCTTTCACCTATGCTAGCCTCCAGTCTCTCACTGAACAATGGATTTCCTAGGATTTATAAAGGGTTTTAAGTGGGGAAAAAGTCATCACCTGTAATCATGAAATGGGTGGGGTCATGAAGATCAGATGTGTGCACAGGAAACAGCCAGGATGGATGCTACTGCAAAGGTTGTTAGAACAAAGGTGGAACCCCTTGTGAAGGCTGCTGGGATGCTTGACATGACTCATTCTGGGATGTTGCTCATGCATGATGTCTCTGGACCCTGGTTTGAGTCCTGGTGATGGACTCCTGTTCTTGAGTACCTCTGGTGGATGGTCACTTTGTTGGTCACAATGAATTGTATTTTGCATGCTCTGCACCTGATGAGGTACTTGGAGGACAACTCAAGATTTATTAGCATTTTATAACTGGTCAAGCTTATGAGGCTTTTGAAATGTGGTTTGATCTTGCCCAAGGGTCTGGTTTGTTAATCTCAAGCAGTTCTCTGGTGCCAGTAGTAAGAATACTGAGTCAGAGGCTGTTTGATTCAGCCAGCCTATCTCAGTACTCCAGGAATCCTGGGCTTGTGCAAATGGCTAACATGCTTAGCTGTTAACCAAAAAGTTGGAGGTCCTAGGCTACACAGAGGTACCTGAGAAAAAAGGCTTAGCAATCTGCTCCTGAAAAATCAGCCATAGAAAACTTGGAGCACAGTTCTACCCTGAGACACATAGGGATCCCTGTGGTGAAGTGGACTTGATGGTAACTGATACAGTATATTACTCTGTAATAGTAATAAATTATTAAATCTAGCATTTATGAATTGCTTTTTATGTGGGAGAGGCTTTTTTTTTAGATTTACATTTTTATTGTGATTTGGGTAAATGTTTACAGAACAAATTCATTTTCCATACAGCAGTTCATACATATTTTGTTTCATGACATTGACTGCAATTCCCCACAATGTAACAGCTCTCTTCCTGCTTCCTCCCCATAGTTTCCTCTTCCTGTGTACTTCCCTCCCATATACTCCCACCCCCAAGCTGTCTCCCTTTGCAAACATTGCCCTTGTATTCTCCCATGAATGATCAGTTGCTCCAATGAGTATAACTACCTGATGTAAATGTTCACCCCTGTCTATTGTTTGGCTGCAAGCCACAGGAGTGAGTTCAGTTCCAGACTTGAAGGGGAACTAGGGACCATAGTCTCAGGGATCTCACCAGGCTCTATCAGACCAGCAAACCTGCTTTTTTTTTTTTTTTTTTTTAATGATTTCAAGTTTTGTTCCACATTGTTCTTTCACTCTGTCTAGGATATCTTGCACCAATTCTCCTCTGAGTGGTTGACAGTGGTAGCCGGGTACTCTATGGTTCTTCTGGTCTCATGGTAATATAGGCTGAGGATCAGATAGTCTACCATGCCCTTGGACTAATTTTTTCCATGCGTCTTTCGTTTTCTTCTTTCTTCTTTGCTCTGGATGAGGAGAGACCCATCATTGCATGTAGATGGCCACTTGCAAGCTTTTAAGACCCCAGTCACTACTCACAAAAGTAGCATTTAGAACAGTGTTTTTGTGTAGCCAATTGAGCTTGATGTCCCCTATAACCATGGTCCCAAGCCCACAGGTCCTACAACTGGAGAGACTGTTTTAAGCACTTAATGTGTGTTCTCATTTAACACTTTAAAATGTCTTGTCTCCATTTTACAGATGAAGAAACTGATGCACAGCATGGTTGCATGAGGAGCCCAAAGTCATGCACTTATTTAATAGTAGAACCAGGCTGAATGGTACAAGTGGTCTGAACCCCTATCTTCTCTGCTTACTGCCTAGATAGTTTATAACGAAGAGGGAATCACAGGCTTTGGGGGCAGGCTTTTGACAAGACAAATGGAATTTTGTCAAGTCTGTTAACTGCTATTGAGTAATGGTGGCTTCTTGGAGAATTGCATTGCAGGAAGTATGAGAACATGTCTTGTAGAGAGGACAAGAGTGTTGCTTCACCATGCCTGCCTTGAACATGGGACAGGAAATTGGCCATGAGGCTGTGTGAGTCAGCAGACCATGGAGTGGTCAGAGAAGTAGGAGACATAGGGTGATGCCTTGTCATTAATACCAAATAAGGAGAGGTTTTTTTAAATTAATTTTTTGGTGTTATTGAAAATATAGGCAGCAAAACACACACCAGTTCAACAGTTTCTACATGTACAATTCAGTGATATTGATGACATTCTTTGAGTTGTGCAGGCATTCTCACTCCTTTTCTGAGTTGTTCCTCCCTCATTAACATAAGCTCACTGTCCCCTAAGGTGGCTATCTAATCTTTTGAATTGTTGTTGTCAATTTGATCTCATATAACCAAAAAAGGAGCTCTGGTAGCATAGTGCCTAAGGCACTTGACTGCTAACCAGAAGTCTGGCGGTTCAAACCCACCAGCCACTCCTCGGAAGGAAGGTTGGGCAATCCTACTTCCGTAGTGATAACTGCCTCGGAAACCCAAGGAGGGGTCGCTATGAGTCGGGGCCGACTCGACGGCAAATAACAACAACAACAACATAACCAAAAAATCCACTACAATTGAGTTAATTCTGTCTCATAGCAATGCTTTAGGACAGAGTAGAACTGTCCCATAGGGTTTCTAAGGCTGTAAATCTTGACAGAAGTAGACTACCTCATCTTTCTCCTGCAGAGCAGCTGGTAGGTTTGAACCACTGATCTTTCGGTTAGATTTTTTGTTAGCCTGAACCACTGTACTACCAGGGCTCCTTGATCCCATATAGATAGTTCTTAAAAGGGCAAATGCTCAAGGCAGACATTTTCTACAAGTTAAGCTAAACTTCTGTTTTATTTCAGAAGACTTCAGAGTGTTAGCTTTAGTGATGGAAAAGTCAAACTGAATGTTGGTGAAGAGAGCACAACTTAACCAAGGTAAAGAATGACACTAAGAAATACACAAGAATAAAGGACATTATTGGTAAACGCTATAACATAGTTAATTTGGCAGCAACAGCAGTAACCACCAAAAAATATGTGTATACATATATGTGTATAAGAAAGTATGTGTGCATACCCCATCCCCCACTGCCATCAAGTCAAATATGACTTGTAGTGACCCCCATTGGGTTTCCGGGGAAGTAAATCTTTACGGTAGTAGATTGTTTCCTCGTCTTCCTACCATGGAGCAGCTGCTGGGTTCAACCGCCTACCTTTTGGTTAGCAGCCCAATGCCTTAACCATAGTGCCACCAGGGTTCCATATGTGTATATATATATGAGCAGATAGAGGTATATCTTGTTGTTGTTGTTGTTGTTATGTGCCGTCAAGTCAAACCCGACTCATAGCGACCCCTCCTTGGGTTTCCGAGGCAGTATCACTACGGAAGTA
>NW_006921781.1:5074302-5079683 GCF_000298275.1 Orycteropus afer afer
CAAGGAGTGGCTGGTGGGTTTGAACCGCCAGCCTTTTGGTTAGCAGTCAAATGCCTTAGGCACTACTCTACCAGAGCTCCTAAATAACAGATTGGCTCATAAAATAAATAATATCACCCATAATTACTGTGTTCCTTTTCTCTATCCCCCCCCATATATGTATATACATAGCATCATCTATTGGAAACCAAATGGTCAACGTTTACCTTAAAACAAAGAAGATAAGGTCAGAGGAAGCAGGGAATCAAGAATAATGGAAGCAGAACAGCCAGAACAGAAATGATGAAAATGTTGTCTCACAGTGTGGAAAGTGGAACCAACACCACTGAACAATATGTGTAGAAATTTTTAAATGATGATTTAATTTGCTGTGTAAACTTTCACCATAAACTCAGTAAAAAAAAAAATTTTAAAGTCAGTTGACTATATAGGTGAAAATTCTGGGGAAAAAAAAAAAAAGAAAAAACAAACTCACTGTTGCCGAGTCAGATCCAACTCATAGAGACTCTTCCTTGGGTGAAGATTAGAGGGGAGGAAAAAAAAGACTTTAGGGAATATTTTTGATTCAAGGTTTAAGGATTATATCAGGGTAATAGTTTCAGAAGTTGTTGTGGAAAATAGTTTGATGGTCCCTCAAAATACTAAAAAGAGAGCTACCATATGACCCAGAAATTTCATTTTCTAGGTATATACCCCAAAGACTTGAAAACAGAGACTCAAACAGAGACTTGTACACCAGTGTTCATTATAGCACTATTTACAATAGCCTAAATGTGGAATCAGCCTAAATGCCCATCAACAGAAGAATGGATAAACAAAACGTGATGCATACATACACTGGAATAAGGAGAGATTTTTAAGAAGCATAGGCTAACCAACAGTGCCAAATATTGCAGAGAACAGACCATTAATGGGGAGAGGCACCATTGTATTTATTGATTACAATTCATTGCTGTTGAGTCAATTCTGACTCATAGTGATCTCACAGGACAGTAGAAATGCCCCATAAGGTTTCCTAGCTTGTAATCTTTACAGAAGCAGACTGACACTCTTTCCTCTTGTGGAGCAGCTGGTGGGTTTGAACTACCAACCTTTCTGTTGGCAGCCAAATGTTTAACCACTGTGACACCAGGGCTTCTTATGTTTATTGATTAGAAGACTATTATTGGTAACTCTTGAGAAAGTAATTTCTGTAATGTGATGGGACCTGAAGTCCAGTGGCTGGGAATCAGGAACTGCATCTTGCTAATTCTTGCTAATTGTTTTCTGTTTGTATATTGTTAAATGGCTCTTTACCCTGTGGGAAAGGAAACTAACATTTATTGATCAATAGCCGTGGGATGGTCACTTTATTTGAGGTTTTATATATGCATCTCATCTCATATAATTATCTTGGTAATCCTAGGAAGTAGATATTGTGGAATTTTCTTCATTGTACAGATGAGGAAATTGAGGCTTAGAGAGAGAAAGTAAGTAACCCTAATTAAGATCTCACAGTATGTGGTGTGGATGGTTTATGGAACCATTATTTAAAACTCATGCTTATTGCATTAAACATGTTTCCATCTCAGAAGAGTATACACCTCATATTAGATGTGTCTTTGTGAACACATCACTCCATAGGGTGTGACAACTGAATTAGTTTGAAGCATGGTCTAGCTCAGGAGGAAGTTTCACCCATTGTCTACCTTCTAGTGTTGTGAAGCGTGTTGTAGATATGTGTGCTATTATTGCTGTGCTCTTCTCACTCTGTTCCTGGTGTTTTCTCTCCTCCTTAGGAAGAGTAGGAGCTCAGGTTGCTCAGTGGTTAAGGCATTGAGTTGCTAACCAAAAGATGTGTCAATCTGCTTCTGTAAAGAGTTACAGCCTTGGAAACCCTCTGGGATACTTACACTCTGTCCTAGAGGGTGGCCATCAGTCCGAATTGACTCAATGGCAGTGGGTTTTGTTTTTAGTTTAGGGACAGAGAGATTGTTGGTCATCCTTATGAGAAGAGAATGGCTAGAGTTTATACAAAAGTGTCTTTAATAATAAATTTCTTCAATGTGAAAGACAAAATACATATACTATTGTTGTTCTTGGTATGTGCTGTCAAGTCGGACTCGACTCATAGTGACCCCTCCTTGGGTTTCTGAGGTGGTATCACTATGGAAATAGATTGCCCAACCTTCCTTCTGAGGAGTGGCTGATGGGTTTCGAACCACCAGCTTTCTGGTTAGCAGTCAAGTGCCGTAGGCACTATGCTACCAGAGCTCCCATTAAGAAGATTTTATTCAGGCTGGTGGTACAAATAAATGGTTAAAATGCTGACAGGATGGAAGCTCAAGGCCATTCAGAGGCATCTTGCAAGAAAGGCATGGTGATCTACTTCTGAAATATCAGCAATTGAAAATCCTTTGGAGCACAGTTCTACTCTGACACTCTGACACACATGGGGTCACCATGAGTTAGAATTGCCTCGAGGGCAACTGGTTTTGCAATAGGGAAACCATTCATTAATAAGGCCATTAATAAGAAGAGGAGAAAAGTTAAACCCACTCCCATCAAGGTGATACTGATTCATAGCCACCCTTTACTGCAGAGTAGAACTGCCCCATAGAGTTTCCAAGGCTGTAAATTTTTTGGAAGCTGACTACCTCATCTTTCTCCTATGGAGCAGTTGGTAGGTTTAAACCACTGACCTTTTGATTAGCATCCAAATACTTTAACCACTGTGCCATAAGAGCTCCTGGTGAAAAGTTCAGGTTCAAAAAATAAGGAAGTCATTGTGGATAGGTCTTGTTTTGGAACATGACAAGGCAGGGTGGTCCTTTGAGGCTAGCCACTGCTTTCTGTGTAGGATAAAGTTCAACATTGTCAACCACATGTTCTCTAAAATGAGCGGTACATTGAAACCATTTTTACCATATATTTTTACCATATCTGGTCTGACAAAGATGGCAACAGAACTTAACTGAACCCCCTGACATCGAGTGGATTCTGACTCATAGCAAGTCTATAGGACAAAGTCCCTATAGGACAGAGTATAACTGACCCATAGAGTTTCCAAGGCTGTAAATACTTAAAGAAGTGGATTGCCTCTTATGTCTCCTGAAGAGCAGCTGGTGGGCTCGAACCACCAACCTTTTGATTAGCAGCCAAATACTTTAACCACTGTACCACAGAGCTCCTTTACAAAAATGGTAACAATCTTGAAATGTCACTCAAGAGAATATACTGTTCTAGAATGTAACCTTTTTTTATGTAATTGATATAAGACTAATTGCCTTATCATCTTTCCTTAAAGGGAACTCTGAAGAAAAGCTACTGATCATTAAAGGAAGGGAAGGTCTGACTTCTGTGAACCAAGTTCAATAGGTTAATTAGAGTGTCCTGGCAAAATGACTGCTAAGTCCCTCCTAGGTAGAAAGCTTAAACTCATCAGGAAAGGGACTTTACAGTAAAGTGTCAGAGTGATTTTTTGTAAGATCTAAGGAAGTTATTTTTGAACATCAGTAGTCAAAGTCTCCAGTTTAGGGCTGTTAGGACCGGTTTTGTTCCAGCATAGACTAGATTGGTAGCAAATTAGGTTTTTTTTTTTTTTTTTTTCCTCCTGTACCTCATTTCCATGATTTTACCATATGGAAACACTGACTTTTAAAAATAACTTGCTCCATTGAGCAAACTTGGTGCATTTTCAAATGTTTCTTGACATTAACAGCTCTATTTCTCAATTAGCAAAGGAATAAAGTTGATTATGCATATCCGGGGGGGTGACAATTTACATCTGATTATCAGCTCTAAGGTAAACATTAAAAGGTCACTATAAATAATTTTTACTTCTTTTGTTCTCAGAAAGACTAGTCACTAAGTCATAGCTTTCCTCTGCTCCACAAGGATGATGAGACTTATTTTAAAACAATGGATTTAAACTGATAAAGGATAATAAAATCTGTAGAATTTAAAACATACTTAGTTGACATTTTGTTTGCTGCATTTTCCTAACCATATTCTGATACCCATATTCTGATACCCATCTGTTTTTGTGAGAAGTATCAGCTCATCACAGATGTTAAGGAAAAAAAAAAGGGAACATGTTATGCATAGACTTGCTACATCTCTGTAACCTATTCATGGATTTGTCCCTAGAACTGAGAGATCTTCCAACTAAAGTTGTTAGAGGGAGAGAGGAAGAAATATAGCTTACATTATAAAAACTATCAGTCAGAATAGGACACAGTTGATTCTTGTTCTTTGCTCATTGGAATCAAAATAATTGCTGACTGTCTTGTGTATGAGAAAGATTCAGAAAGTAAATTTATTTTGTCAAATGTCCAGGCAGACTGTAGATTGTCCAGTGGTACTTTGTTAATCGGGGTTGGCAAACCTGGAGAGGAAAGACTTCATGTGTGAGTTTTCAATGTTTGTAGTGGTGTAATTTAGTTAAGATGGCAGGTTTTTAGATGTACTTGATCATTATTATTTTCTTCTTTCTCTATTTTTTTTTTTCTAAAATGCTGGAAATAGATAGGTTGTTGGTAATTATTTTTAATTTTAAAAGCTACATTCTTCTTGTTAAAAAAAATCAGATAATGTAAAAAGGTATGAAAAAAATGGAAAACATTCATATGTTTTTAACCTCTCAGAGAATGATTTAAATTTTAGTAAATATCTTGTTATACATTTCTTTTTTTAATGTTTTATTGTGATTTGGATGAAATTTTACAGAGCAGATTTGTTTTCCATTTGACAGTTCACACACATTTTGTTTCATGACATTGGTTACAATCCCCACAATGTAATAACTCTCTTCCCACTACCTCCCTGTGGGTACCTTTTCCTGTGGCATTCTTTCCTGTACATTCCTGCCTTCCTAACTTTCTACCTTAACAATTGCTGCCCTTCTGATTTCCCATGATTGATTTTTCTAAGGAGTGCATCTTCCTGATGTAATCATTCAGCTCATAGGCCTGTCTAATGTTGGGCTGAGAGTTAAGCTACTAGAGTGAGTTCAATTCCAGGCCCAAATGGTAACTTGGTGCCATAGTCTCTGGGTTTCACCAATCTCTCTCCAACTAGTAGTCCTGGTCTTTTTATGTTTTTGAATTTTGTTCCACATTTTTCTCCCATTATATCCAGGATATCCAATTTTGATCCTTTTCTGAGTGGTTGGCAATGGTGATTAGGCACCATCTAGTTCTTCTGGTCTCATGGTCATGTAAACCGAGGTACCCATGGTTTATTAGTCCCTTGGACTAATTGCTTCCATGAGGAGAGAACAGTACTTGCGTTTTAGATGTCTGCTCACAAGCTTTTAGGATCCTAGTGGCTATTCACCAAAGTAAGATGTAGAACAATGTACTATGTCATGCCAATTGAGCTTGATGTCTCCTGTGACTGTT
>NW_006921781.1:5080331-5088817 GCF_000298275.1 Orycteropus afer afer
AGACTGGGCAATCTACTTCCATAGAGATACCACCTTGGAAACCCAAGGAGGGTTTCCAAGGTGGTATCTTGGAACTGACTCAGTGGCAATGAATTTGGTTTTGGATTGCTAAACTAAGGAGCTCTGGTGGCACAGTGCCTAAGGCATTTGATTACTAACCAGAAGGTTGGTGGTTCAAACCCACCAGCCACTCCTCGGAAGGAAGGTTGGGCACTCTACTTCTGTAAAGTAGATTCTTCAGAAACCCAGTGGGGGTTGCTATGAGTTGGAATCAACTTGATGTCAGTGGATTTGGTTTTAATTTATTGCTAAACTACTTCCCAGAATTTTTTTTTTGTCAGTTTGCCATGTTATCAACAGTATTTAACAGTGTCTGTTTTCTCACACTTTGAGCAACTCTGGATTATAAATATTTTGACCCTTATATTTTCTTTTAGTTCTTCTTCTTTTAAAAAATTTAAATAGTAATCCATCTGGAATAATATGGGGGGGGGGAGGTATTTGGTAAGGATCCAAAATTATTTTTCCACCTGTTTAATTCATTATTCCAACACCATTATTTCAGGATCTGTTTGTTTCCTTTGCACTTTCATTGTACATAAAGTTCCTATGGGTCTTTGGATCTAATTTTGTATCCTTTGTTCTATTCCAATCCCACCAGCTGCTCTGTGGAAGGAAGATGGGGCAATTACTTCGCAAAGTTTTACTGCCTTGGGAAACCCAATGGGGGTCACTGTGAGTCAGAATTGACTCGATGGCAGTGAGTTTGGTTTTGGTTTGGGATTACCATGCTGCTAACTCAGAGATATAAAAATATATCATCATATAGCAGTATTAGCTTATACTCACAGAGTTAGATACAGAGTGTTTGGAGAACACTGAGAAAGAGTCCTAAGACTTCAGGAAGAGAAGGAACCTTGAAGATTTAGTGGGAGTAAGCAAAGTGAAAGGAGCTCTGGTTGCACAGCAGTTGAGGGCTTCCCTGCTAAGCAAAAGATCAGCAGTTTGAACCCACCAGCTGATCTATGGGAGAAGGATGTGGCAGTCGGTTTCCTCAAAGATTTGCAACCTTGATAATCCTATGAGACACTTCTACTCTGTTTATTGGAATCCCTCTGTGTCAGAATCAACTCAATAGCAGTGCATTTTTGGTTTAAACAAAATGAGGATGAAAAAAAAAAAAATTGCAGTTGAGTTGACTTTGACTCATGGCAAGGTAGAACTATGTTCCATAGGATTGTCAATGTCTGTGATTTTTTAAGAAGTAGATCTGTAGGCCTTTCTTCTGAGGTACTTGTGAGTAGACTCAAACCACCAATCTTATGATGGTTAGCTGCTGAGAGCTTAACTGTTTGCACCATGAGGTGCTCTTGAGGAGTACATTCTATGCAGAGACGTTAGTGTGAACATAGTCTTAGCAGTGAGAACATAGCAGGATGTGTGCCTGTGCATGTGTCTGTGTTGTAAACTATGACGCAGAAGTCATGAGAAATGAGATTGTCAACAAGGTTAGGTGTCTAAGTTTTGGAGGACTCTTGTTGTCGTGTAAGATCCTTAGACTATCATCAGATGATACATATTGTCAAAATGGTTTAAGCAGAGGTGTGATACCCTCTAATTTGTGTTTTAGATTTTTTTAAATGAAAAATTTGTAGGACAGATTCTGGTGAAATTAGCCTATGTGCAATTAGATCACTAGAGGTTTCTTGAATAGTCCAAGTAAAGTCTGACGAGACCTGAACTAAGACAGGAACGGTAGAAAAAGAGAAAAGAGGCAGGTGAAAGACCTGATTTGGTGATTATTTATGAAGAATGATGGATGATGCAGATAGAAGAGTGAAGGTTGGTCCTAGGTTTGCCAGCACTACTGAATGGCCTCAATTTTGTGGACATGGGAGGGTATAGACTGTCTTGTGAAAAAGATGAGATGTCAGGGTTTACCTTCATGGCTTTAGGAGAATGACAGGGATAAGAGGGATCTAAGCGAGCAAAATTGATGGGCAGTGCTTCTAGCCCAGTTGCCATCTGAAGACATGATGTAATGTTCAAATTATGAGTTTTTAATTTGTATTTCTTTTGAGCAAATGCCTCTGTCTTTTCATAGGCTACTTACATATCATGTTGGTGAACTCTTGCTCTCTTCCCAGCAATCCTTCTTAAACTATCTGAGAGATTCTAGAATTTTTCTTTTCTTTTGAAAATACATATTTAACCTAGCCTGTGGGAAACAAGTTGCAGGTTCTCAGTTTCATACATTATCTGCATCAGCAGCTAAGTTTCTAGATGTGCTTTGCAGTTGATATTTGAAGCTAGCAGACTTTGAATAATGATGATCCTATAAAAGTAGCAATAAGAAAGACTTTTGGGAGCTGGCAAAAAATCTCATCTCAGAAGCCAGGACAGAAATGCTACTTGCAAAGTTGAGCTTTGCTTGCATACGGTGACTGTTAACTTTCAAAGCAGAAGAATAATGAATTTTACTAATTGGGAGGCATTTCCAGTAATTAGATTCACACCTGATATGAGTTAGAATGCAAAAAGGAGTAAGGAAGAATAAAATGCATATGATTTGTGCCACTGAACTGCCCACTGTGTGTCAGTAAGTAAGGAAATATGGATAGTATTATCACCATCATCAACTTATATTTATCATAGTATTTGAGGTCAGGCTTATAGTCCCTTGGTAAGATTGAGTACACTAATAATTTATGTTGGGCAAGTAGAAGAGGCTACTAATTCTGTGTACCTCCTGGGCAGATATAGGTGTGTGTTTATATGTGTGTGTGTACTGTGTGTGTGTGTGTGTGTGTGTTTGTGTGAACTCCAACCAAACTCACTGCCATCGATTTGATTCCAACTCATAGAGACCCCCATTGGGTTTCCAAGGCTATAAATCTTTATGGAAGCAGACTGCCTCATCTTTCTTCTGTGGAGTGACTGGTGGATTTGAACCACAGACCTTTTGGTAAACAGCCAAATATCTTAACCACTATACCACCAGAGCTCCATACACAGAGACACACACACACATACATACATACTTACATTCATATATGTATATATAGTGATCTTGCTTTAAAAAAAAAATTGTAAGCAAGAATGGATGTTCTGCTGCCAAAAAGAGTGTTCCAGATACAGTACTCTCCTTCCCTGCCCCAGGGACCTTACATTCTAGAGAGAGAGAAGAGGGCAGATTGGTAGAAGCAGTTCTTCTGCTTGGTAACTTGCCAGCAAGATCTCAGGTTCTTCTGTTTTATAGCTGAGTCCTCTTGGAAGGAAGAGACGTGGAAAGGGGCACAGGTGTTCTGAGCTCGATTTTTTATTCAGGCTATATACTGTTGTATTTTGTAATAACACAGCAATGCTTAACAGGTGGTCAGAGTGGACTTCAGCTTATTTTCCTTAGTCTTCCACTGGGAAGAAATGCAAAGTGGAAATTGGGGCTGAAGTGGGAGTAGAAGAGAGGACAAAACAGAGAGCATGGAGAATTGGAAAAAAAAAAATGGAAGTGAAAAAAGAAATGCATTGTAGTAATCAATCCTGTGAGTGGTGAGTGTGCATATATACCTAGACAGGTATATATTCATATTTATATTAATATCTTCATAGATATATAAGAATTTTTGATACAGAATGCATGTTTTACCTAGGTGGGCTGTTGTATGGATGCAAAAGTGAATGGAAAAAATGAATATTGCAATGTATAACCCTAAGTCCATCTGCATGGGAATGAAAATCTGGTCTTTTTTTGGGGGGTGGGAAGCTGATTCTGCCATTTTCTCCTAAATGCATTTTGGTGCATTTCGTAGAAATACCAGAGGTATTTAACCTAGCCTGTAAATAATTCTCAACTTGTCAGAGATGGGCTCAATACTTAATTCCTAAATTTGTATGTACTTTTACATATATTCCTTAAATATCTAACACAGTCTTCTAGTTTTATTTTCTTTTATTCTTCTACTTGGCTGCATCCTCTTCCTCCTCAATTCATCCCCTAAGATTAATGTTCCACAGAGCTCTGAACTTGGTCTCAGTCTTCATTAACAGTTACTGGAATCACTTTTGTTCGTTTTCATAACTTCCTGGCCTATGTGTGTGCTTTTGACTCTCATGATGGAACTTGGTATCAGATAATGAAAATGTCCTCTCCCCTTTTTCTTAAGTACACAGTTAGACTGTGTTTCCCAGACTCGAGTCCCTGAGTGGTGCAAACATTTATTGTGTTCCATGGCTATTTGAGAAGGTTGGAGGGCCACATCCACCCAGAGATGCTTTTGAAGAAAGTTTTGGTGATCTACTTTAGAAAAATCAGCCATGAAAACCTTATGGAGCACAGTTGGACTCTGACACATATGAGCTGCCATGAGTCAGAATCTCAGAATCAATTCAACAGCAACTGGTTTCTTGCATTTAGGTGTGGTCATGTAAGCAAGATCTCTCCAGTGGAATGTGAATGGATGTGATCTATGCTATGTCCAGGCTGGGCCCATAAAAACCTCCCACAAGTGCTTCTCTATGAATTTTCTTTCTTTTGGCTGAGTGGATGGAAGCATTCCCAGAATGACTGCTTCCCCACGCCCCATCTAAGTCCCTTGCATCACTGTGTGAGAAATGAATTAAGCCTATTATTTAAGCCATTGAATTTTGGTGCTTTTTATTTTTTTTAAACTACAGTTTATCCTATCACAACTAATACTAACTCTAAAATCTATGTATCTTTACCTAGAACCAGTTCTTTCTCCTAAAACTTAGTTACTATAATAGCAGAAATGAGCCCTATAGCTGGCAAAACCTAAAGTTTATCATCTTCTTCTTTTTTTTAAATAGAAAAAGTGTATTGACCCCTGATCTAGTCAATTGCCAATGCCTGTTAATTCACTTTTCTTAGTATCTGTTGAATCCATCCACTTCTTTCTGTTTCCACTATCACTATTACCATCCTAATCTGAACTACTGAAATAGCATCTTAAGCAGTTTCAATGCATCTAGTCTTACTCTTATGATGTATTCTCTACAGGGCAGCGAAGTAAACTTGCTGAAAGAAAATTTGGGGGGAGTTCTTTGTTTTAAGTTGGTTTCTTAAGAGAAGCAAAACCTACATATATAGAGAAAGAGGGAGAGGGAGAGAAAGATTTATCTTGAAGAAATGGCTCACACAGCTGTAGAGGCTAGCAAGTCCCAAGTCCATGGATCAGACATCAGGCTGGAGGCTTCTAACTCATGTAGTTGCAGTGCCTGATGAACCCAATATTGGCAAGTCAGAGGGGAAGCCATTGGCTCATGGGCTGTGGAGGCTGATGAATCTAAGTTTGGCAGGCCACTGCTGAAGTCCAAAGAACCAGAAGTCAGATGGTGATGATCCAGATGCAGGATCCAGACTGAGCAAAAAGCCTAAGAGCTTTGCCAGAAAGTCCATATATATTGGCAGCAGGCAAAACCCCTGAGGAAACATCCTTTCAACTGATTGGCTGGTCACAGCAGATCTTATCATGGAGATGATTACATTATATCACATCTTAACAGGGGAGAGGACTACATCATAACTGCCAAACTACTGAGGATCATTGCCCAACCTAATTGACACACAACCTAAATCATCACATCCATTTCTTTATTATGAGAGTCCCTGAGCAGTGCATATGGTTAAGTTCTAATCTGCAATAGATGGGGTTGTTGTGAGTCGGAATTGACTCAACAGAAACTGCTATTTTTCTTTTTTAAAATTATTACAGCTGAGGCTACCCTAATGCTACAATAACCAAATCTCTATGTCTTTATCTATAACCCAGGCCTCTCTCCTAAAACTCAAATCCAAATATTAGTCTTGGTTAAAATCTTTTAAAACCTTCCCATTGGCCTTAGAATAAAGGAACTGATATACAGTAACTCACTTAAATTCCAGTCATTCTGAACTTCTTTAAGTTTTGCTTACATTGAATTCGTTCCTTCCTCTTCATCTTCTACTCTTTCTTAAATTTCCCTTTTAAGTGGATAAATCTCACTTCTTTCTCAGGTCAAAGCTTAAAATGTGTATGTCTTGGAGACAAATGAACCCAATACATTTAGACTTCTCTACAGAAATAGAACCAATAAAATATGCATTATATTTAAATAGAACCAGTAAAATATGTTTTATAGGCATACACACACACACACACACATATATGCATATACATTTGAAGTGAGATTTATAGTTTATATAGTTTATAGGTATATCACACTTTATAGATATATATGTGTGTGTGTATATAGATAGATAGATATTTGATTGAGGTTGTCAAAGATTTCATAATACTTGGATACACAAGCAACACCAAAGGAAGCAGCAGTTGGGACATCAGACGTTGTATTGCACTGGGCAACTCTGCTGCAAAACACATCTTTAAAGTGCTGAAGAGCAAAGATTTCTCTTTGAAGATGAAAGTACACCTAACCCAAGCCATGGCATTTTAAATCATCTCATATGCATGTGAAAGCTGGACAAGGAATAAGGAAGACTGAAGAAGAGTTGATGCTTTTGAGTTGTGGTGTTGGCAAAGAATGCTGAAAATGCCATGGACTGTCAGAAGAAGGAACATACCTGTCCCAGAAGAAGTGCAGTCAGAATGCTCCTTGGAAATAAGAATGGCCAGACTTCACCTACTTTGGTCATATCATCAGAAGGGACTATTCCTGGAGAAGGGTATCATGCTTGGTAAAGTGAAGGGTCAAAGAAAAAGGGGAAGACCCTCAAAAAGATGAATTGACACAGTGGCTACAATGATGGGTTCAGGTATGACAAAGATTGTGAGGCTGTCCCAGCACCAGACAATGTTTCGTTCTATTGTACTTAGAGTCACTATGAGTTGGAGGTGATTCAATCGCCCAAACAACAATATATATATATATGCATATATGTATATATGTATATATGTATATATGTATCTATATATATCTACATAGATATGTGTATGTGTGTGTGTATATATATATATTAGATTTGTACATAAATGCTTAAGTGAGTGAGCAAGAGAGAGAGAGACTGCATTTTACACAGTTGGCTCATTTGATTGGTGGGGCGGCTGGCAAGTCTAACATCTGCAGGTTAGGTGACATGCTAGCAATTGCTAAAGTCTTCTATCTCTAAATCCATAGGTCAGGAAGAGAGATATGGGAAGGAGTTCTGGCAAGACGTCCATTTTCAGTTTGGAGGCAGAACACATCCTAAGAAAATGTCCCTTTTTTTTGCTCTTTAGGCCTTCAACTTGATTGGATGAGGCTCATCCACATTGTGAAAGGTAATTGCTCTACTGAAGGCCAACTGATTTAATCATGTTAGTTATTTCATGACAGCAGCTAAATCAATGTTTGACTAAACAACTGGGCACCATAGCCTAGAAGTTGACCCACAAAATTAACTATCATAGAGGCCCTTCCTGAGCCCCACATTGGGTTTTACCTCCTTGCTTTGCGCTTCTTTTGTCATTACAGATATACTTTACAACCATATTATTTTTGTCTCTTCCTCCCACTTAGTGTAACTTCTGCAAGAGGAGCAGCTTTGCCCATACTGAGTACCGCTGAATACTCAGCATCCATCCTTCTTGGTACATGGTGGGGAGGTTGTGTGCCGTGCTGTAGGGTGGTACCAAGTCATGTTTCCTACCCTCTTTTTTCCTCCGGAACTTAGAATAAGAAGGAAAATGCCTTTGTATAAAGTAAGAATTTTAACTGAAGTAATTAAGTCTGATTAAAATAAGTGAGTACTGGAAAGAGTTATATGCTAGTCAGGCTTGGTGGTACAGATATGAGTGGGATAGAGATGAACCCTATGGAATATAGGAGCAGAGGAAATTGTTAGATACATGCACATACATCCTCACACAAAACATTCACTTAGTGCCAAAATGTCTAGACAACTAATACTACAAGATGACTTAATCACCCCTATTTGAAGTGTGTTAGTGTAGTGCCTAAGGCACTTGACTGTTAACCAGAAGGCTGGTGGTTCAAATCCATCAGCCACTCCTCAGAAGGAAGGTTGGGCAATCTACTTCCTTAGCGATACCACCTTGGAAACCCAAGGAGGGGTCGCTATGAGTCAGGTCTGACTCAACAGCACATAACAACAACAACCATCTTCAGGCATCAAGAACGCAGAGGACAGAAAATGAAGTTGAGGAGTTCCAGCAAGATGGCGGACTAGGCAGAAACACTGCACAGACCCTCTCCAACAAAGAAAAGGGAAACCAGTTAACACAGACACAGAAGATAATCCTGGACCCCTGAGCCTTGAAGAGAAGGATATAGAAGTGCACGAAACCCCAACTAGCGGAAGAATTTGTGTGAAAATACCAGAAAAGGAGACATACAGAGCTGCGGTCTGCCAGTGAGTCTGAGCGATCCTGATGGCACAGACAGCTTGGAGATTCTCGAGTGCTGGTAGGACTTAAGAATTAACCTAAAAATCACCCTGCTAGCCAGGGACTGCACAGAGGATTGTGCAC
>NW_006921781.1:5092597-5102067 GCF_000298275.1 Orycteropus afer afer
CCTACAACCTAATTATAGGACAATATATAGTAAGCACTGTAATTTAGCAAGATGTCCAACATGGTATGAGAACAGAGAGGAGGAAGAAAATTCTGCGTTTGTGTTTCTGGCAAGATGAAGTGGAAATGTTGTGTGTACAATTGTTTGTGAGAAGTGGGTAAAGTTCACTTCTCTTGTGGTTCAGTTTTGCCTGAGAAATTTCTTATTGCTGCCTTTCCTACTTTTCTTTTGGGCTGGAATGGAGATAGCATGCTGTTTTTCACAGGAATTTGCTTGGAAAATCAGATAATTCATGCATGACTGCAGGATTAGTAGTAGCAGCATTTCTTTGACATATTTGGTTGATTCATAGATGAGAATGCCAAATATTGTTCCCATGATGTCACCATTCTTCCCTGACCTCCCTTTGGAGTCACAGTAGGAAAACTCAATTCCTGGGCGTTGACCACTGGAAATAGCCAGATGGGGACAAATCACACTGTAAGAAGCACGGTACCATGTGGGTGAGGTCTGAGTCTATATGTGAAAATATTTAACAGCAGGCTCACTTGTGTAAGAGCAAACCTCAGTCTTTGTAGCAGACTTTCATATGGTCCTATGTTAGAACCTCTTGCTGCCTCATTAAGCCAGATAACACAGAGATGAACTGATACTATGATTGGAGAAATTCTTTTTTTTCCTCAGGTTCTTTCTCTTAATTCTGTCAGTGTCTTTACTCTTTCTTTTCTTTATTCTCTCTTTTTTATAAGAACTCTTATTCTTCCTGCTTACCTTTTCCTTTCTCCTACCCAAATTACTTGGAAATAGGCTAATTTTAATAGAATATCTTATTAACCACGGATAAGTCTAATTAATTGATAGCCTGTATTCCTATCCCATCCCTGCCACTTACTAATTATAGAGACTTGGATGAATTATTTAAACTCTCTAAGCTTTGGCTTCCTCATTTTAAAAATGAGAATATTGATACTTCCATCTACCTCCAAAGATTGGTATAAGGATTAAATGATATAATTCAAATAAAGTCCTGGTACATCCCAAGAGTAGAATATTGAGGGTGTCTTTAGTAGGATTCTCACCTTCCATGCAGGAGACTCGGAATTGATTGCAGGTCAATGCATCCCTGAACACGCAGCCACCACCCATCTGTCAGTGGAGCCTTGTGTGTTGCTATCATGCTGAGTAGATTTTCAGTTAAGATGCCATACAAGGAGAGACTAGTAAGAAAGGGATGGCATCTATTTCAAAAAATCATCCAATAAAAACTCTATGGATCACAGTGGTCTGATCTGCAGCCAATTATGGAGATGGTGCAGGACCAGGCAACATTTTATACCACTGAGCATGGAGTTGCTATGAGAGGAGATCTTAGTTGATGGCAGCTAAAAGCAGCAACACATCCTAAGAGCTCCATAAGGTTATATTTTGTTATGAAGTTCCAGATGCTCTTCATTTGTACTCCAACCATGAACATGGCAAGGGCCTCCTGAACTATCATTCTGAGGACTTATATATGACTTTTGAAAATTTGGTTGATAAATGTTGGCCAGGACTTCATTTATATTAGGAGAGTTTGGAGGCTTAAAACCATGTGATTTCTTTCCTTTTTGGGTCTTGTAAAAGGCAGAGGCGTGTTTCTTCGATTTCAGAGGAGGACTCATGTGATAAGTAATGGGTATGCCTCTCAGCAGGCAAGACACTCATTCCCCACACTGCCAGGGGGGCATCACTAGCTGAGCTCAAAGTTGAACTCAAAGTCATCTGAAAGTCCAGAAAAATGAAGATAGCACAAGGATACAGATGTATTTCAGTAGCCTATATAGCACCACTAACATCTTTCAAGAATTTGTCACCATTTAATGCTTCTTTTCTCTTCCCTTTTATTTTTGGCCCTTCTTTTTGAATGAAAGTCTTACATAGTGAAGATCTGAACTGTCAAGTACACTGACTCACTTCTTCATTATGCAAGCCATTAACAGGTCACTGCTCAGAGATTGGACTACCTGCTTTAGGCTAATAGCAAGGTGTTCAAATGACTCTCAGCTGTGCCCTTACACTTGTGTTCACCTGGGCTCCCCAGAGAAATGCCTTGCTCAGCTCCTTGTCATTAGCTGTGAATCCTGCTCAGAGGCCTCATTAGCATCAAAAAGCTTCTCCTGTCCTCTGCCTTCCTGGCAGTGACCTACCCAGAGGAATAGAAGGAAAGTATGCAAGAGGCATATTGCAATTAGTGGGAGCTGAGACTTTTTGCAAAAAATGCATATCACCTAGATTTGCATGTGGTCCAGTAGCGTAGTGCCTAAGACACTTGACTGTTAACCAGAAGGCTGGCGGTTCAAACCCACCAGGCACTCCTTGGAAGGAAGGTTGGGCAATCTACTTCCATAGTGATGCTGCCTCGGAAACCCAAGGAAGGATTGCTGTGAGTCAGGGCCAACTTGTCAGCATGTAACAACAGGGAAGTAAGGAGAGACCCAGTGTGCGAAAACATCGTCCAAGTGAACTGGAAAGCTGAGGCAGTCTCTTTGGCACTAAGTTGTGTTTAAAGCAAACACCATAGAGAATGACCTTGGGGATCTTGAGAAATTGAAGATGAGCAGCATGGTTTATATAATGAGTCCAAAAAGAAAGTAAATATGGAAGGAATAGTAATTTCTAAAAACTATCAGCTCTGAGGAGACAGAGTCTAAATATTGTTTCTTTGCAAGCCATTGCAAAACTCAGTATTTATATCGATATTATCTAGCTATCACCATGAATTGTTGGTTTGGCTGAGTACAATATGCACATTCCCATTTTATAATTATCTAGGGAGAATATTGTTCCAAAAGATCCATAAAAAGACATAGGTAGTCACTATCTGTGATTGGCTGTAGCTACTGTGCACAAAGGAGCATTGGCTTAATTTAGCTCTTAATCTTCTCTCTCCAAAGAGGTCATATCATTCAGCATGGTAAATGAAAACATGGGAATTAAATTGCTTCTGAAGATTACCTGTTCTCTGTAAGTTGATGGTCTCAGTGGACTTTCAGACTCTCAAAAACAAAGATGTTATTATCCCCTAGTCATTTCCATCAGCAGTACGGATTAAGGGTATTCTCCTGGCATTCATGATGCTGTCTTAAAACGACATTAGGCCACTCTTCATGGCCACTCAGAACCTATTGCATTTTAAATATCATTTTAGGAGACATCCTAGAACCTCAAACTTTTTTTCATCTCTTAGACATGCTCTTCTGAAGAGGTATGTCTATGCAAAATAGCAACTATGGCAGGCACTGAAATTGTGTCCCTGTCCAAAATCTGACACCTCTCTTTTAGATAAGTTTACCATAATATCAGCTAAAAAATATGAATCAAGCTTGTTAATCTTTTACTGAACATGTTATGGCACCACCTGGAAATTACAACTGCACTTTCCTTGCTTTTACTAATGAAAATTAATCTACAATGTGCTTGCTTTGGTTACCTAGTGCTACTCTGTCAGGAATATACCACAAATGGGATGGCCTTAACAAACAGGAATTTATTCTTACAATTTGGAGGCTTTAAGTCCAAGTTCAAAGTGCCAAGCTCTAGGGGCTGGGAGAAAGCCCCCCAGCCTTGGGCTTCAACTCTGCCTCCAGCTCTCAGCCCACTGAAATGAGAGGCTTTTCTTCACTCAGACAGCTGCTAGCTGCTGGCTGCTGAGGCTGACAAGCCCAAGGTTGACAAGTAAAAAAGCACAGTTCTGATGTTACCAAACCACACAGCAGGCCATTAATTTCAATCCATTTTAAGTCCCCAGGTTGGCAGAGCATGGCAGGCTGCTGAACAACGACATGGCTACATGCAGGGTCCAAGCATGCCATAAGCTAGAGACCATTCCCCAAGGCTTCTGCTTATATACTGGAAGCAGATGACATCCCTAAGGCAGCTACTCAGCTGCTCACAGTAGATTCTACCATGGACTTGATTACCAGTCTCATTATGGAGAATACTACATCCAGCTGCCCAGCCACTCAACCAGGCTCAGCCAAGTTGACACACAAACTGAACTACCACAGTGCTCAAAGTCATTTTTTCAGATTCTTCTCTTTCTGCATTCAGCAGAGCAAGCTCACACAGTCTTCCATGATCCATGAAAGCTATGAAAGACTAAAGTATTAGTTTTAACTTGCTGAACGATCTCTCTCAGATGGTGGTATAAGTTGCCATGGTTAATAGAAGCTGCTCACTAGTGCCCCTCCCCTTCAAGTGGCACCCAGAGCACATGCCATACCTGCCATACCTTAGATATGGTTCTTCTCCTTTTCCTTCACTTTGAAAATTCAATTCTGGTGTCCTATCAAGTATTGAGCTCTGGTGGCATAGTGGATAGGTCATTTGGCTGCTAACCAGAAGGTCAGTGGTTCAAACTCACCAGCTGCTGCATGGAAGGAAGATGAGGTGATTTACTTCCTTAAAGATTTACAGCCTTGGAAACCCAATGGGGGTCAGTATGAGTTGGAGTCAACTTGATGGCAATGAGTTTGCATTTTTAGTTTGTCAAGTATAGGTGGGTGAAGTCCTTCCTAACCAGGTTGATTTTTCATTAGCTGAGATACTTAACCCTAGCATACAGTCAAGAACTTGACACTGACACATGTGCTCTTTGAATTCATTAAAATATCATTATTCAGAGACCTTAAAGGAGTAGTAAGACAATTACATAAGTGGACATTATACAAGATAAAAAATAATCTAGAATCTCAGGTTGTTGTTGTTTGCCGTCGAGTTGGCCCCGACTCATAGCGACCCCTCCTTGGGTTTCCAAGGCAGTATCACTACGGAAGTAGGATCGTCCAACCTTCCTTCCGAGGAGTGGCTGGTGGGTTTGAACCACCAGCCTTCTGGTGAGCAGTCAAGTGCCTTAGGCACTATGCTACCAGAGCTCCTAAGGTTAGGGAGAGGTTATTTCTAGTTGAGACACCATGACAGCTATGTAGAGTACCTTATGGTCAAGATAGGCCTTGAAAACTAGCAGATTTTGACAGGTGGGTTGTTTCCTGTACTGCCACATACATCGTCATTAGCTTAGTTAGTAAACTCTGTAGAGGCAGAATATGAGTTCTCATGGTGTCCTTTCTAACATCTATTTTAGTGGTTGACATGGAATGGGCACTTGGTACATGTTTGTACATTTGAATTCCTGGTGGTGTTGTTGGTAGTTACCATCCAGTTGATTTTGACTCATGGTGACTACTCCCAGGTTTGCAGAGTAGCGGGCTCAAGGTTGTGACCTTATGGGAGCAGATTGCCTAGCTTGTCTTCCAGGGTATCTGTGGGTGGGTTCCAGCTACCAACCTTTACAGTTGGTAGTCTAGTTTTTAACTATTTGCATCAGCCAAGGACTTTTTGAATTCTGGCCAAAGATAGTCTAAGAATTCTGACCTGAGAGCAGTGAGTTTGGTTTTATTTTTTTGGACCAAGTGGAGAGGACTGAGGTGATAATAGCAAAGCATTCAACTGTGTGGTAGAACACAAACATGTTCTTGCCTAGAATGTTTTTCAAGAGGATAGGTTTCCTTTTACCTGTTTGTGTGGCTTCTGAGGCATAATTGCTTTGATATTATGTTAAAAGTGAAGAAGAAAGTGAACGAGTGAATGGGGGTCAGAAGAGTAGAGCCTGGTTGCTTGGACAAAATCATCTTTCAAGATAGATCTTTGGCATCCTCATCCTGGCATAAGGAAACACCATCCCAGAAAACAAACCAAAGTTGGTACATTTTAGAATTTTGTCTGGTTCTGTTGTCTTTGACATATCTGCTTTGCATCTAATGAAGAAAAGTTATACCAGACTTACATAAAGTCATAGCATTAATGTCATGAGCTCTGGAGGGAGTTGGGACACTAGGTTTTCTGGTCCCACCACCAGCTGAAACCCAGGCCTGCTTCTGTAACTGAGGAGACACTATAGTCCCCTCTGGAGGCCCTCTTTGGTCCCAACCCAGGTCCCATCTTGCTAGCTTCTCCCATCATAGTTTATCAGAGGGCCATCAAGGAGCTTGAATAGTAGGGGTGTCTGAAAAATCCTCTTACCTTGCAGGTCTCCATCCACCAAGGTTTGCTAGACTAAAGCAGAAACCTCAAAGAAGTACACACATGCCAGCCATAGGAGCTTTACTTGAGCAAGAGACTGCCTTTGCAGAATTATCTGTCATTGACCTTGGCCTAATTTGTTATATTTTGGCTGATAGTTCCAAAGGTGAAGGATTGGGTACCTATTAGATTTGATGTGCACATTCTCCTTCAGATGCTAAGTTTGTTTTACTAGCTAGTGATTACATTCTGTTACATTAAAAACACAAGGTTTGTTTTATAAGCATGACAACTAGTTGTTGTATGAGTAGTATTCCATGGGCCCTAAGCAAAACATATAAAATGTCATTTTAAGTGCCAAGATTTTTCTAATTCCTTTTTTTGTTTTTAAAAAGAATTTTGAAAGCAGCTTAAATCTAATTGGCTCCCCTAGGATCTCAGCTCCTGTTACATTTGTGGCATTTCTTTTTTTGAGAGGTATCTGGAGAGATGAGTCTGCCACTGCTAACTGGCATTAGAGTAGGAGGATGCAGCAGCTTTTTTTTTTTTTTCTTCCTTAGAAACTTTGAAATCTTGGCTCAACTTGTCATAAGATTTAAGTGTTTGAATTTTACAGTTGTTTTCATAATTTCAGGTTCTGATATTCCTACTACTGAATTTCGTATGAGAGAGAATGGCAACCACAATTGCTGCCACCAATGGTGGCCAGCCTGCATCTGCTGTGAAAGAGAAGGAAAGAAAACAATAGTAGTAGTAGTGTAGTATACAATGCAAACACAACACACTGCCGTCAAGTCGGATCCTACTCATAGTGACCCCTCCTTGGGTTTCCAAGGCGATACGAAGTAGATTGCCCAACCTTCCTTCTGAGGAGTGCCTGGTGTGTTTGAACCACTTGCCTTCTGGTTAGCAGCCACATGCCTTAGGCGCTACGCCACCGGAACTCCTATAGTGAAGTATAGAACCGTGTAAATAATACTTACCAAGCATGGTTCTAATACTGGCTTTATGCATGTCTAGTCTATAAATACCTATTTAGACAACAGAACTGAGTTATTTTTAGTGGCCCAGATTCAGATGTTCCCATGGTCTAAACAACTGTGAAAAGACATGAATCTGTTCCTCTTAATCACAGGGAGTTCGTATTTTTTTAATCTCACAGAGTAAAGCAAAAAGAAGATCCCACCCTGATTTTTTCTGAACAGCAAAAGGGGGAAATGCAAGAAAACCAGGAGTTTTCTCTTTTTTGAAGATGTTTGTTTTAGTGAGGGATATAGGTTTATACTGAAGGAGCTGAGATATAACAACATACTATAATGTCTATTTTAAAATTTATTATTAAATGGGATATAGGGGCGTTTTAAGGAGCTCTGGTGGCATAGAGGGTAAGACATTTGGCTGCTAACCAGAAGGTTAGTGGTTCAAACCCACCTGCTGCTCTGCGGGAGGAAGATGAGACACCTACCTCCCTTGAAATCCAATAGGGGTCACTGTGAGTCGGAATCGACTTGATGGCAGTGCGTTTGGTTTGGGTTTAGGGTCATTTTACAGGCTACTAATTTGTGGTTAAGAACAGCTTTTTTCTAGTAAACTAGTAAGAAGCTTTAGATACAGACTCGTGATTCCAAAGGAAACTTGTGGTAGTGAGCTGTGTGTCTGTCCCCACCCGCCGGTTTTTTATTGTGATTTGGGTGAATGTTGACAGAGAAAATTCATTTTCTTTTCAACAGTTCATATAAATTTTGTTTCGTGACACTGATTACTATCCCAATAATGTAACAGCTTTCTTACCACTACCTCCCTCTGGCTACCCTTTTCCTGTGTCATTCTTACCTATGCATTCCTGCCTCCCTAGATTTCTCACTGCACAAATGCTGCCTTTGTGATCTCCCATGGCTGATTGTACTAAGGAATGCATCTCCCTGGTGTAATTGTTTAGCTTATAGACCTATCTAATGTTTGGCTGAGAGTTAAGCCATGAGAGTGAGTTCAAGTCCAGGCCCGAAGGGGCCATAATCTGGGAAGTTTCACCAATCTCTGTCAGACCAGTAAGCTTGTTTTTTTTATGCTTTTTAGTTTTGTTCTGCATTCTTCTCCCACTCTATCCAGAATCTCCCATTTTGATCCCTTTCTAGGAGGTTAGCAGTGGTAGCTAGGCACCACTTTTTGTTCTTCTGGTCTGAGGGTCATTGTAGGCTGAGGTTCCCATGGCCCATTAGCGCCTTAGACTAATTGTTTCCATGTGTCTTCGCTTTTCTTCACTCTTCTTTGCTCCAGGTGAGGAAAGACCAATAGTTGCATCTTAGTTGGCCAACTGAGCTTGCATATTAATTTGCTGATATGAAAATGACTAGCAAATATAGTCTTACACAGTGAGCAAGAAGTCTGATTCCAGAGGTATGGTTTTCCATTGTGGTGTTCAAGGCTGTAAGAAAGAATGAACATTTAGGCAACCATGCCCTGGTTTGGGCAAAGCTTGTTGAATACAATAGCTAGGTTGCCTTTCACTTATGCATTGGAAATGGTGTGTGGGCAATGACAAGAAACGTGTTCCTCCTTTGAGAAAGATGTGGCAGTCTGCTTCTGTAAAGATTTACAGCCTTGGAAATCCTTTGGGCAGTTCCGCTCTGTCCTATAGGATTGCTGTGATCAGAATCTACTTGATGGTAGTTGTTTTTTGATATTAGGAGAACTTTATTTTGTAACTTTTGGTATCTCCTCATAAATAGACTAGACAAATGACAACAACCATCGGCACAGACTTCATTTTGATTAAGTGCTTCTTGTCTAAGTTTGTATGTTATGGCCCAAGAGGGAGTATCTGTTTAATGGCAATCTGGTCTTCCTATTATTGGTTAGTCAGGGCCTGGCCAAGCAGAGAAAAACCTAATTTCAGGCTCCGTGGGCACTGAAGTTAATAATAAAACATGTTTATTAAATTAAAAGCAGTAAGATTCTCGCTAATTCATTTAAAAATATTTCTTCAGATTTTCTTCCAAGAGAAAAATGTATGTATCTGCCAAATGGATTAAGGGCCATTCAGAATCCGTTTGGGTAAATGAACTCATTTTGCTATCCTAAGGGAGACAGCACTAACCTGGGCTTCAGGGAGTCCAGTTGTAATTTTGTTTGTGCTATTATAGAGCTGTACAAATTGGGGCAAATGACTGCCTTCTTGGCCCTTAGTTCGTTTTTCTCATGTATAAAATGAGGGGATTGGATTAGGTGATTGCTAAGGCTTTCTGTATCTAATATTCTATAAGACAAATATGTAAGTAGTAGAAAGAAAAGAACAGCAGTGGTTAGGAAAAAGATAAACGTAGTAACTTGATACTTGAGGAATGATTTCTGGGCAAGGATCGAAAAGAATCAGGGCAAGGTTGCCACAAATGCTGTCTTCTCTCTCCATC
>NW_006921781.1:5103222-5104398 GCF_000298275.1 Orycteropus afer afer
GAATATTTTTTCCCAATCTCTTGGTTCTCTTTTGACTCTTTTGGAGAAGTCTTTGGAAGCACATAAAAATTTAATTTTTAGAAAGTCCCATTCATCTAGTTTCTCTTCTGCTGTTTGTACATTTTGGGTTATGCTTGATAGTCTGTTTATGCTGTAAATTAGGGCCCCTAAAACCCAAGGAGGGGTCGCTATGAGTCAGGTTTGACTCGACGGCACATAACAACAACAAATTTGATTTGAATGCTAACCAGAGGGCTGGTGGTTCAAACCCACCAGCCACTCCTTGGTAGGAAGGTTGGACAATCTACTTCCGTAGTGATAATGTCTCAGGAACCCAAGGAGGGGTTGCTATGAGTTGGGTCTGACTTGATGGCACAGAATAAAAACAACAACACAAATTTTCCCCTGAGGAACTTTGTTAGGTTTCACATTTAAGTCTTTGATCCATCTGGAGTTAGTTTTTGTGTATGGTGTGAGGTATGGATCTTATTTCATTTTTCCACAAACAGATACCAGTTTTGCCAGCACCATTTGTTAAAGAGATCATCTCTTCCCCATGTAATTGATTCCAGTCCTTTGTCAAAAATCAGCTGACCATAGGTGGTTGGATCTATTTCTGGATTCTCAATTCTGTTCCACTGGTCTGTCTATGTGTCTGTCATTGTACCGTTTTGACTATTGTGGCTGCATAGTAGCTTTTGAGATTCAGGAGTGTGAGACATCCTACTTTGTTCTTACTCTTCAATAGTGTTTTGCTTATCCAAGGTCTCTTTCCTTTCCATATAAAATTAGTGATTGGTTTTTCCATATCCTTAAAGAATGTTGATGGGATGTGTATTGAGATTGCATCGAATGTAGATATTGCTTTGAGCAGTATTGACATTTTCCCAATGTTCAATCTTCCTATCCATGAGCATGGTATGTTATTCCATTTATGTAGGTCTCGTACGGTTTCTTGAAGTAGTGTTTTGTTGTTTTCTTTGTACACGTGTTTTGTGTCCCTGGTAAGATTTATTCCCAAGTGCTTTATTTATTTATTTATTTTTTTGGTAGCTATTGTAAATGTTATTGATTTCTTTATTTCCTTTTCAGCAATTTCTTTGCTGGTGTAACAGAATCCAACTGATTTTTATATGTTGATCTTATATCTCACTACTATGCTAAATCTCTCAATTA
>NW_006921781.1:5105158-5107739 GCF_000298275.1 Orycteropus afer afer
CTACATAGTTGGAGCCCTGGTGGCATGGTGGCTAAAGCACTAGGTTGCTAATGGAAAGATTGGTGGTTTGAACCCAACAACTGCTCTGTGAGAGAAAAATGTAACACTCTGCTCTTGTGAAGATTACAGTCTTGGAAACCCTATAGTGCAGTTTTACTCTGACCTTCAGAATCACTTTTTGTCAGAATCGACTCAAGGACAATGAGTGTCCTGCCTAGAAGAGAAATCTGCCCTGTTTCTCAGTTGCCTCAGGCCTCCAGGGGAGAGTGTATGTACTTTCAATACCCTCCCAAGCTTAAATGTTGACAGAGATCACTTGTTACTTGAAAGCAACTACTTTCCTTTCTGTGTGAAAACTTATGAACTATTTTAACTTAATTTGGCTCCGTTTCAGTAGAGTAAGTTGAACTTTAGTTTAAGGAAGTTGAATTGAGTTTTTGTGCTAAGAGTGAAATTGCAGTATTATTTAAACAAATGCAGCTGAGAAGCTAATATATGGACCAAGTGGTATTTGAATAAATAGATAGGAACCAAGGATCAATGAAAGCCTTGAATTTCATGATTAGGAAAAGTTTCATTTAATGAAATGAAACCTTAAAAGTTTCATTTGCTTGAACATAGTTAACTGGTATGGAAATATAATAATTTTCACTTATTAGGAATATTTGACACAAGACATAGAATAAATATGTTCATGCATCAAGGTCAGTATTTCTTCTCTTCTGTATGATATGAAGGATGAGAGAAGGAAATAACAGAGCTAGCTCTTTTTATATATATATATTTTTTTGCTGTGGTACAAGGATAACACCTTCTTGATAGGATGTCTGTCTTAGAAGGAGAAGAATGTGTGCTTATTCATTATGTCCTCTAATACTTTGCTTATCTGATGGTCACATTTCCAGGTCTATCATCTGGAACATATCTATGTTCCCAGAAGTATAGAATCATAGACAATTAGTGATGGAAAGGATATTAAGTGAACCCAATCTCGTTATTATGCAGATGAAGAAGGATTGCGGCAAATGAATAAGGGGCCTAACCGTGGTTTATTAAAACAAGCAAGCAAACAAAAAGTCTCTGAATATGAAGCAGTAATTACAAAAGTTGCATGCTGTTTACTCCATTCATTTTGCAAATCTTTCTTGAGTACCAACTATGTGTGAGGCATAGGGATAGGGCAGCCCATAGAGAAGGCCCTGCTTATAGCTCCTGGCAATCACACATCATGAGGCAGGAGATGGGAAATATCTGCAAGTTATTCCTTGGAAGCTCTTTGAAAGTAACAGAGACTTGGTCTTGTACATTCACCAGTATCTCAGGATATAAAGCTAGTGTATGAAGCTGCTGAGCACAGAAGAAATAAAAGGAATGATCAAAGCACAGAACTCTGGGAACATTTAGTGTAAGCAAACCAATTGATTAAAAAATCCCCAAGGAATTAGCACTTTTTTCATTCCAGTACTAAACTTGAATTCATGTTGCTATCCCTGAGTCAAGAAAAGATTAAAGTTCTTTCAACTTGTTTGTTTTAAAAGAGTGGTTAAATATGTATTATATTTTAGAAAGATTTCAAATATAAAGAGTGTTGGTGCATAAAATAATGATCTTCAGCTATCTGGTAAATTTACTTGAAAGTCATCAAAATTTACTGAACACAGGCTGTGTATACCCCCTTATTTCTAGACCATGAATTTGATGTTAGTAGAGGGGAAATTGACCTTCACTGTAAATAAACTTGATGTTTAGCAATTACCTTTACAACAAGGTTTTTGTATACTGAAGGGGTTAGTATTAAATAAGAGTCATGCCAAATGTGGGTTGGAGAAAGAGGAAGATAAATAAGCTACATTAACTTCTGCGACCTAGGTGATGTGCCATGTCTGTTTCTTCATTTGGTGTTCACATCAATGCTGCATGGTACTCATTGTTATTATCCTCATTTAGCTGATGAGGAAATGTAGGAAAAAAAGCTGATATAATTTGGCCAAGATGTACCTGGCAAATAGCAGGATTTGAACCTGCTTCCAAAGTTCAGGCTTAGCCATCTGCATCTGATGCCAGGAGGCATTTAATAATCTCACTAACATGGAAAGTGAGTAGCAGAGGCACATGCACCTGTTCATTTATTCATTCACCCATCCATTCAACAAATAGTTGAGAGCCAACTTTATGTCAGACTATACAGAGAGGCCAAGTCTGAATCAATAGAAAAATCTGGACTATAGTATAATATAATAAACAATAAAGAAATGTGACACAACTTTGGGAGTGTCATGTTTTTTATCACAGCTTATAGACTCAGTACCATTACTTTAAGATCATACCTTTTATATTTGGAGGATATTTTAAGAAATTCTTTAAAATGTTGACAAGCCATATAAACAGAATTAAATCATTTATTTAACAAATCTATTTTTAATTGCTTGTTAGTGCTAAGTTGGTGATGGTGACCCTGATGACTAAACATAAGTGAATATTCTTTTTTCTCCACCGACAGGGTGGAAATTTCTCTGTCTGGTCTTCTATACTGATATTGCATGCACATAATTTATTCTAGCACTTCCCAGGGATATCATAT
>NW_006921781.1:5108514-5109637 GCF_000298275.1 Orycteropus afer afer
AAGTAGGATTGCCCAACCTTCCTTCCGAGGAGTGGCTGGTGGGTTTGAACTGCCAGCCTTCTGGTGAGCAGTCAAGGGCCTTAGGCACTATGCTACCAGAGCTGCTATATATATATATAGAGAGAGAGAGAGAGAGAGAGAGAAAAAGAGAGAGAGAGAGAGAGAGAGAAATTTATCTTAGGAAAATGGGTCACAAATGTATAGAAACTGGCAAGTCCAAAGTCCCTGAAGGGGAATGTCAGGCTGGAGGCTTTTCCCCACAGGGAGCCAAGAAGCTCCAGGCTGGCAGGCAGTACATTGGCTGTTGACTCCAATGAATGACGAATTCAAGATCTCCAGGCCAAATGGTGGACTACTCACTCATGGACAGTTGTAGGCAGCACAACAGAATCCCAATTCACAGAAGAATGTCCCTCTTCCCAGGATGTCCCTGGATATCCTGGAAGCAGGCCACACCCCTAGGGAAACTCCCCTTGGGCAGATGGGCCACTCAGAACACAGTCATCCAATCCCATCATGGGAACAACCACACAGAACTGGGGTCCAACCAAGTTGACACACAGCTCCAACTATCACAGTCCACCCGTTGTCAACTTGGCAGTTGTACACATCTTCTTAACCATATATAATCTCTAAATCAGGACAATTATAGAGTCATATTTGTTACTAACATGATACACTAACACACATACAACCAAAATGCATTAACCTTATTTACATTTCACAGTTCATAACAGAAGGAAACAAAAATATTTGAAGCACATATACAATGAAGAAATATAACAAGCACAGTCTTTGTTTCTGCAGCTGGTCACGTGGTCATAGCTGATATTCAGAGCTACCTTCTTCCACCACCCATTCTGTATTTCCCTTGCCCTCAGCAAGTACCTCAGCTGGTCTTGGTTCTTTGCCTGGTGGGTGACCCAAACCTTCATTCCTGAAGGGTCTGGGCCATTAGCAGTCATATCAGAATTGGGTTGCTCTAATTTTCCATTGACTTTAATCACAGGGCATGGTAAACATCCTAAAGAATCTCCTGTATTCCAGACATATTCTTCTTTACCTCCATTATGTAAAGCCAACCCAATTTCCCCTTGATAATCAGGATCTATCGCACTAGATA
>NW_006921781.1:5111397-5112548 GCF_000298275.1 Orycteropus afer afer
GCCCATGAATCCATATATAATCGCACATCTGGCCATTTCTTGTTCCATGCAAAGTGAACAGCTATATGCATAGCTTGAAGTTCTGTCCACTGGGAGGATTTCCCTTCACCACTGCCCTTTAAGGAAGTCCCAGAAAGGGACTGCAGTGCTGCTGCTGTCCACTTTCAAGTGGTGCCTGCATATTGCACAGAACCATCTGTAAACCAGGTACGAGTTTTCTCTTCCTCAGTCAACTGATCATAAGGAACTCCCCTGAGGCCATAGGTGCAAAGTGGGACAGGGAAGGTAATATGACTGGAGTGGAGACCATAGGCATTTGGGCCACTTCCTCATGCAACTTACTTGTGCCTTCAGGTCCTGCTCGAGCCTAATCTCTTATATACCACTTCCATTTAATGATGGAGTGCTGCTGTGCACATCCAACTTTATGACTCTGTGGGTCAGACAACACCCAATTCATGAACACCCAGTTCATGATGAAACCTTATGGTGACTTGGTGGTCCATGGTTAGGCGTTCAGTCTCTACTAAAGCCCAGTAACAAGCCAAAAGCTGTTTCTCGAAAGGAGAGTAGTTATCTGCAGAGGATGGCAGGGCTTTGCTCCAAAACCCAAAGGTCAGCATTGCGATTCACCAATAGGAACCTGCCAAAGGCTCCAAACAGCATCTCTATCTACTACAGATACTTCAAGCACCATTCGATCAACTGGATAATATAGCCCAAGTGGCAGAGCAGCCTGCACGGCAGCCTGAACCTGTTGCAGAGCCTTCTGTTGTTCTGGGCCCCACTCAAAACTAGCAGCTTTCCTAGTCACTTGATAAATAGGCCACAGCAACACACCCAAATGAGGGATATGTTGCCTCCAAAATCTAAAGAGGCCCACCAGATGTTGTTCCTCCTTTTCAGTTGTAGGAGAAGCCAGATACAATAACGTGTCCTTCACTTTAGTAGGAATATCTCGACATGTCCCACGCCATTGGACCCCTAGAAATTTCACTGAGGTGGAAGGTGCCTGAATTTTCGTTGGGTTAATTTCCCAACCTCTAGCATGCATATGTCTCACCAATAAGTCTAGAGTCACCGATATTTCTTCTTTACTAGGTCCAATCAGCATAATGTCATCAATATAATGGACCAGTGTGATGTCTTGT
>NW_006921781.1:5112793-5117969 GCF_000298275.1 Orycteropus afer afer
GGCCAGGTCAATAGCTGCATACCAAGTACCAGGAGATGTACTAAGTTGCTCAAGCAATGAAATCACATCAGGAATAGCAGCTGCAATTGGAGTCACCACCTGATTAAGTTTACGATAATCTACTGTCATTCTCCAAGATCCATCTGTTTTTTGCACAGGCCAAATAGGTGAATTAAATGGGGATGTGGTGGCAATCACCATCTCTGCATCCCTGAAGTCCTTGATGGTGGTTGAGTCGATTCTGACTCACAAAGCCCCTAGAAGACTGTGTTAAACTAGGTTCTCTAGAGAAACAAAAACCAGCAAAGCTTATATATATATAAAGAGAGAGAGAAATTTATCTTAGGAAAATGGTTTACAAACGTATAGAAGCCAGCAAGTCCAGAATCCCTGAAGCAAACCTCAGGCTGGAGGCTTTTCCCCACAGGGGGCCAAGAAGCTCAAGGCTGGCAGGCAGTACATTGGCTGTTGACTCCAACGAATGATGACTCCAAGATCTCCAGGCCGAACGGTGGACTGCTCACTCACAGACAGTTGTAGGCAGCACAACAGAATCCCAATTCACAGAAGAATGTCCGTCTTTCCAGGATGTCCCTGGATATCCTGGAAGCAGGCCACACCCCTAGGGAAACTCCCCTTGGGCAGATTGGCCACTCAGAACACAGTCATCCAATCCCATCATGGGAACAACCACACAGAACTGGGGTCCAGCCAAGTTGACACACAGCTCCAACTATCACAATGTGGCAGTCTACTTCTGAAAAAAATTGGCCACTGAAAAGCTTATGCATAGCAGTAGAATATTGTCAGAAGATGAGCCCTTCAGATTGGAAGGCACTCAAAAGATGAGTGGGGAAGAGCTTCCTGAAATTAGTTTTGACCCTGATAATGTGGGTGGAACCTTCCTTTGCTGATGTGACATGATTTAAAATGAGAAGAAACAGCATAAACATTCATGAATAATTAGAATTTTAATTCATTAATAATTACAATGTACAAAGTATGAATATAGGAAAATTGGGAATTGTAAAAAATGAAATGGAATGCATAAAGATTGATATCCTAAGCATTAATGACCTTAAATGGACTAGTATTGGCCAGAGTAAACTGGACAAACATATAATCTACTATGCTAGGAATAACAAATTGAAGAGTGATGGCATTACACTCATAGTCAAAAAGAACATTTTGAGATCTATGCTAGAGAATAATGTTATCAGTGATAGGATAATTGTCATATGCATAAAGACTAGTTAATACAACAATAATTCAGATTTATGCACCAATCAATAAAACCAAAGATGAAGACATCGAAGGTTTTTAAAAACTTTTGCAGTCTGAAATTGATCAAATATTCAATCAAGATGCACTGATAATTACTAGTGATTGGGATGGGAAAGTAGACAACAAAGCAGCAGCATCAGAAGTTGGAAAATATGGCCTTAGTGATAAAAGTGATGCCAGATAACACATTATAGAATTTTGTAAGATCAATGACTTATTTCATTGCAAATACCTGTTTTAAACAGCATCACCAGTGATTATACACATGGACCTCACCAGATGGAATAAACAGGATTCAAATTGACTACACCCATGGAAAGAGATGATGGAGAAGCTCAATACAATCAGTCAGAACAAGGTCAGAGGCCAACTGTCAAACAGACCATCAGTTACTCATATGCAAGCTCCAGTTGGAGTTGGGGAAAACTAAAGTCCATGAGAGCCAAAATACAACCTTGATTATTCCCACCTGAATTTAGAGACCATTTCGAGAAAGATTTGATTCAATGGACAGTGATGACTGAAGAACACATGAGTTGGGTGATGACACCAAGGACATCATACATGAAGAAACCAAAAGATCATTAAAAAGACAAGGAAGAAAGAAAAGGGCAAAATAGATGTCAGAAGAGACTCTATTGAATGGAGAGTGGCTAAAGCAAATGGAAGATGTGATGAAGTGAAAGATGTGAATAGAAGATTTCAAAGGATGGCTCAAGAATGAAAAGTAAAATATTATGCTGAAATGTGCAAAGAACCGGAGTTAGAAAATCAGAAGGGAAGTACATGATTGGCATTTGTCAAGCTGAAAGAACTGAAGAAAAAAATTCAAGCTTCAAGTTGTAGTATTGAATGATTTTATGGGCAAAATATTGAATGATGAAGGGAGCATCAATGGAAGATGGAAAGAATACACAGGATCACTGTACCAAAGCTAGTTGGTCAATGTTCAGACATCCCAGGGAGGGAGCATATGATCAAGAACTGATGATATTGGAGGAAGAAGTCACAGTTACGTTAAAGGCATTGGAGAAAAACAGACTCCAGGAATTGACAGAATACCAATGGAGATGTTTCCACAACTGGATGCAACATGAGAAGCACTCAATCATCCATGCCAAGAAATTTGGAAGACAGTTACCTGGCCAGCTGACTGGAATAGATCCATATTTATGCCTTTCCCAAAGAAAGGTGATAAAAGAGAATGCAGAAATTATCAAACAATATTATTAATATCCCATGCAATAAAATTTTGTTGAAAAGAATTAAAAAATTGTCTCAGCAGTACCTTGACAGTAAACTGTCAGAAATTCAAGTTGGATTCAGAAGATGATGTGGAATGAGGAATGTCATTGCTGATGTCAGATGGATCTTGGCTGAAAGCAAAGAATACCAGAAAGATGTTCACCTGTGTTTTATTCACTATGCAAAAGCATTTGACTGTGTGGATCATAACAAGTTATGGATAACATTGAGAAGAACGGGAATTCCAGAACACTTAACTGTGCTTGTGAGGAACCTATACATAGACCAAAAGGGTGTTGTTTGAAAAGAACAAGGTTTAAAAAAAGAACGTGGTTTAAAACCAGGGAGGTTATTTGTCAGAGTTGTATCATTTCACCATACTTAACTCAATCTGTATGCTGAGCAAATAATCTGAGAAGCTGGACTGTATGAAGAAGAACTTGGCATTAAGATTGGAGGCAACCAAAAAAACCAAACTCACTGCCGTCAAGTCAATTTGACTCATAGTGACCCCTTCTTGGGTTTCTGAGGTGATATCTCTATGGAGGTAGATTGCCCAGTCTTTTCTTCCATAGGACTGGAAGAAGACTCATTAAAAACCTGTGATATTCAGATGACACAACTTTGCTTGGTAAAAGTGAGGAGGAGTTGAAGAATTTACTGAAGAAGGTAAAAAATTACAAGTTTCAGTATGGATTAAACTTCAACATAAAGAAAACAAAAATCCTCACAACTGGACAAATAAGCAACATCATGATAAATGAAGAAAACATTGAAGTTACAAGGATTTCAGTTTACTTAGGTCCACAATCAGCACCCAAGGAAGCAGCAGTCACAAAATTAAAGGATGTATTCTATTAGGCAAATCTACTGCAGAAGACCTCTTTAAAGTGTTAAAGAACAAAGATGTCACTTTAAAGACTAAGGTGGGCCTGATCCAAGCCGTGGTATTTTTGATTGCCTTATATGCATGTGAAAGCTGGACAGTGAATAAGGAAGACTGCAGAAGAATTGATGCATTTGAATTATGGTGTTTGTGAAGAATATTGAATATACACTGTGGACTGCCAGAAGAACAAACAAATCTGTCTTGGGTCCAGTACATCCAAAATGCTCCTTAGAAGTGAGGATAGTGAGACTTCACTTCTTGTACTTTGGTTATGTTGTCAGGAAGGACCAGTCCCTGGAGAAGGGTATCATGCTTGGTAAAGTAGAGCTCAGTGAAAAAGAGGAAGACCCTAAATTTGAAATGGATTGTTGCAGTGGCTGCAATAATGGGCTTGAGCATAGCAACAATTGTGAGAATGGCACAGGACCAGGCAGTACATAAACTTGTACATGAAGTTGTGATGAGTTGGAACTGACTCGAAGGCACCTAACAACAACAACAAACCTACATGAATCTGGGTTTATTTATTTAAAAATGCTTGTGTTACATGGTTATTGTGAGGATTAAATGACACAATAGATGTGAAAAAAGCATCGTAAATAGTACAGTTTATAATTGTATATAGATTTTTATGGTATCGTTACCTAATAATTGGCAGGTCATATTAGGTGTCATATGAGGATAATAGGGCACTTGATTTGGCATTCAAGACATGAAGGCAGAAGAGAAAGAGAGCTCTAGAGAGAGCTTGTTTTGAATATAAAGAGAGGCATGTCAGTATTTGACAAATTTTTGACTAGATTAGTTACTACTTCTTGCATCATTCAGTCTACTGCTTCCTGCTTCTACAGTTGCCACTAAGATACTTCCTAATAGTGTCAAAGGCATACCATTGTAAATGCCTTCCACTGCTTCCTTTCAGTCACTCTACTTTTGTGTGCTCCTGTCTGCTCTACAGGCCTTCCACCCTCAGTCCATCTTCATCACTGACATACGTTTTTCCTAGGAGTAGGCTCTCTGATTCGATCCCCTTTCCAATTATTTCCAGTTTGTCTTCCACCACCACCACCACCACCAGTTGTCATTGAGTCAATTTTGACTCATGGTGATCCCATGTGTGTCGTAGTAGAACTGTACTCCATAGGGTTTTCAGTGGCTGATTTTTCAGAAGCAGATTGCCAGGACTTTCCTCTGAGGTACATCTAGGTACACTCAAAATTACAAATACGTATGATTAGCAATAAAATACACTGAACACTTATATCAGCCAGGAACTCCTATTTGGCTTCACTTTTCCCACATGTGCTTTCTGAACTCTCTTTGAAATTCTTAATTATCCTATTACCAAATAAAAATTTTAATTGTATGAGAAGATGGAAAGGAGTTCTGGAAGCACAGTGGTTAAGGCATTTGGCTGCTAACGAAGTCAGTGGTTCAAATCCACCAGCTGCTCTGTGGGAGAAAGATGAGGCAGTCTGCTTCCATAAAAATTAATAGCTTTGGAAACATTATGGTGCAGTTTTACTCTGTTCTATAGGGTCACTATGAAACAGAATCAACTTGATGGCAGTGGTGGGAGAAGATGGAGTTAGGAAAATGATGTCTCCAAATAGTAAAAAGGGTTCTATAAGGAATATTGGACAGGAAGATGAGGAGTGGATAGAGGGTCTTGATGTGGATGGGACTATGGGAAGGGCCTGAAACTTGCAGAACACGAACAGTTTCACAGGGTGATCCTCCTGAGTGTTTAATAACAGA
>NW_006921781.1:5118534-5120225 GCF_000298275.1 Orycteropus afer afer
TAGGAGGCCTCCTTTTGAGCTCGGCAGGGTGGTCAAACTAGTCAATCACAGCATCAGAACTCTAAGCACCTGAGAGAGAGTGGGAACCTCCCAGAACATTGTATTGTGCCACACCCAACAGAAATAACCCAGGTAGATAACATTTACAATCAGGAGCTCCTCAGTTGCTCATTCCACCACAGAGTTTACAATGACTTATGGGTAGAAAAGCCATACTAAGTAATTTACTACACTGCATTAGGGCTGTGTGTCAACTTGGCTGGGCCTGGTTGAGTGGCTGGGCAGCTGTTGGTAGCTATTCTCCATGATGACATTGGCAGTCAACTCCATAGTGGGCTCTACCACAAGCAGCTGAATAGCTGCTTTAGGGATGTGGTCTGCTTCCCGTATATAAGAAATAGCTTTGGGAATAGTCTCTAGCTGATGGCATGCTTGAACTCTGCATGTAGCCATGTCATTGTTCAGCATCTTGCCATGCTCTGCCAATCTTGGGACTTTCAATGGATTTGAATCAGTGGCCTGTCATGTGGTTTGGTAGTATTGGGACTGTGCCTTTCCACTTGTCAACCTTGAGTTTGTCAGCCTTAGCAGCCAGCAACTGCCTCAGTGAAGAGATGCCTCTAGCTTCAGTGGGCCGGGAGCAAGAGGCAGAGCTGAAGCTCATGGTTGAGGGGCTTTCACCCAGCCCCTAGAGCCTGGCACTTTGAACTTAGACTTTCAGCCTCCAAAACTGTAAGAGAATAAACTCCTATTTGTTAAAACCATCTCATTTGTGGTATATTCCTGCTGTCAGAGCAGCACTAGGTAACTGGAACAGGTACCTTTGGGAAAACATTTGGTAAGAAAATGGGTGGTGAAGAGTGACCATAGGAGGCATTCCCATATTAACTTACGTGACTGCCAAAATTTTAGCCCTGAAAAGTAATTTTCTAAGTCTCCATGTTGGAGGACAGTATGCCACTCACCATGCATCTCAACTTCCTTCCCTTGCTCCCCTTCCATTGTTGTTGTTGGGTTAGGTGGCGTAGAGTTGGCTCCAACTCATAGTGACCCTATGTAAGACAGAATGAAACTCTGCTCAGTCCTGTGCCTCCTCACAGCGCTTGCTATACCCAAACCTATTGTTGCAGCTATTGTGTCAATTCATTTAATTGAGAGTCTTCCCCCTTTTCACTGACCCTCCACCTTACCAACCATGATATCCATCTCCAGAGAATGGTTCCTTCTTCTAACATGACCAAATTAGGTGAGATGAAGTCTGGCCATTCTCGCTTTCAAGGAGCATTCCACCTGCAATCCTTCTAGGACAGATCTGTTAGTTCTTCTGGCAGTCTGTGGTACTTTCAGTATTCTTCGCCAACACCACAACTCAAAAGCATCAACTCTTCTTTGCTCATTCTTATTCATTGTCCAGCTTTTTGTATTGTCTCATACATTGTCTTCAAAGAGACATCTTTGTTCTTCAACATTTTAAAGAGGTCGTTTGCAGCAGATTTACCCAGTGCAATACAGTGTCTGATTTCTTGACTGCTGCCTCCATTGGTATTGATTGTGGAACCAAGTAATATGCAATCTTTGACACGTTTAATCTTTTCTCCATTTATCATGATGCTGTTTTTTGGTCCAGTTGTGAGGATTTTCACTTTCTTTGTGTTGAAGTGTAAGCCATACTGCAGACTATACTCTTTGAT
>NW_006921781.1:5124765-5153832 GCF_000298275.1 Orycteropus afer afer
TCTTCTTTTGATATTTCCTGTATCATTCAGTATTTTACCCATAGTATCTTTCAGTAGTGCAGCTTGAACCTTCAATTTTTTTTCAGTTCTTTCAGCTTGAGAAATGCCAAGCATGTTCTTCCCTTTCAGTTTTCTAACTCCAGGTCTCTGCACATTTCATTATAATTGACTTTGTTTTCTTGAGCTGCTTTTTGAAGTCTTTTGTTCAGCTCTTTCATCTTATTTCTTCCATTTGCTTTAGCACCTGTTTCTTTAGGTGTTCTCAGTTAGCTTATTGCAGGTAACACTCACTGTGAGTGTGTGTGACATCTATTGTCCATTACTGGGCCTGTGCTTACAATATACAAATCCTTTAGCAAAATATTACTAGAAAAAAGAAACAAGAAGTTTGCAAGTCAACAAGAAACAAAACAACCCACATTTAGTAGGAACAGAGAGAATCCATGACTCACAGGAACAAACACAGAGATAGACACCCCCTTACTGTTTGTGTTTCAGACTTGTAATGCTGTGAGGTGGGTGTCCTAGCAGCTTCTGAGGAAGAGCCTGGCAGTTGAAAAGTGAAAGCCTATTTTTAAAACCTGCGCAGGTAGTATGCTGACTAGACAGAGGGTCCAGGCTTCCCAATCCAGCCTCACATATTCATCTTTCTGAAATGTGGTCTGAATTATTTTAGTGATAATTTCATCTCATTGAATTTTACCCCTTTAAAATAATGTTGCAAAGACTCAACCTGTTTACTCTTTTGCTCTATTTTTTTTGTTTTCCCTTTCCTTAAAATTTGTTCAGTGCTTTGGTTTTTTTTTTTTTTTTGAGAAGTGAGGTATTTCAGTGGAAGTTATATAAAAAGGTACTCTTACGCTGATGAAGAAAGGCCACACCTTGTTTATCACATTTAGTAGGAACCCTCATTTGTGGAATCCCTAGAAGTGGGTTTGTGAATAGCTTGTGCAGGAGAGGACTTGTATTAAAATGCCTATTTAAAAATATATGTCACGTTGCACTTTCATATTTGATTTGCTCTGTATAACGTTTGCTTTGGTATTACTGATTTTTTAGTTTTGGCTACCAATGTTTTGTAGGTTATTTAAGAAGCATCTCAGGCAGGATGAGCTAGAAGAAGGTGACAAAGGAAAGGTGACAGCCACACCCACAACCTCACCTCATCCCCAAATGTGTGTTCTCACCTTGAGAACATGGTTGCAGGGCTCCCTGTACATTGTGGATGAGCTGTATGATGTGTGGGTGTGATCTTCTTTTTCCAGAAAGGAATTGTGGCTCCTGATTTCAACTCTCCTGAAAAAACTTGCTGTGTGACATTTAGTAGGATCATTCACCTCATTTGCCCTCAGCTTTCTCACAAATTAATGGCAATAACAACAACAACAATAGTCCTTGAGGGATTACTCAAATGATTTTAAATTTATTTTGAGTTGCGTAGACTATGTTGTTGTTCAGTTGATGTTGAGCAGGCTCTGACTCATGGCCACCTCTTGTCAAACAGAGCAAAACATCGCCCAGTCCTGTGCCATCTATGACGAGCTCTGGTGGCACAGTGCCTAAGGTATGTGACTGCTAACCAGAAGGTTGGCAGTTCAAACCCACTAGCTGCCTGCAGAAGGAAGACAGAACAATCTACTTCTGTAAAGATTTGCTGCCTTGGAAACGCAACGGAGGGTTGCTATGAGTCGAAACTGACTCAATAGCAGTGGGGGTGGTTTTGGTTTGGTGCATCTATATGGTCTTTGGTGTATTTGAGCTCATTGTTGTTTTTTTTTTTTTTTTTGTCAATTCATTGTATTGATGGTTTCCCTCATTTTCACTGACCCTTTATTTTTTGTTTTTTAAAAATCTTTTATTATTGAGAAATATAAGCATACACAGAAGGGCATAGCAAAGTATAAGTTTTTATATACTCATCCCAAAGCTTAAACAATTACCAACCCACCAGGAATTACAGATAGTCCTTGATTTCTATTCACTGACCCTATAAACATGATATCCTGTTTTAGTGATTACTCTTTCTCAATCACATGTGCCAAGTAAGCAAGCTAAAGTCTCACCATGCTTGTTTCCAAGGACCATTCTTGCTGTTCTTCAAATGTATCAATTCTTCTTCTGTCTTAGTTTTTACTGTCTATCTTTCACATGCATATGAGACAATTGAAAAGATTCTGGCTTGAGTCTGGTATGCCTTACTTATCAGAGTGATAGCTTTGCTTTTTAAAACTTTAAAGAGGTCTTTTGTAGCAGGAGCTCTGGTGGCATAGTGCCTAAGGTATTTGGTTGCTTACCAGACGGTTGGCAGTTCAAACCTATCAGCTGCTCCATGGAAGGAAGATGAGGCTATCTGTTTCCATAAAGATTTACTTCCTTGGAAACCCAGTGGGGGTCGCTATGAGTTGGAATCAACTCAATGGCAGTGAGTTTTTTTTTTTTTTTTTTTGTAGCAGATGAAACTCTGGTGGCAGAATGGTTAAAGCATTGGGGTGCTAACCAAAAGGTTGGCAGTTTGAATCTATCTGTGGTAGTTAAGATTGTGTGTCAGGTTGGCTGGGCCTGGTTGAGTGGCTGGGCAGCTGGTGGTAGTTATTCCCCATCATGAGACTGGCAGTCAACTCCATGGTGGGATCTACCACAAGCAGCTGAATAGCTGCTTTGGGGATGTAGTCTGCTTCCCTTATATAGGAAGTAGCTTGGGAATGGTCTCTAGCTTATGGCATGCTTGAACCCTGCATGTAGTCATGTCATTGTTCAGCAGCCTACCATGCTCTTCTGACCTTGGGACTTTCAATGGACTTGAATTAATGGCCTGCTGTGTAGTTTGGTAACATCAGGACTGTGCTTCCTTTTTACTTGTTGACCTTGGTCTTGTCAGTCTCAGCAGACAGCAGCTGTCTGGGTGAAGAAAAGCCACTTGCTTCAGTGGGCCAGGAACAGGAGGCAGAGCTGAAGCCCAAGGTTGAGGGGCTTTCACCCAGCCCCTAGAGCCTAGCACTTTGAACTCAGACTTAAAGCCTCCAAACTGTAAGATTATAAACTCCTGTTTGTTCAAGCATCCCATTTGTGGTATATTTTTGTCAGAGCAGCACTAGGTAACCAGAACACTATCCATGGGAGAAAGGTGAAGCAGTTTCCTTCTGTAAAAATTTACAGCCTTGGAAACCCTATGGGGCAGTTCTGCTCTGTCCTGTAGAATTGCTTTGTGTCAGAATTGACTCAGTGGCAGTGGGCTTTTATTTATTTTTTCAGTTTTGTAGCAGATTCTCCCAAGATGAGCTCCCAATACATCATTTGATTTCTTTACTTTTACTTCTATTTGATTGTGGATCCAAGTAGAATGCAATCATTGACAGCTTCAGCTTTTTCTCCATTTATCATAGACTGTATATTAAAAAATTTATATATATATATATATATATTCCATGTATGTATATATATATATAAATACATGTTTGTACATGTTTATAATTGCTATTCACATTAAGTCAGTGATCAAGAAAACCAAAAAGGACTTGAGTTCTCTTGGTGGACTTGAATGCTTTTACCATATCTGTAGGTCAGCAACATGGGACCTTCAATGGTCTGCATAGGTGGCTGTCCCAGAAGGGTCTTCCCCATCTCTGTTAATCATACCTTCTTTCATTCAAAAATTATCTTTGATTCTGCTTTTTCTCTCATCTTTTACATCCAATTTATCCATTGCCCATTTGGTCATACCTTATTTCAAAACATCTTTGAAATCCATCCACTTCTACTACCCTACTGCAACCACTCTAGATGAGACACCATCATCAGCCTCTGTTAACCACCTCCCTACAGTCCATTCTTTATACAGTTGTCAGAGATATATTTCCACAATGTAAAATACATTATGACAAACTCTGCTTTTAAACTGTTCAATGACTTCCCTTTGCTTTTAGAATGAAATTCAAACTTTGAACAATAACAAACCTGGCTTTTCTTTTTTTAAATTTTATTGTGATTTGTGTGAAAGTTTATAGAGCAAATTCGCTTTCCATACAGCAGCTCACATACACTTTGTCTCATGACATAGACTGAAATTTCCCACAATGCAACACTTCCTCCCTGTAGTTATTACCTCTACCCTGTGTCCTTCCCTCCCATGCACTCCTGCCCACTGAGCTGCCTCCCTGTGCATATGCAGCCCTTCTATTCTCTCATGATTGATCTCACCAAGTGTATCTACCTATTATAAATGTTCAGCTCATATACCTGTCTTTTGTTTGGCTGGAAGCCACAGGAGTGGATTCAATTACTGACCTAAAGGGCATCTAGGGATCATAGTCTCAGTGGTTCCATCAGACTCTATCAGACCAGCAAACCTGGTCTTTTTTTTTTTTTAATGCCTTTGAGTTTCATTCTACGTTGTTCTCCCATTCTAACCAGGATCTCCTACAGAGATCCCCCTCCGAGTGGTTGACAGTGGAAGTCAGGCACCATCTAGTTCTTCTGGTCTCATAGTCATATAGGCTGAAGATTGCATGGTGTACCAGTTGCTTGGAAAAATTGTTTCCATATGTCTTTGGTTTTCTTCATTCTTCTTTGCTGTGAATGAGGAGAGACCCATTATTGCATCTAGATGGAAACCTGGCTTTTCTTGATGTTATTCCATTTCTTGCCTTGTCCCTGTACTCTGGCCAAGCTGAACTGCTTTCAATTCTTCAAAGTATCATACTCTTTCTTACCTTAAGAATTGTGCTGTAGTTTTTTGCCCTGCCTGGCTTTTTCTGGTCCTATATTTAAACTAACCTCTCTTATCACATCAATCTGTTGTATTTTTTTTTTTTTAATAGCATTTATTCTTGCTCATTTATTGCCTCTCTCTCCCACTAGAATATAAGCTTTGTTAGAGTACGGATTTGCCTTATTTTTGGATCTACCCTTGAACACTTCTGTTGCAGAGTATGTGCTTAAATTTCTCATAAAGAGTTGAATACATGAAAGGCCTGAATATTAATTTTTGTTAAGTTTTCTCTCCTTCTGTGTCCTCAAGGTGATAAACTCTTACATTCATTCTGCTCCAGGTTTTCTTCAGAGGAAAAGGTAGAAATTCATGTAAAGTCACTGAGGTCTGGGAGTTATTTCTTGTTCACCTTTGGCTTCTGAAGCTCTGCTGGTTGTCTGCTGAATTTAATGGGTCTCCGGGTGAATGGCAGTTTGGTAGCCTTCATGGGAATCAGTCACATTGCAAGCAAGAACAGAGGCAGAGAATATGATTAAGGGCAAATAGCAGAAAAGTATGATTTAACATTTATTGAGTCACACATTGTACTCAAAATTGTGTATAACATAAAAAGCGAATTAGGAGACAAGTCAGATATAAAATGAGTGAGCACACATAAGCACACAAATATTGCTGAGGGAAAGGTATTTCTTCAGACACCTTCTCTCATTTACCAAGCTGCAGTTCCATCAGAAAATATAGGCTAGTTCAAGACAGAAATAGTGCAGCCAGTGTTAGTGGCTCAGTCATGCCCTGGGGGGCACAGAGAGGCCTGCAAATTCATTATTGGTTTTAAAAGAAACTTTCTCTAAGGGTAACAGACTTTCTAGGAGGGCCAAACCAAGTGAAGCTGAGTTTAATGTTCTCATTAAAATGTTAAAGAGGCTTTATTCATGAACGACTGAAGCTGTAATTGCTTTATCCTTGTAAACTATGAAAATATGTGGTGATCTTTTATACAGGCATTTGTCCTGTCTTCTTGGTCAGAAAGATATGTTTGATGGAGGGTTTGAGTGGATCTTGTTGTTAGATGTCATTGAGTCTGCCCCCTACTCAAGAGGACCCATGCAACATGAAAGAAAATGCTGCCCAGTCTTGCGCCATCCCCACCATCAGTTGTGGATAAGGTCATTGTGATCTATAGGATTGTCATGGGCTGTTTTTTTCAGAAAAGCCAGACCTTTCTGCCTAGTCTATCAGGCTGAGAGCTCCACTCAAACCTGTTCAGCAGCATGTCAGCATGCAAGCCTCCACTGACAGACAGGTGGTGGCTACACCTGAGGTGCATTGGCTTGGACTCAAACCCAGTTTACCTGAGTGGAAGGTAAAAATCCTATTGTTGAACTACTGGTAGTTTCATCTGGATTATGTTTTTAAGAGATGTGGTGGGATTAGTGGTAAGAAGTACTCCATCCATGTATTTGCTTTCAGAAGATAATTGTTTTATACATGCTATTTGACTGATCTTGAGCTTTAATTTAGAAACCATATGAGAAATGAACACACATACCCATGGGAACATAAATGTCCTGGAAAGTTTTTTTTTGTTTGTTTGTTTGTTTTTAAAAAAATCTTCCTAAAGCAGTAGATTATTGAGATGTGCATAGAAGAAATCCAGAGATGTTGATGTGCTGATAAAACCAAACAAAGAATTGCTCTGGAAAAGCCATGTCATGAATCCTAAAGGGGAACAGCACTCAGAATAGGCTTGGGAGGTCCCAGACTTTTTTCCCCCTATTCTTTGCCATTTTAATGCTCCAGTTCAAAAATATGACTGCAGAACATTAGGAGATAGCAAATACGACTACTTTCTTCCTACAAGTGACTTATGTAGAACTTTAGTTTTAGTATGTCTAGAAAATCATATTGCTGCAAATATAAAAATAAAAATTTAGGGTGAACAAAGGTTAAAAAATATATTTTCTTCAACTTTTTGTTTTAAGAAAACTTTATTTTTATTTATTATTATTTTTTTTAATGTTCATGAGTAATTTAGAAACTTAAGCCCTGGGTCCAATCTAAATTAAAAGACATATGTCCAAGGGCCGTTAATTGTTTCCCTTCACAGGGTCGAATTCTACTCACGTGTGAGTGTAGGGTATTTGCTCATACTGGTTCCAGTCTGAGGGATCAGTGCAGTTGGAAGTTAACACAGGAGGCTGTCTATACATGATGGATTAGAAATGTTTAGAACTGCCGATAGGCTTCTGCAGAGTTCTTTTCTGGAGGGCTGACAGTCAGTCTTGTGATGTTTGTTGTTGTTGTTGTTATGTGCCGTCGAGTCAAACCCGACTCATAGCGACCCCTCCTTGGGTTTCCAAGGCAGTATCACTACGGAAGTGGGATTGCCCAACCTTCCTTCCGAGGAGTGGCTGGTGGGTAATGGGACTTAAAAAAAGAACCTCTTATAGTTTTTGATCATGAAGAAAGTGAGTTTCAATTTCAGGAACACTGTTGATTATATGTAATTAAATTATGTGTGTGTGTGTGTGTGTGTGTGTATGAGTGAATTTTTAAGAGATCTGGAACAAGATATAACAAATTACCACAGCTGACTGGGGCAACTCTCCCACTCTTGGTTGATTTGACATGAAGTGATTTGTAATCCCTGTTTTGGGGACTTGCTCACCAGGTTCCTGAATTCTGTGGTTAATCAAGAGAAGTGGAGGTTCTTAGGACCACTACTATCCAGCCATGGCTCAACTACTCTGTTTCCTCTTCCCCTTATCCAAGATAGGAGTTCATTCCCTGTCCTGGTTTGTAGGGAGAGTCCAGAGTGCTCTGGGCTTGCTTAGGAGGAAACCTTGGCGGTTTGTGGTTTGCTCTTCATTCCCTAGAATGACTCCAAAACCACTGAAGAGGTGTATATAGGCAGTGCCTGGTTATGGATTCTGACTTAGAGAAAACTTTTGTTGTTGTTGTTGTTGTTATGTGCCGTCGAGTCAAACCCGACTCATAGCGACCCCTCCTTGGGTTTCCGAGGCAGTATCACTACGGAAGTAGATTGCCCCATCTTCTTTCTGAGGAGTGGCTGGTGGGTTTGAACCACCAGCCGTCTGGTTAGCAGGCAAGTGTCTTAGCCACTATGCTACCAGAGCTCCCAGCGACAACTTTTACTTGCTCTTTAATGTTATGTAGGAGCTCTGGTAGCATAGTGCCTAAGGCACTTGACTGCTAACCAGAAGGCTGGTGGTTCAAACCCACCAGCCACTCCTTGGAAGGAAGGTTGGGCAATCATACTTCTGTAGTGATACTGCCTAGGAAACCCAAGGAGGGGTCTGACTCAATGGCAGGTAACGACAATAACAATGTTATGTAAATTTGCTCTCAGTTTGAAACAATTGAACAAGCCTCTCTCAATTCAAGCCCATGTCATAATGTCAATTCTGACTCATAGTGACCCTATGGGATAGAGGACAACTGTCCCTTCAGGTTTCCAAAGCTGTAAATCTTTGTAGACGTACATTGCCACATCTTTCTTTGGATGAGTGGCTGATAGACTCAAACCACTAACCCTTTGCAAAGTGCATTAACCACTACACCACTAGGGCTCTGAACCAACCCCTACTGGCAATAAATTCTTCATCACAATCAACTTCCCTGGCTGTACTTGTAGGTTTTAAATCATTGAAAATGTTTTGAGTCTTTTCTTGCACTAAAACAAGCAAAAAAAAAAAAAACTTATTGTCATGGAAGTGATTCTGATTCATAGTGACCTCCACTGGGGTTCTGAGGCTGTAAATCTTTATGGAAGTGGATCGCCCCATCTTTCTTCTGTGGAGCAGCTGGTGGGTTTAAACTGCTGACTTTCTCGTTAGAAGCCAAATATCTTGTCCACTATGCCACCAGAGCTCCTTCTTGCACTAAACCACAAAAAAGAAAAAAACAGATTCACTGCCATTGAGTAGATTCTGACTCGTAGCAAGTCCTGTTGGGTTTCTGAGGTGGTAAATCTTTATGCAAGTAGATTGCCCAGACTTCCTTCTGTGGGGTGGCTGGTGGGTTTGAACCACCAACCTTTTGGTGAGCAGTCTGAGGCCCTGGGCACTGTGCTACCAGAGCTCCTTTCTTGTACTAACCATAGAAAACCAAACTCACTGCCGTAGAGTCAGTCAGGGTTCACAGTCACTTATTGTGAACCCTCCTTGGGTTTCCAAGGCAGTATCACTATGGAAGTAAATTGTCCAATCTTCCTTCCGAGGAGTGGCTGGTGGGTTTGAACCTTCTGGTTAGCCAGCCTTCTGGTTAGCAGTCAAATGCTTTAGGCCCAATGCCACCAGAGCTCTCTTCTTGCACTAAAGTAAGGCTAAATAATAGCTGTTGCACCTAGTCTGACTTTGCTACAAATTTTTAAAGACACAGTTAGGAATGGATCTCATTCATCATCTAGGGACTGTCTGTAATGGTGTGATGAGACCATCAGGGATAATAGGATATGTACAAAGTGTTATGGAAAGAAAAAGAGGAGTTGACTAATTTATTGTTGGCTATTGTATTTTTTGAGAACTTTTGTCTGCTTTTTAGAGTTTTTCTGTTTTCACATTTGCTGTTAGAATGTCAGTTGTCACATCTCATTGCTCAGTGTCCATGCTCAATAAAATCCCTCTTCCCATTGTAACTCTTAGACAGGTGAGTTGCATCTAAGACCCCATATTGACAATGCTAAAAACCTAGGGGAAATTTTCAAAGTGCTTCAGTGTGTGATAGTGTTTTTTAATAGAGATTTAATCCTGGTGTGTCCTAGGCTTATATTGATTGTTCAATTGATTATTTGATTTATTAACTCCCAAACATTTTAAGAACATATCCTATATGCCAGATATTATCTAGGGTTTGAGATAAAAGGATGGGCAAATCAGGTTTGCCTACATGATTTTGCTGATAGTTCACAGAAGTTGGAAATAAAGAAGTGAAATATCTAAAGAAAACTGAATTGCTTTCCTGCAGTTGAAAGAATATATGTGAAATTGCTGTGTTACGGCATATTCTGTAGAATTCTCCATACGTGTATTTCATGTGGGAAGTGGTACCAGACATTTTCTATATTACAATAATCTTCATATATTTATTAAGCTGTAACTTGGGAGGCTTCCTGATGGGGCGTTAAATGAGCCGTTTTGTGAGCTGCATTGTGTCTTTGTCAGGAAGCCCTGTGTTAACTCCCACCTGTGTCATTCATCTGTCTTATACTGATAATGAGGCACATTTCACTCATTCCAGAAGGGTTTTTGGTCTCTTTACAAAGAGGGATAAGACTAATGAAAAGGTTGGATTTGTGATGGGCAGGAGGGAATGCACTTAGGGAAAATGAGGGATAGAATGAAACTCTTTTACCTAGTATTAAAAAAACAAAACAAAAAACCAAACTCACTGCTGTTGAGTTGATTCCAACTCACAGCGACTGCTCCTTGTGTTTCCGAGTTGGTATCTCTGTGGAAGTAGATTGCCCAACCTTCCTTCCGATTCCCTTAGTATAGTCAACATTTTTGTATCCTTTCAGCTAGCTACTGAATACTTCATAATTGCTCTATATTAAAAAAAAATGCTAAGACAATGCCAGGTTACTACTTTTTGTGTGTGTGTGTGATTTAGGTGAAAGATTGCAGAGCAAATTCATTTCCATGCAAGTTCATACACATTTTGTTTCATGACATTGATTGCAATGCTCATAATGTTACAGCTCTCTTCCTACTTCCTTCCTGTGGTTACGTTTTCCCTGTGTCCTTCTTTCCTATGTATTCCTACCTTCTAAGCTATCTCCCTGTGCAAATACTGCCCTTCTGATCTCTCATGATTGATTGTTCTAAGGAGTGTACGTACCTGGTGTAAAGGTTTACCTTATATGCCTGTCTATTGTTTGGCTGGAAGCCGTGGGGGTGAGTTCAATTTCAGGCCCCAAAGGGTGACTAGGGGCCATGGTCTCTATCAGAGCAGTACAGGTTAGTATATTTTTTAGAGTATTGTTTTCTCCCTCTCAACTGTTGATCTGGCAGTGTGTTTGGCGACTCTGAGAACTGCAGGTGTTATGATGGAGCAGAAGAGAAGTCCAGTGATTTTCCTGTCATTTCTAAGCCTTGTGCAGGGAGGACTGGCAACATTCTCATAATGCAGATGAGACTCTCGGGAAGGAAGGAGAGCCTAGCAGAGAGGAATTAAAATATGGGGCTGTCAGTGAAGAAAAGGGGAAAGACATCAAGGAAAAAATAGTAAGAAGATGTTTTCTTGTCCTTCCTTCTCTCCCTTTATCTCTTCTTTTCCAAAAAGGAGGATGTGAACAAGTAAAAAGCAGGTAGATTGAAAAGGAAAAGAAGGTAGTTAGAGATGGGAGGGCACTTGGAGGTAGTAAGGGAGAAGGAAAGTGAGTCAGGGGTGCCACAAGAGTGAGTGAGGGGGAAAGAGGAAGGGTACGAATGATTTAAATACAGGAAGAAGAGCTAGGCAGGAAGAGGGGAACATGCACTCTGGTCACACTGAGAGCCTTCAGTTGCTCCCAGTGGTACACCTGCCAGATAGCCAGTGTCCCTTGCTGCAGATGTTTTCCTGACTTTTGTATTCACTTTAACGTGATTCTCTTTGTGGTCCCTATATTGCTGGTTGCAGTTTCATTGACACTCTGTGTGATCAAATAGCAAAGGTGGAGGCACAGTGTTATCCCTGTCCTCTGGCAGCATTCAGCAGACTTCGGAGTCACTGCTTTCTTGCATTTGGTGTTTGCCATTCCTCGTCGTCTACAGGTAGGAGAGTTGAAAGGGAAAAAAGAAACAAAAAATGTTCCCAGGGGCTGCCACATTTATACCTCCATACATATAAATATTCAAAGCAGTTGGAAAAAAAAAAAAAAAAAACCTCTGTATAAAATTGCAAAAGACTGTTTTTTGAAGTTAAGTTGTTGACTCTTTCATTGCCAGTCTGGTTACATTTTCTAAAGCAGCACCATAGTCATCATGTCTCTATGTGGGCTCCTTCCTGAAAGGTCTTTCCTCTTCTTTTTGTAAAGCTCAAGTCTGGAACTCTCCCCAGTTGAATTGATGTCTGGTTTAGGTGTTCTTTAAGTGTGTGTGAGCATGCTCTGTTGTTCCTGACTTCCTGTGCTGATCTTTCTGTAGTAGAGCTATCATACCATGTGGTAATTTTCTCTCCTTCCACTGGACTTTCAGTTATTGGTGCAATATTGGTGGTTATTGAGCATTCTAAGTGGCACTCAGTAATAGTCAGTAATGAATAATGAATACCATCCTGGTCTTTTGGAGGTAAAACAAAATACTTAGAGAATCGTCTGTGCTTTTAGGTATCAGTTCACAGTTGGTCAACATGTTCTGGGAAAGAAAAGTTGATTTAGCCAAAAGAAACAGGTTTCTGTGGCGTTTAGTGGGATATTTATTGCCAGATTCATGCAACCATAGTAACTGTAAACTCATGAATACTAGAGGGTGATCTGCAAGGTTCGGGCAACCTGTTTCTTTTGTGATCCAAGTAATGATAGGCTAATGCATAAAGGACTTTAGATCCCTGCTTCTCTGACATTAATGTGAATAAGAATCCCTGAAGATCTTGTTAAATTGCAGGTTCTGTTTCCGTAGACATGAAATGTGCTCTCAGCTTTGGCATTTCAGTCCACACTTTGAGTAACAAGCCTTTAAAAGACTTCCTAGAAAAATGGAGTTGAGACTGATTCTATGACAGTGTCAGGTGTGTGATATAGTTAGTTTGCAGAACAGTACATTTGCTGAGAGAAAACCTGTAAGTATCTGACTGTTACTTCAACTTGGAAATTTGTAAGGAAAAAAAAAAATTGCATCTAATACTGGTTAGCCTCCAAACCGCATTTGCATGATACTGGAGGTTGTACTGACTTTAATTCACCTATAGCTTTATTTACTTTGGTTTTCTCAGATTTTGGAAATCCTGGCCTTAGCACTAAAGAGCCCTGGTGGCACAGTGTTTAAGCACATGGCTGCTAACCCAAAGGTCAGCAGTTCAGACTCACCAGCCACTGCATGGGAAAAAGATGTGGCAATATGCTTCCATAAAGATCTACAGCCTTAGAAACCTTATGGGACAGTTTTGCTATAAGTCAGAATCGACTCGATGGTAACGAGTTTGTTTTTTCTTTTGTTGCCTCTACACTGGCCCTGGTGTAACTTCTGTAGCAACACAGACTACTTTTAAAGCTGAAATATCCTTTGAAAGATTGACAGTGCACGGGCTGTGTTTATGGTACAACCTTCACATTTATTGATTGTTACTTGGTTAGCACCATGCGGAGACCTTCTCCAAGGGCAGTCAATGGGAATAACTGAAAATAGGAAAAGACAGTATTCAGCTTGAACTTTGCAAGCAAAACCATGCATCTGCTCACATATATTCAAGCAGCTTTCTGAATTTGATGGTTGAATTTTTTTCTAACAGGATGGCCTTTGTTTTATAGGTCCTTCACAGCCAGCCATGACATCATCTTTCTAAAATGTGGAGGAGAGTGAGTTCACCATGCTCAGGTAAAGGGACAGTGTGGGCCATGCAAATGACTATCAGAAATGAAGGCAGATTGACACTATTTGAGAAATGATTCCATGTAATTATAGTGACATCATTCTTTATGTGAGTCTACTCAATTATGCCTGGGGTTCTGAGGACATCTGGTAGGTGCTATCAGTCAAGGAATTAATGCACATTTGAGGAGCACCTACAAAGTACCTTTGTCCAAGAGGGCATCTGTAAACAATTGCCAAAGAAACAGGACTGGACAGTTGTTGAAATCTCTTTTCAATTTATACATAGTTAACAGAATAGTTGCTATTGTACATATGTGTTACCTTATCAGAAGCTTTTATCTCTTCAACATTTATGTAAATGAGAATGCTGAAGGTTCTTCTAATTTGTTGTATCTCTGTCCCCATATCTGAATTTGTTCCACTAAATCTTCTTTTTAAGATAAATGGATATCCTACAACTTTGTTTTGCCCAATTCGGTCACCAGGATTAATTTTCCATTAACCTTTATGGCTTCTGTTTCTTTCTGATCTTTTTTTTTTTTTTTAGAGGATTAAACAATACCCATTGGATCAGCCTCTTCTGAGAATATAAGCTGTTTTTTCTGTTGATTTCCTTTATTAGACTGAAATAGGTGGTGCAGAGACTGGCCCCATTGAATGATCCCAAGCATCTACCTTGACAAACTCACATGAGGAGTTCAATTGATTGTGGCAATTTTGAGCTTGTTATTGGGCTTGCTTCTTTTGTGATCTTTTCTAAGAATAACCAGTTGACCAGTTACCTTCAAATAATTTTGACTCATGGCAACCCCATATGTATCAGACTAGAACTGTGCTCCATAGGGATTTCATTGGCTGGTGTTCTAGAAGTAGATTAAAAAAAAAAAAACAAAAAAACAACCCACTGCTATCAAGTCCATCCTGACTCATAGTGACCTCTCCTTGGGTTTCTGAGGTGGTATCTCTATGGAAGTAGATTGGCCAACCTTCCTTCTGAGGAGTGGCTGGTGGGTTTGAACCACCAGCCTTCTGATTAGCAGCCAAATGCCTTAGGCACTACACTATCAGAGAAGTAGATTGCTAGACCTTTATTCCAAGGTACTTCTGGGTGGACTTGAACATTCAGACTTTTTGTTAGCAGCCGAATGTATTAACTGTTTGCACCATCCAAGGACTCTTACGGGTAAAAGACTGAATTTTCCTTGAATTAAGAATTGATTGTGAAGAATCTAACACAATGCCTGCTGCTTAATATTTATTCAGTGAGTGAATGGTAAAGAACAAAATGGCCACGGGCAAATACAATATGAAAAAGCAAAGTGCGGTGACAAGAGGTGAACAGGTATTAGGCTGACCCTTGACTTCCAGGAACTCTCACGTTCAGGATAATCCAGGTTCAACAATATAAAAAATGTGATAGGATTTTTCCTTTGAAAATAATGACAAGTGGGGGATTTTATAAAATACAGCTCTCTGGGTGAGCTACTCCTGCCTTCTCTGCTGGCATGCATGCTGAACTGCCACTTTACATGCCCCTCTATCAGCAAATCAAGATCTTTCCAGCTAATTCAATACCATTGAAATCATACTTAGCTGTGCTATTCTTTCTTTCCAGCTATATCACTTTGCACTTATTAAATTTAACGTTCTACTCCCTAGCTATAATGTATAAATGCCATCTTGAAGAAATCTGCTCTAGTCGTGTCTTTCCCCTTCTCTTTGCCTCCTTAGCTTAAAATTATTAGATGTTATCTTTTGAATGTTTACATTTGGATGTTGGTAAAATAGAGGATACTGGCCTCAAGGTAGCACTTAAATGGTCCATTCTTTAGAGAAGTCTACTTGGAAAACACTTATTTCTTGTTTGACTAGTGCTTTCTGGCTAAGTCTGCTGTAACTTTCAGGGAAGGAGTAACTTTTTTTTTTTTTTTTTTTTAAACAAGTGTTTTTTTCTTTGTTTGTTTTCCCTTTTAAAAATTTTTATTGTGATTTGGGTGAAAGTTTACAGAGCAAATTCATCTTCCATATAGCAGTTCACATATACTTTGTCTCAGGACATTGACTGCAATCTCCTATAATGTAACAGCTCTCCTCCCACTTCCTCTCCATAGACACCTTTTGCCTGTGTCCTTCCCTCTCATGCACTCTGCCCCCCGAGCTGTCTCCCTGTGCATACACAGCCCTTCTCTTCTCCCATGATTGATCTCTCCAAGGAGTGTAACCTAATGTAAATGTTCAGCTCATATGCCTGTCTATGCCCATATGCCTGGGTTCAATTCCAGACATGAAGGGCAACTAGTGACCATAGTCTCAGTGGTTCCACCAGGCTCTATCCAGGATCTCCTACAGAGATCCCCCTTCGAGTGGTTCACAGTAGTAGCCAGGCACCATTTAGTTCTTCTGGTTTCATAGTCATATAGGCTGAAGATCGCATGGTATACCATCCCTTGGACTAATTGTTTCAATGTGTCTTTGGTTTTCATTGTTCTTCTTTGCTCTGGACAAGGAGAGACCCATTGTTGCATCTACACAGCCGCTTGCAAGCTTTTAAGATCTCAGTCACTGCTCGCCAAAGTAGGATGTGGAACAATGTTTTTGTATAGTATATTATGCCAGTTAAGCTTGATGTTCCCTAAGACCATGGTCCTGAGCCCACAGGTCTAAGAACTCACTCCCTCTGGGTAGCTGGCTGTGGCTAAGAAGTGTCTACAACCTTGTCCCTTGTCAGCTCTACTATATATGTGGAAAGTCTTACAGAACATACAAATACACTTGTGGAAATATTGTCTGCCAACTCTATACATGGTCATGGGCACACTACCCCCTGAACAGAAATACCTAATCATTCAGCCTGTCCACCGATCTATCTACTCATATATCAGTTTGCCATCACTGACAGTGCAGTACTGTATGTGCAAAAGGGTTCATTTTTGTTGTCTATACCTCCCATACACCTTTTTATGAAGGAGGACTTTTTATACCAAAAGGAGGTCTCCTGCTGAGAGAAGTCTGAGGCCAGGGCCTGATTTCCTCCTAGGAATGAGATAGGCATCTTTAGGAGATGTGCGAATTCATTAAAACCTTTGGGTTAGTGCTGAGTACAGCTTTTATAAGCAGGCAGCTACCTTACTTCAGCTGGGTTCTGTAGAGGGGAAAACCAGTGAATTATATATGTATATGTATGTGTGTGTGGGTGTATATATATATATATAGAGAGAGAGAGAGAGGGAGAGAGAGAGAGAGAGAGCGAGAGAGAGAGAGAGAGAGAGAGAGATTTCAAGGTATTGGTACACATAATTGTGGAGGCTGGTGAGTCCCACAGCCATGTGTCAGATATCAGGTTGGAGGCTTTTCCTGACTTAAGTGGTTGCAGGGTCTAATTAACTCAAATCTGCAGGTCAGATGGCATGCTGCTGGCTTACATCCTAAAAACAAGAGGTCAGAGGATGATGAGTCAGATGCAGTATCAAGAGAGGCTGAGCTTTGCCAGAACATCCACATATATTAGATGCAGGCCATACTCCCAAGGAAACTCCTTTTTCAACTGATTGGGTGTTTGATCTGCCTAACCAGTGAGAATCATGGTTTAGCCATGTTGACACATGTTTTGGTTACCTAATGCTGCTCTGACAAGAAATATACCACAAATGGGATGGCCTTAACAAACAGGAGTTTATTCTTACAATTTGGAGACTTTAAGTCCAAGTTCAAAGTGCCAAGCTCTAGGGGATGGGTGAAAGCCCCTCAACCTTGGGGTCCAGCTCTGCCTCCTGCTCCCGGCCCACTGGAGGTAGAGGTGTTTCTTCACTTAGACAACTGCTGGCTGCTGAGGCTGAGAGGCCCCAAGGGTGACAAGTAAAAAGGCACAGTCCTAATGTTATCAAACCACACAGGAGGCCATTCACTTAAGTCCATTGTAAGTCCCAGGCTGCTGAGTAACAACACAGCTACATGCAGGGTCCAAGCGTGCCATATGCTAGAGACCATTCCCACGGCTGTTTTTTATATACAGGAAGCAGACCACATCCCAAAGGCAGGTACTCAGCTGCTTGTGGTAGATCCCACCATGGAGATGATTGCCAGTCTCATCATGGGGAATAACTACCACCAGCTGCCTAGCCACTCAACCAGGCCCAGCCAAGTTGACACACAAACATAACCACCACAACACATAACCTTAACTATCATAGCAGAGCAAGCTCTAGAGATTGACAGTGTAGGTCAGGCCCACCTCCCTGAAGGCTGCACTGCAGACATGCTGGAATCACTTCCTTACAGGCTTTCTTGACTCCAGCAGTCTCTTTCTTGCTCTGGGTGGTACAGCTGCAGGTTGTCCCACAGCCAAGTGATAACATCAGCATATACAGCATTGGATTTATAAGATGATGACAAGCAGTAGAAAATGAAAATGAAAATAAAAATCCATTTTAGTGTTTTTCTCACTGACGTTAGTCCTAAGAAAATTGGTTAATCAAACGGCAAATATTTATGGAGTGTGAGATACATGCAGGCACTGTTCCACCACATGCCGTATATGATATGTAACTTCATCCTGGTGTCTCCACTGCTTAATTGTGTTTTCTGTTTTATTCAAGAGCTTACTACTCTTGCTTGGAAGGCTTCTATAATTTCCCATGTGTGCTCCCTTGTTTGGTTTATGACAGTGTCTAGAGTGCTTCACTAAACAGATCCATTTGTTTTGGTCACTGAAGATTACATGTAGAGTTCCTTTTTCAATCTTGGAGTTGGATGAACAATTACATCCTAGTAATTAAAGTGTCCTTAAGTATCTTGCTAACTACTCTTAAGTATGCACTACTATAATTATAACATACTAATAAATCTTATTTTAATAACTTGGTTATTTTTTGCATACCTAACAATTTTCTATTTTTAAAGAGAAAACAACACTTAAATAAAACCTTAAATGCCTTGAATACTAAAAACTAATATATTATCATTTAGTCTTTGCTTCACTTTTTTGCACTGTCCAATTTCACTAACTTCAGATTTCTGAAAGCTCAGATATAAGAGTTTGGTGTAATTGATAATAATGTATTCATTTTTAAACTCTAATTTTATAAAAAGGGGAAATGATATTTATGTCTTTTTAACTATTAACATGGTAGCCATGGTAGTTTTTTTTTTTTTTTTTTTTGTGATTTGGGTGAAAATTTATAGGGCAAATTCACTTTGCATACAGCACTTCATATACACTTTGTCTCAAGACAGTGACCTCAATTTACCACAGTGCAATAGCTCCCCTCCCACTTTCTCCTGTTACCTCCTGCCCCTTGAGCTGTCTCCCTGTGCATAAGCAGCTCTTCTTTCTCCCATAATTGTTCTCTCCAAGGAGTGTATCTACCTCAGGTAAATGTTCAACTCATATGCCTGTCTTTTGTTTGGCTGGAAGCCACAAGTGTGGGTTCAATTCCAGACCTGAAGGGCAGGTAGGGGCCATAGTCTCATTAGTTCTACCAGGCTCTGTCGGACCAGCCAACTGGGTCCCCCCCCCCCCTTTTTCTTTCTGCCATGGTAGTTTTTGAGATCTCTGAAACTTTTTATGATATTATGGGAAATATTTAATGTACAGAACTTAGAATCAAGATTCGATTAAACTTTCTCAGAAAATATTTGCATATAAATAAGATAAAATATGAATGTTACTGGTTACTCTCTCAACCATGGGTTCTTAGTCTTCTATCTCTATCTCTGCTATCTTTGTTTCTTTTAAATCCACAAGTTTATGTTCAGTCCTTGTAAGCTGATAATGTAAAAGCAATGAAGAAATGCAGTGGGCTTCTGAAAGAGAACTGAAAAGCTACTCAATCTCTTGCTTCTCCTACCTTTAATTCTCAGCAAGCTCTGTCAAGCTTCTACAGTCCTTTCACATTTTCACTTTCTTTTCCTATTTTATCTACAACCATCCTTTTTCAGGCTTGTCTTACCTTTTTATTTTAATTTGTTCATCCATGCGATCAGTAGATCATTCATTCAAATGTTGTCCTTACATGTATCACCAATTGCTCTGGAGATACTAGGAAGGCTATTAGCATTGGGAGATGCCCATTTAAAAATCATGGCTATGATAGAACTATATACTACGCTTGCTTATAGCAGTGATTGTTGTTGTTGTTATGTGCCGTCGAGTCGGACCTGACTCATAGCGACCCCTCCTTGGGTTTCCGAGGCGGTATCACTATGGAAGTAGATTGCCCCATCTTCCTTCCAAGGAGTGACTGGTGGATTTGAACCACCAGCCTCCTGGTTAGCAGTCAAGTGCCTTAGCCACTATGCTACCAGAGCTCCTTTATAGCAGTGAAGGAATGCTATATAGAGATGAAATTTAAGAGGAGATTGGAAGATGTAGTAGAAAATTGCCAGGGGGACCAGTGAGGAGGGGAATGACCATTGCAAAGGGGACAGAGTGGGATCAGTAAGGAAACATAGTGTATTTGTATATTCCAACTTGTTTGGGTTTTGCTGGAGCGTAAAGCAGGAAGGGGATCTAGATGAGGCTCTATAGGAAGGCAAGACGGAAATGTTGAAAGTCCTCCTACATATTATGGAGCCTTCCTGTCTCATGTCTACAAAATTGGAATTGTCTCCAGTTCACCTGTACCCTGCAGTGAGGATGCCTGTCTTAAGGAAGTGCTATGGCCTTCCATACTATTCCTTCTTGGTCCTCACTGTGGCCTCTGTGCTACCAAAGGGAAGTCATGCATTCCTACCTTGATTTTCAAGGATCTTAGCCTTTTCTCTTTTTAATCTATGTAAATCTTTGGGTCAGCTAGATTTGTTCTTATGTACAGTTTTTTTTACTTCTCCTCTGAGCTCCCATTTCTTAAACCCTGCCATAAGTATATCCTTTAAGAGTTTTTTCCCTAGTCACAAGTAATTTTACCCCTTCTGAGCTAGAATTTTCAGGGTACCCTTCATGTCACAATTTCCATGTGCTGCTTTATGTTGCAGATTATTTTTTAATAACACCCTCAGAAGGACCATGCACAAATTGAAGGCAGGGCTACTTAGGTGTCTTGTTTGTGTGGAAAGTGGAGCTTCTTGCATAGAGTATATACTGCACTGATGCTTGTTAAAAGAATGGAGGGAAAGGTGGTTCCTTTAATTTGTAAGGCTGCTATAGAGGTGGAATTGTGGTATTGATTAATTGTCATATGGAAAAGACAGTAGTAATATAATGTCCAGATGAAACTTGCAGGGCAGAATAATTGCTGGTGAAGGGAGAAGGATTACATTAAACAAAAGGCTGGGATACATACAGAAAAGCAGTCCAGTTTGAAAATTAGTTCAACTACCCAAAGCTTTAGAGAAGAAGCTTAGAAAGCCATTAGGCCTCATGTGGCTATTCTTGATGGTGAGTGACAAATGGCATAACAGGTAAAAAGCACCTATATTGCATTAAGATGCTCTACATGTTTATATGAGATGGCCTCTGGAAAATATGATTCAATTTAAGGCTTCTCAGTTGCAGATCTGGAGACAATCATGAATTCAGGAATATATTTATGAAACTCAGTTGCCACCGAGCTCAAAAGACCATAATCCTATTACTTGAGATTTTGAAAAGGGTAAACATGAATAACTGAAAGGAGATATTGATTAGAGAAGTAATATGAACAGGAATAATGGAATTAAAGTAATTGAGGCAATATTGGACCTAATGGACCTTGTTCTTTTAATGCCTTTCTTCTGCTTTTTGTATTGAGTTGGCCCTAAAGTCGATTGGACTATGTGCACAGAAAGGGAAGGACATAATGGAAGAATTAGTAATGCTGTCTATAAAAAAATCAATCTGTTGTTCTTACAGAAGAACATCAATCAGTCTGTAAAATCAATCAACTGGGATTTTTTATTTCTGGCTATAAGATAATGAGACAAATCATGAGAAAAAGACTATATGCCTTGTATAGTAGATACTCAGTAGGTGTTTCTTGTGCTGAAAAACCAAAGGGTACCCTGGACTTAATTTAGAAACAACTGCCATGTAAGCCCTTTTATCAGTACTAATTTAGTCCCATCTTTGACTTGAGTGCCTATATCTACAGTACTGTAAATGTGGATTACTCAGTTTCATTGATTCTCATTTTGCTGTGAGTTCTCTTCCATTTCTGTTGCTAGGTTATCCAGGTTAGGTTCACGTGACCTTGAATCTTTGGATTATTTAGTTTCTGAGCTATTTTCTGGGACCAGACTTTCAGTCTATGCAGCAGTGGCAGAAACATCACTTTGATGACATTAATGCCTGTTCAGAAACCATTAGTATCTCTTTTTTGTCTAAAAAGATAAAGTCTCATAGTGCTTTAAAGTTCATTCTCTACTACCTGGCTTTCAGGAACTTATGCATTTAGACCCACCCAACCTACCCTGTGCCCTCAAGTTGGACCCGACTCATAGCAACCCCTCCTTGGGTTTCCAAGGCAGTATTACTATGGAAGTAGATTGCCTAATCTTCTTTCCAAGGAGTGGCTGGTGGGTTTGAACTTCCAGTCTCCTGGTTAGCAGTCAAATGCCTTAGGCACTATGGCACCCCCTATTTATCAATGCATAACTTTCATTTGTCTCCTATCCAGGCCCTCTGTGGTGGAAGGATTTGTGTCTTCATTGTGTCTACCTATTTCTGAACATGTGTGTTGTTCTCCTTGGAGTCCTTCCTGTATTCTTTCTATCTATCCAGTTAGAGTTTCCTTCAGGCAATAGTTATATTTCCTTAAATCAGTGCATTATCAAATACTGTGTTATAAAGATAATTATTTCAGTGGGATCATTGGTGCAAATACCTTTTTTCAACAACATGAACGGCATCTATATACATGGACTTTGCCAGATGGAGTACACAGGAATCAGATTGACTACATCTGTGGACAGAGGTGATGGAGAAGCTCAATATCTTCAGCCTAAACAAGCCCAGGAGCTATGTGTGGAACAGACCATCAACTCTTCATATGCAAGTTCAAGTTGAAGCTGAAAACAATTAAAACAAGACCACAAGAGCCAAAATATGACCTGGATTATATCCCTCCTGAATATAGGGACCATCTAAAGAATAGATTTGATGCACTGAACGTTAATGACTGAAAACCAGAGGAATTATGGGTTGATGTCAAGAATATTATGCATGAAGAAAGCAAAAGGTCAGGAAAGGATAAAAAGGACCACGATGGATGTCACAAGAGATTCTGAAACTTGCTGCTGAACGGAAAGTAGCTGAAGCAAATGGAAGAAATGATAAGTCAAATGATAAGATGAAAGAGCTAAACAGAAGATTTCAAAGAGCAGCTTGAGAAGACAAAATCAGTTCTTATAATGAAATGTGCAAAGACCTAGAGTTAGAAAACTGAAAGGGAAGAACACGCTCAGCATTTCTCAAGCTGAAAGAACTGAAGAAAAAATTCAAGCCTCAAGTTGCAATACGGAAAGAGTCTATGGGCAAAATATTGGATGATGCAGGAAACATCAAAAGAAGATGGAAGGAATACAGAGTCACTGTACCAAAAAGAATTGGTCGATGTTCATCCATTTCAGGAGGTGGCATATGATCAAGAACCAATGGTATTGAAGGAAGAAGTCAAAGCTGCACTGAAGGAATTGACAAAGAACAAGGCTTTCCAGGAATTGATGGAATAACCATTGAGATGTTTCAACAAATGGATACCATGCTGGAGGCACTCAGATGGCTATGCCAAGAGATTTGGAAGACAGCTGCCTGGCCACCTGATTGGAAGAGATCCATACTTGTACCCATTCTAAAGAAAGGTGATCCCACAGAATGTGGAAATTATCAAACAATATCATTAATATCTCATGCAAATAAAATCTTACTGAAGATAATTCAAATATGGTTGCAGCAATATATTGACAGAGAACTTCCAGAAATGCAAGCTGGATTCAGAAGAGGATGTAGATGGATCTTGGTTGAAAGCAAAGAATACCAGAAAGATGTTTACTTGTGTTTTATTGACTATGCAAAAACATTCAATTGTGTGGATCATGACAAATATGGATAACATTGAGAAGAATGGAAATTCCAGAGCACTTAATTGTGCTCATGAGGAACCTGTACATGAACCAGGAGGCTGTTGTTTGAACAACACAAAGAGATACTGCATGGTTTAAAATCAGGCAAGGAGTGTGTCAGGGTTGTATCCTTTCACCATACTTATTCAATCTATATGCTGAGCAGATAATCTGAGAAGCTGGACTGTATTAAGGAGAATATGACATCAGGATTGGAGAATGACTCATTAACAAACTGTGATACGGAGACAACACAACTTAGCTTGCTGAAAGTGAGGATGAGTTGAATCACTTACTGATGAAGATTAAAGACTACAGTATGCAGTATGGATTACATCTCAACATAAAGAAAATGAAAATCTTCACAACTGGACCAATAAGTGGCATCATAATAAATGGAGAAAAGATTGAAGTTGTCAAGGACTTCATATTACTTGGTTCCACAATCAACACCAATGGAAGCAGCAGTCAAGACATCAGATGACATTTTGCACTAGGCAAGTCTGTTGCAAAAGACCTCTTTCAAGTGCTAAAGAGCAAAGATACCTCTTTGAGGACTAAGGTGTGCCTAACCCAAGCCATGGTATTTTCAATTGCATCTTATGCATGTGAGTGCTGGACAGTAAATAAGGAAGACTGAAGAAGAGTTGATGCTTTTGAGTTGTGTTGTTGGCGAAGAACACTGACGGTACCATGGAATGCAAGAAGAACTAACAAATCCATCCCGGGGAAGTGTGGCCAGAATGCTTCCTTGGAATCGAGAATGGCCAGACTTCATCTCACCTACTTTGGTCATGTTGTCAGAAAGGACCATTCCCTGGAGAAGGATATCATGCTTGGTAAAGTGGAGGGTCAATGGAAAAGGAGAAGCCACTCAACAAGATGGATTGACACAGTGGCTACAATGATGGGCTCAGATATAGCAAGGATTGTGAAGCTTGCACAGGACTGGGAAGTGTTTTGTTCTGTTGCACATAAGGTTGCCATGAGTCGGAGCCAACATGACAGCACTTAACACTTAAACATAACATTTAATTCAACCAACATTGTTATAGAATGTTGAGAGGATGGAAGTGTGGGCATGCACCTGTATATGAAAGAACACTAAACCCCGACCCTCCTCTATGGGAGGTTAATAGATAATACCTAAAATTGAAAAACCAAGTAGTAATATAAATTTATTATAATATAAGCATATTACTTAAATCACAGCTTCTGAATTTTTCTCTCATTTTTGGTGCACATAGACAGTGATATTAAATAACTTGTCAGACTGGATAATATTTGGAGAAGATGGAATAGATACAATACTTCCAAATGAAATATTTTCAAATCTTTGAGTGAGAAATTGGAGGTTGTTTTCATGAACATAACTTCTTTTTATATTAGCTTATGTTCCTAACTGGTTAAACAGAATTGTGTGGGGGGGGGCGGGGTTTGGTTGAAAGTTTACAGAGCACATTAGCTTTGTATTCAATAATATGTGTGCATTTTGCTTTGTGACATTCGTTGCAATGTCCTCAGTATAACAGTGTTCTCACTTCTTTCCTGAGTTTCTCATTTCCGTCTGTTCTTCTTTCCTGCCCCTTCCTGCCTTCTGAGCTTTATTTTTTGGCAAATGCTGTCCTGATAACTTCATATAATTGATTGTTTTGAGAAGCATATTCCTCCTTGGTGTTATTATTCACTTTGTAGGCCTGTCTATTGTTTGACTGAAAGGTGATCCCTGAGAGTGAGTTCACTTCCAGGTTTAAAGGGCCATACTCCCAGGGGTTCTACCAGTCCTTAGGAGAACAATAAGTCTGGTCTTTTTTATGATTTTGAATTTTGTTCTGCAATTTTCTCCCACTCCGTCCAGCACCTCCTATTGTGATCCCTTTAAGAGTAGTTGGTAGTAGTAGCCAGTTGCCATCTAGTTCTTCTGTTCTCAGGGTAGTGGAAGCTGTGGTTCACAAGGTCCATTAATGAGTACTTTGGACTAATTGTTTCCTTGAGTCTTTGATTTTCTTCATTCTTTGTTCTGGACCAGGAGAGGCTAGTACAGGCATATCTTCTTTTACTGTGCTTCACTTCACCTTGGTTCACAGAGACTGCATGCTTTATAAATTGAAAGTTTGTTGGTAACTGTGCATTGTGTAAGTCTGTTGGCACCATTTTTTCCAACAGTGTGTGCTGGCTTCGTGTCTCTGTGTCACATTTTCATAATTGTCACAATATTTCAAGTTTTTTATAATACTGTTGCACACTTAACACACTACAATGTAGTCTTATATGCACTGGGAAACCAAAACGTCCATGTGACTTACATTATTGCGATATTCATTTAGTTAACCTCATTTAACGTGTCTCTACTTTCTAGTTAGTGATTTTTCCTTTTCTTCCCTTCCCATCCCTGATACCATCAAAGAATGTTCTATGTTTTCTTGACTTTTTACAATAGTGATCTCATCCAATATTTGTCCTTTTGTAGTTGACTTATTTTATTCAGCATAATGTCCTCAAGCTTCATCCATCTTACGAGGTGTTTTGTGGTTTCATTGTTTTTCTTTGACATTACATAGAATTGCATTATGTCTATGTACCATAGTTGTTTTTTTTTAATCCATTCATCAGCACTTAGGTTGTTTCCATCTTTTTGCTGTTGTAAATAATGCTGCAGTAAACATGGATGTGCACATATCTGATCATGTCACAATTCTTATTTCTCTAGGATACATATTATACCTGGGAGGGGAATTGTGGTAGCATAGTGCTTAAGGCATTTGACTGCTAATTAGAAGCCTGGTGGTTCAAACCCACCAGCCACTCCTTGGAAGAAAGATTGGGCAATCTACTTCCGTAGTGATACAGGAGGGGTCGTTATGAGTCAGATCTGACTCGACAACAGTCAGTGAGAGTTGATGGTATTTCTGTGACCAGTTTTTTAAGGAAGCATCATATTTTCCACAGTTGTACAATTTTACAGTCCCTCCAGCAGCGTATGATAGTTCCAGTCTTACCACACCCTCACCAGAATTTGTTGTTTTCTGTTTTTTTGAACTTTGTTTGTTTCTTTCCTTTCCATATAAAGTTAGTGATTAATTTTTCCATATCTTTAAAGAATGTTGATGGAATCTGGATCACAACTGCTTAACATCTGTAAATCACTTTGTGTAGTATTGACATTTTTGCAATGTTAAGTCTTCCTTTCCATAAGGGGAGATGATCTCTCATTGTGTTAATTTGCATCTTCTAATGACTAACAAGGAACTCTGGTGGCACAGTGGTTAAAGCATTTGGCTGCTAATCCAAAGTTCTATGATTCAAACTCACTAGTTAATACATAGGAGAAAGATAAAGCAATCTGCCACTGTAAAGATTTGCAGCCTTAGAAACTCTACGAGGTAGTTCTGCTCTGTCCTGTATGGTCACTATGAGTTAGAATTGACTCAGTGGCAGTGGGTTTTTGGTTTTGGAATGACTAATTGTGAGCATTTCTTCATTATTTGTTGGCCACCTGAATGTCTTCTTTGGTGAAGTGTCTGTTCCTGTCTTTTTCCCATAACTGGATTGTTTGTCTCTTTGTTGTTGAAGTATTGACATTTTCTATAAATTTTATAGATTAGTGCCATGTCAGATATGTCGTTGCCAATATATTTTCCCAGTCTGTAGGTTCTCTTTTTACTCTTTCAGAGAAATCTTTTGATGCATGTGTGTTTAATATTTACAAGGTCCTAGTCATCTAGTTTGTCTTCTGCTGTTTGTACATTTTTGGTTATATTTGATAGACTATTTCTTCCACTAATTAGAGACCCTAAGTTTACCCTTATTTTCTCCTTGATGATCTTTATTGTTTTAGGTTTTACATTTAGGTGTTTGGTACATCTTGAGTTCATTTTCTTATATGCTGTGAGTTGTAAATCTGTTTCATTTTTCTGAAAATGGATATCTAGCTTTTTATCATTTGTTAAAGAAACTCCCACTTCCCCATTTAATGGAGTTTGCCCTGTTGTTGAAAATCAGCTGTCCATAGGTGGATAGATTTACTTCTGGGTTCTCAATTTCGTTCCATTGGTCTTTGTGTCTGTTGTGTCACAGTAGTCATTTCAACTACTATGGCTGTGTATCAGTTGGTTTTGAGACTGGGAAGTGTGAGGCCTCCTACTTTGTTCCCTTTCTTTGGCAGTACTGTGCTTATCCAGGGTTTCTTTCCTTTCCATATAAAGTTAGTGATTAATTTTTCCATATCTTTCAAGAATGTTGATGAGATCTGGATCACAACTGCTTTACATCTGTAGATCACTTGTGTAGTATTGACGTTTTTACAATGTTAAATCTTCCTTTCCATAAGCTTGCTGTCTTTTTCTATTTATGTAAGATTCTTTTGGCTTCTGCTGTAATGTTTTATGGTTATATATGTGTGTGTGTGTGTGTGTTTCTTTGATTAGGTTTCTTCCTAAGTTTTTCATCTTTTTGGTAACTATTCTAAATGATACTGTTTTCCTCATTCCCTTTCAGAGTTCTCTTTGTTAGCCAACAAGAATCCAACTGATTTTTGTAGCTGATCTTGTCAAACCTTGCCACTTTGCTAAATCCTTCTATTAGTTCCAGTAGCTTTCTTGTTGAGTCTGCAATTTTCTAAATATAGGAAACTATCATCTGCAAATAGAGATAGTTTTACTGCTTCCTTACCAGTTGCGATTCTTTTATTTCCCTTTCTTGCCTTATTGCCCAGGTAGTGCCTAAGGCATTTGACTGCTAACCAGAAGGCTAGTGGTTCAAACCCACAAGCCACTCTTTGGAAGGAGTACTTCCATAGAGATACTGCCTCAGAAACCCAAGGAGGGGTCGCTATGAGTCAGAAACAACTCGACGGCAGTGAGCTTGCCTTTTGGTTTTTTTAGGACCCAATATAGTATTAAGTAGGAGCTCTGGTAGCATAGTGCCTAAGGCACTTGACTGCTAACCAGAAGGGTGGCAGTTCAAACCCACCAGCCACTCCTTGAAAGGAAGGTTGGGCAATCCTACTTCTGTAGTGATACTGCCTCAGAAACCCAAGGAGGGGTCGCTATGAGTTGGGGGCGACTCAACGGCAAGTAACAACAACAACAACGTAGTATTCAGTAGGAATGGTGATAAATGTTGTCTGGTTTCCATTCATAAGGGGAATGTTTTCAGTCTAAGTTTAAAATGTGTCTAAGTCTTTTGTAGGCAGCTTATTGATGAGTTAAATTTTCTTTTTGATTCTACTACTATTTGGCATATTTAATCCATTTACATTCAGTTTAATTATTAGTTGGCATGAATTACTCCTGTCATTTTGTTGTGTATGTATTTGTGGTTGTGACGATTTGTTCTGTATATTATTTATTTATTTATATTGTGATTTGGGTGAAGATTTACAGAGCAAATTCACTTTCCATACAGCAGTTTACATATACTTTGTCTCATGACATTGACCACAGTCCAGCACAATGCAATAGCTCCCCTCCCACTTCCTCCCCATAGTTACTTCTTCCCAGTGTCCATTCCTCCATGGACTCCTGCCCCTTGAACTGTCTCCCTGTGCATAGGCAGCCCTTCTTTCCCAATGATTGTTCTCTCCAAGGAGTGTATCTACCTCAGGTAAATGATCAACACATATGCCTGTCTTCTGTTTGGCTGGAAACCACAGGTGTGGGTTCAACTCCAGACCTGAAGGGCAGTTAGAGGCCATAGTCTCAGTGGTTCTACCAAGCTCTATTGGACGAGCAAACCTGCCCCCCCCCTTTTTTCTCCAAATGACTTTGAGTTTTGTTCTACATTGTTCTCCCT
>NW_006921781.1:5155906-5210131 GCF_000298275.1 Orycteropus afer afer
ATTTCTAATTTTTCATTTAATTTGTCATTTTGTTCTTGTATTTTCTTCTAAAATTCTTCTGAGGTTTTTCTGTGTTTTCTTTGGTCTGTCTCTCAATCCTTTGCAGATACCTAAATATAATTCTTTTGAATTGCTTCTCAGAGAGTTCCAATGCTGCTCCTTCCTCTGGAATGTGTTCTGTGTCTGTATTCTGCTTCCTTGTTTCTACCACTTTATCCTGCTTCCTTGTGTGGACTATGATGGTCTGTTGTCTCCGAGGCATCATGGTGTTGCTGTATTTAGATCTCTGTTAACTGTGAAGAGCAGTCAAGAGTTATCCTGGCTCTTCCTGGTGGTTTTGTTATCGTTGGCCCATTGGTGGAGAAGGAGGTAGTGGCTCTCACTCAGTAAGTGAAGTTGCAGGAGGTGTGGGTGTAGTTGTGTTTTATGGGGACTGTTGTTGTCTCCCACTCAATTACACACAAATTACAGTTGAATAACCTTCAAAAAACTAAAAGCACATGGACAAAAAATATGCCATGTAATCATACAGGAACAGTAACCAAACAAAGAAAAAAGAAGAAGAAAAACAAGCAAACCTGCAATATCTGGGGATAGGGCATTAAGAGAAAAAAAAGTAAAGGAGAATAATGAAGGAAAAAAAAATTGGAAAACTGTGAAAAGAAAAACAAACAATGGGGTTAACCATGAGAAAAAAGGGAGGGAAAAAAAACACTTAAATTTAAAAAAAAAAAAGTTTCAACCAGGAACAGGGAGAAGAAAAAATGCTGAAAACTAGGACCTGGGAGGGGAAGCTTAAGAATAATAGTAAAAAGGACAAAAATATTAATAATAGTTGTTTTAAAACAGACAAATACAAGCAAACTAATCACCAGAAAAAGAAAGCGAAAAAGAAAATATATAGGAAAAAAAAATCGGTGGAGCACAGGGCAGGGCACTCAGGCTCCATCTGAGCACACAGACTGTAATGGACTTCCTGTGGGCCCAGAAGGTAGGTGAGAGTGGGGGATGGCACACCTCCGTTCACCAAGCTGGTGTGGGGTATAAGAGTAACAAGAGGAATGTTGTACCTTTTCAGTCTTGCGGGTCCCGAGTGTCCTTGGGGTTGCTGGAAAGCAGAACGTGTTCTTAAGCCCCAGGAATCTGCAAGAGCACTGTCTCTTTAAATATCCAAAATAGTCAAGCTTCTTTTAGGCCTTCAGAATGGTGGCGTCCTCCAGACCAGCAAAAGTCCACAGCTCAGCCCACCTTTCTCTTCACCTTCTTCGTTTATTCCCCAGCCACCAGAGCAGTCCTCCGTGCAGTCCCTAGCTAGCAGGGCTGATTTTTAGGTTAATTCTTAAGTCCTACCAGCACTCAGGAATCTCCAAGCCGTCAGGATCGCTGCCAGACCGCAGCTCCGTATGTCTCCTTTTTTGGTATTTTCACACAAATTCTTCTGCTAGTTAGGGTTTAGTCCACTTCTATATCCTTCCCTTCAAGGCTCAGGGGGCCAGGATTATCTTCTGTGTCTGTGTTAATTGATTTCCCTTTTCTTTGTTGAAGAGGGTCTGTGTAGTCTTTCTGCCTAGTCCACCATCTTGCCGGAACTCTTGTTCTGTATGTTTTTTGTGTGCTGTGTTCATTTGGTTTACTGGTTTTCTTTTCATCTTCTTTACTGCTGTTAATTTTGTGTTTGCTAAGTCTTTATAATTTCCTTCTTTTTTATTTTGATGAGGTTTATTATTTTCTTTGTAGTTACCTTGTGAATTATTTTTATCTTCCTAAGGAGCTCTGGTGGTACATTGGTGAAGGCATTTGGCTGCTAACCAAAAGGTCAGTGGTTCAAACCTACCAGCTGCTCCACAGAAGAAAGATGAGGCTGTTTGCGTCTGTAAAGATTTACAGACTTTGAAGCCCTGTGGGGTTCACTATGAGTTGAAACTGACTCAATGGCAGTGAGTTTGGTTTCAGTGAAATTTAAAATTAGGAGCTCTGGTGGTACAGAGATTAAAGCATTTAGTTACTGATGAAAAGTTCAGCGGTTCAAACTCACCAGCCCTTTCTTTGGGAGAAAGATAAGTCAGTCTGCTTCTGAAAGGATTTATAGCCTTAGAAACCTTACAGGGAAGTTCTACTCTGTACTAAAGCATTATATGAGTTGGAATCAATTTGATGTCATTGGATGGTTTGGGTTTAATTTAAAGACAGCCTGTTCTATGTTGATATCATCTTGGCCTCCATTTAGAAGTTTGTAACTACACCATTTATTCATACTTTTGACTTTGTAGTTGTCCTAGTTTACAGATAGATATTTCTTGTAAGTATATTTTATTTTTGAAATTTTTAACCTGAGTTAGTTTCTGGGTGATGTTGCCATATGTCTTTATCTCAGGTTGTTATAAGACATTGTTGGTTCTCTGTCTGAAGGATTCCCTTTAGCATTTCTTATAAAGTTGGTCTGGTTTTCACAAATTCTCTTATTTTCTGTTTATCTGAAACTATTCTAATTTGATCATCATATTTGAGGGACAGTTTTGCTGGAAGTATAATTATCGATTGGATTTTTTTTTCTTTCAAGGTTTTATTATGTAATCTCATTGCCTTCTTGCTGCATGGTTTCTTTTGAGAATTCAGAGTTTATTCTTGTTAGTTCCCTTTTGTAGGTAACATTTTGGTTTTTCTTGAACTGCTGTTAGGATTCTTTTTCTTTGGTTTTGGAAAATTTGATTATAGTATCTTGGTGATTTTCTTTAGGGTATCTTCTTAGGGGTTCTTTGATCTTCTTAAAGGGATATTTTCTCTTTTTTCATGATATTAGGGAAGTTTTCTTCCAAGAAATTTTGATAATTTTCTCTGTGGTTTTTATTGCTTTCTTTTGGTCTCTTCCTGCTCTGGAATGCCAACCATATCTAAATTATTCCTCTTGGTGGTGTCTCACATAATTCTTATGCTTTCTTCATTCTTTTTTTCCAATTGCTACCAATCTACCAGATTGTGTTCTTGTTTTTGCTGATTCTATTTTCTGTTGTAGAGCTTTGGAGGTATAGTGGTTAAAGTATTTGGCTGCTAACCAAAAAGTTTGGCAGTTCCAACCCACCAGCTGCTCCAAAGGAGAAAGATGAGGTAGTCAACTTCTTAAAGATTTAAAGCCTTGGAAACTTGATGGGGCAGTTCTACTCTGTCCTATAGGGTTGCTGTCCTATAGGTTGCTGTGAGTTGGAATCAAATTAATGGCAGTGGGTTTCATTGATTCAATTCTACTCCTTTGTCCTTCCTGTATTTTGTTGGTTTGTGAAGTTTCATTATTAATGTTTTTGATATCCAGTTGATCTTTTTGTATTGTTTCTAATTGTCTGTTTGTTTGTTTATTTATTTATTTATTGTATTGTTTTCCTGAATTCTTCTAGAATTTTTTTCTGTTTTCCTTGATCTCTTGGAGAGCCCTATTTATAAGCTTTTTTAATTTCCTTTTCAGGTAGTTCCATTGCCTTTTCTTCTTCAGGGAGGTTTCCTGATTCTTTATTTTGATCACTTGCTTTAACGGTTTTGTCTCTGGGTGTGTGTGTGTGTGTGTGAGTTGAAGTTATCTGTTACTATATTTACTTGTTGAGTGTATGTTGGTTTAATTTGCCATATATATATATATATATATATCATGTGGGTGGACATACTACTCTGGTCAGTAGTTTAGCAGCACTTGTGTGCTCACTACTTATCTCCATGTGGGTGGGATTGCATTTGGGAGTGTGTGCATTGCTCTCTGTTTGTTGCTCATGTAAAGCAGCTGAGGGTGGGTTGGGGAGGGGTGTTGGATGCTTTCTTTCATTGATCCAGTGGTGTAGGACTGTATAGCATCACTCACCCAAAGGGTGGAGTGACAGGTGGGGTGGGTTTGGCTGGCTAGTGGGGCTGTGACTATTGCCTCTTGCCAGATTAGGGGAAAAAAAGAAAGAAAAAGGTAAATAAGAAGAAAAAAATCAGGAAAAAAATTAAAAAGAAGGAAAAAATAGAAACAGAGAAAAAAAAAAAAATAAAATGGCAGGACAGTGAGCACTCATTGCCAATTGTGATGGTAGCTGGCTTGTGGCTTGCAGTCCATGAGAATACACTCTGCCAAATGTAGAGGTAGCTGTTGTGCAGTACAAAATGCATGGAAGTGGACCACAGGCCTCTAGGGGAGCAGAGTGACAGAGGGCAGGGGTTGGATGGGAGACAGGCCAGGTGGATCACCAGATAGGGGAGTGGCAGGAGACAAGTGACAAGGGGTGACATCACTGGTCTCTGGGTTGAGGAGGATGCCACATCACGGGTCACCATGAAGGTATGTGTGGAAAAAGTAGTGTGAATGCACTTCTCTGGTCACCAGTCACTGGCACATTTCTCTGAGTGCTGGTATACTCTTGGGCATGTGCAGCTGGTTATCTGGTTCCTGTCCATACTCAACGAAAGGGGAAGGTATGCCTGGAGTCCAGCATCTCTAGCTGCCATCCCACAGACCCTCCACTTAACATAGGTTCCTAACCTGAGTCTCTAGAATTCCTGCCTGTGTTTTTATACCTCCCTTCCTTAGATCTAGCTTGTGTTCTATTCATGTTGCTTCACCCAGATTTGTCTACACTGTATTTCCATCTCATTGAGGATTCTGTGGAATTGCCTTCTTGTGCTCCTCACCTAGGAATACTGCCGGCAATGTCCAAAAATGGTCATGTTGTGCTGGATCAGTTGGCAGGAAGACCTCTGGGTCTCTCCTTGGATGCTGCTTTCTTTCAGTTTCTTCTTCCAATCAGTGTTTGAACTAATTCTTTATCCTTTCATTTGAAGTTCAGAGTTCAAAAATTATCATATTTATCTGTTTTTCTTGGTTTCATTGCAGAGTGATGGTGTGGAGTGTCTAACTAGGTTGTCATCTTAGCTCCCTGCACTAAATGCAATTAGATCAACTTGTGACTTCAAATTCTTGTAATTCACTGTCAGGGAGACACTGTACAAGTAGTGATTAGAAAAAAAAAAGACAAACTTCAGGCCCTTTTACCATGATTCCAAGTTTTACAATAGTTAAAATTATATTTTAAGAATTCAGTAGGTATTCCATTTCTTTGCTAAATAAATTCAATACTGTGATGATTCTAGTGGGTTTCAAATCCAATTGATTTTTTTCCTACAGAGTTTTTAAGAATAATGATGAAACTTTATTTTGTAAAATGTGTTCTCATTGTCAGAGCAGTTACCAGTAGATATCTTGGATGCCACTGAAAAGTCCAAATTGACAGAAGTATCTGATTAGCTCCAAATTGACAGAACTATCTGATACCCGTAAAGACAAAATTTGGTGAGTTGCCACTTGACACTTTGCCCACCAGAAATCCCACCCTCAGTTTTCTGGATCTCCACGTTCAACCACGTGCAACTTAGACACTTGAGTGTAAGCTCTCTTACCAGGTCCGTGAGCTGTGTTTCCATCAAGAGCAGTTGTGTTTTCTGCAGCAGCCTGCTGAAGTGAGTGTCCAGGGACATGCTGAATGCCTTTTGGCAGAGCAGTGAGTACCATGTTCTTCAGGGACAAGGGGACATGCATTCAGACCCTGAGGAAACTGATGGTTGAATATGCCAGTTGCCTTGGACTCCATCTAGTTTCTCTAAAGCTAAGGGTAAGCCATACCTCAGAGCATACCTGGATTCAATTAACAGTACAGCAGTATGCCAAGACTCACCAGTTTGGAAGCTCTGATTTCCAGATTTAGAAGCAAACTCCTACTACTTTCCAAACTGAAAGTAGTCCCTCTTAGCCTGGACCTATTTAACAGTTGAAAGTGTGCTATGAATAAATTGATGTAAATAGATTTTTTTTTTTTTTTTTATTTTAAATTATCTCTTATGTGGTCACATCTGGTCTTCCCAACTTTTGCCTTGTCCAGGCACTAGAGAGAGCTACTCTCAAGTTTTTGTGATATAAGATGGTAACGATGTATACAATTGTAGTATATGATTTACTTCTTAAATACAGAGGCCACTGAGTTTGTGGAGTATCTATGTGGTGTATTTGACCATTTTGTCTCAAAGATCAAGATAAAAGAACAGTACATCTCAAGATACAAAATGTTATTTGTAAATAAAATGAATGGAACAAGAGAGGTGGAAACTAATGAGTAATATAGCTTCAATTGATTAGAATCTTCAATTGATTATTTTCTTGCTGTCCCTTTATGCTCCTAGGGAAGTTAGTAATGATGTTTTAGAAAAAGACTTGGAAGATTGATAGTCACTCTTTCACTAAATTAACTAGAAAGAAAAAGGCATTTGAGAATACATAGGAGAGAATACTTGTTTTTCGGAGGGGTTGGAGAGCAGGTCCACTAGGTGCCCTCTATAGTCAAGGCTGAAATTGGAAAAAAGTGGCTCCTTGATTTTCTGCTTAGTTAATGGACCTGCTGATTTCTTTTTATTTTTAAGGCCTTTAATATGCTGTTAAGGCACTCTGATGGTGCAGTGGTAAAGACATTTGGCTACTAACCAAAAGGTTTGTGATTCGAACCCACCAGCCTCTCCACAGAAGAAAGATGAGGCAATCTGCTTCCGTAAAGATTTGCAGCCTTGGAAACCCAGTGGGGGTCACTATGAGTTAGATTGGACTCAATGGCAATAAGTTTTTTTTTTTTTTTTTTTGAAATGTGCCTCTAAAAGAGTTCTGGTGGTGCAGTGATTAAGGCATTTGGCTGTTAACCAAAAGGTTGATGGTTCAAACCCACCAGCTGCTCCATGGAAGAAAGGTAAGGCAGTTTGCTTTCGTAAATATTTACAGCCTTGGAAACTCAATGAGTTGGAATCCACTTGATGGCAGTAAATTCAGTTTTAGTTAATATGCCCTTAAGAAGCCCTGGTGGTGCAATGGTTAAAGCATAAAGCTGTTAACAAAAAGGTCAGTGGTTTGAACCCACCAGAAAACCCTATGGGGCAAATCTACTTTATCCTTTAGGGTCTCTATGAGTCAGAGTCAACTTGAGGGAAGTGAGGTTGGTTTGGGATATGTCTCTAACTCCTTCTCAAGGGTTTCATACTTTTAGCCTGAGGTCCATGTGCTTTATTTTTCCTTTTGTTCTTCACTTTTATTGCCTTGCCTTGTTTTATCTTCTGAGAGGTTCAGAATAATCAATAGTATGCTTTGAATGATTTGTATGAAGCTCGTGATGTGTCTTAAGGATGTTAAGCCACTTCACAATCTGAAGAAATAGTTCCTGCTTGCATTAGCAAAAGATTAATGCAGGTGAATTTTAAAGTCTTAATTCTTTCAAATTTACATTTTACATGATTGAAAAACATTGGCATACTTTCAGCACATATTACTGATTATACTTTAAAAGATTTGTGAATAATCCTAGAATGGTTCCTCATTGTTTCATTAGGAGCAGATCATTAATATACCCACTTAATTACTCTTAAATATTTAAAAAACAATTTTCAAAAATACATCCATAAATATATATAACATGCACAAATCACAGTGGGAAATGTGTTTTGATACATTGCTATATAATAATACTTGTTTAGATAGTTTTACATGTCTAAGAGAATTAGCCAAGGGGTAAGTATAAACTTTTGGGGATCTCTAATTTGAGATTTTTTTCTTTTTTCACAGAAAAAATACAAATAAGAGTGCTTTCCCATAAAGTCAAGAGAATAATCACTCAGGTAGTTTGAGGACTTGAACCCAAACCTCATGATCTGAGCTGGGAAAATCAAGATGAGTCAGTTATTTAAGAAATCAAAGGAAACCCTGCAGCTGTTGAAATTTCGTAGTGAAAAATGAACGTTTTTTTTTTTTTTTCTTTTTCTGTCTTAAATGATATTCTGAGTAGAGATTAGAAGGAAAGCAGAACACATTAGGGGGAGAAGTGATGAGAGAGATGGGTTTGTCAGACCATCTGGAGAGCAGAGAGCATGCAGTAACTGGGGGTAGAGTAAGGGAGCTGGGAGGCAGGAGGAAAGAAAGCAGTACAGGAAAGGATGAAGTCAGCTGGTAGACTATGAGAGCTGGGTGGAAATTTAAAAAGAAACATTTGGCAACAAGTGACATGATCAAAATGACATTTGGATGAGATGATTCTTGCTGTGGATTATAAAATAGCCCAGAGAGAAGGAAGAATGCTGGCTCATGATAAGAAGAACTGCAGCTAAGGGAGCAAGAGTGAGAAGGGGTTGCACTTGGTGACAGGATTGATAGAGAACACAGAAGATAAAGAGAAGTTACAGATAACTTTAGCTTCAGGCTGGCTTGCTGCCTTGGAGAATACCTCCTATCTCCACCAGTCCAAAAAAAGGCAGGAGATCCAGAGGATTATCCAGAGAATGTCCAAATGCCTTGTGTGATAGGTCAATTCTCTTCCCAGTTATGAGTCTTCAGTGGAAATGGAGCAGCTTGCAAAAGATGGAAATTTGTTAAGGAAAGTTGATCAGCTCTGTCTTGGAAATACTATCATCTCTTTCCCTCGCTCCACACTCTCACAAAAGATCCTACAGACAACAATAACTGAAGGAGTATGATAAGCGTTTGAGGTCAAAGAAGAAAGAATAGATTTGGGAATCATCTGTGTATCCACAGTAATTGGAGCTGGGGTGTGTGGATAAGCATTCAGTGTCACAGAGTGAAGAGGGGGAAGAGCAGAGGCTGGAAAGCAAATAGTGTGTGTGAGCTGCTGCTTGAAAAGGCCAAGGCGGAGAAGGAGCCAGAGGAGTGGTTACAGTCGCATTCACCCCTTGAAGTTGTTTGATCTATACTTTCAGTGGACATTTACTTCATTAGAGCTGACAGTATGATTTGTGCTTTTCAGCCATAAATGAAGGGGCCGTTCCATCTCCCAAGACTTAGCAGCCATAGAGAATTCACTTTATAAGTGAATTCACAGCAGGGCCACGTCCAAGAATGGGAATGGCTGAACAGATGTTCAGCCACCAGGGATCTTTTTGTGAGCTCCTCCTCTTTTTACAGTACAGTTAACCCTTTTTCTTCTTAGAGTTGACATTGAAAATGCTTTAAATGGGTATTAGGAAGGAAATCCTGGACTCCAAAGTGATAGAGTTATTAAATGAAAGACAAAATTAATTTTGACATTTCAATCAAACAGCCCCATCTACTAGAATGCATTAAAACACTTGTGAGCTTTGTTACTTAGAAGTTTGAAATGACTTTAAATCTCTTATTTTGACTTCAGTGTGTTTTAGCTGTATTTTGCCCTGTGTCTGCAATGTTGAAATCTGTACAATGGGATTTTCTTAATGATTCAGTGGTAGCAATTTTAGCAGTCCTTTTTTTGTGTGTGTGTCAAATTATTAATCAGATACTCTGGTTAAAAATCTGCTACACCTATCTGTATAGTTTTAAGTGGCCCATCTACTTCACCTGGTATGGGGTTGGCAGTGGTAATTCAAATTTTGATTGAACTAATTTATTAATTTCTTGGGCTCTGCAAGGAGACTGCTCAGCTGACTATGTGACAGTCACATGGAATGTGAGGAGTTAATATTTTCTAAGAAGAATTTTAATGTTAGAATTTACTATCTTTTGCACATATAAATTTTAAGCCTTAATGTGCTCTTCTGGTTATTTGCATTTAATATGCATGCAAATTCACAATATATACTATATGCCAAGAACATAATTTATAAATTGGTACTTTCCCTGGTTGTTAGCAGTTTTAGCCATTTTAAAAATTAATGCTTTAAAGAAATATATATTGAAAAAATGTATTTGTGGTGTCTTTAGTTTCCAAAGGAAAATAGTACATTCTCTATTAGAAAGGTAGATTTCTGCTGTAATGTTGTCTGTGTTTTAAAAGTTATACATAATGCTAAAGGTTAGAATATTTTTATTTATTTTTCATATGTATGAACTTGGATTAGGTGTTTCAGATGTTTGCTTCCATTAACAACGCTGAAAAAATATGTATTGCTGAAGCATGATTACAATCTACAGCATTCTGGTACAATTGGGGTGAATCATTTCAGTAATAAACACAACTCGTGTAACAGAGCAGCATATTGTACTTTGAAGGGGAAGCAGATCAGTTCTATGTGCATAAGCAAGGGTGGGGGAATCCTGGAGAGGAACTCTGTAGCCTTGCTGGCTGCCATTTAGGTTTGTTGTCGTGGCAACTGAAACATAGCCATCAGTCCTGTCTCCAGGCAGAGAACTCCAGTCATCCTTGACTCCGCCATGACCTTTTCTAGTCCCCCTTCCAATCTGTCACTGGGTACTGCCCAGCAGCTCCCAGGCAGCTTCCCATTTTCTTTTTCTTGCACATCTGCAGGCCTCCACCAGGTTTTGTTCTTACTTCTCTGCACGATTGAAACCTCATCATTGGCCTCCTGGCTTCTCAGCTACTTACCTCTTCAATCAATCTAAAACAAGGCCTCCCAAGCCTTCCTTCCACTAGAGAAGTGAAATCATCTTTCAGTTGAGACCTCCAGGGGTTCAACCTCCTCTCCAGCAAGCAGATAGATATTCTTCCTCAACTTCAGCAGTCTGCTCTGGCATACTATTCAGAATAATTTTTTTCACATTCTTCTGTGTGAGCTGCACTTCTTTTATGCTTGTTAGTCACCCTCCCACTATACTTTAGCAACACTCTGGACCACTTTACTCTGTATGCCTCTAAGATATCTTCTTCCCTTTCTCAAAATAGGCTCTCCAGCTGACAAGTTGTTAGCACTACCACTGCCACCACTTCCACCACCATCTTTATCACTGTAAGTATTATGATGAATTTCTTTGTAAGTGTGTCAGCACTGTTCTCCAGTAGGTTGACAAGATGGACTAAATTCATTTGCTCTGTGGACACTACCTTCAGATGTAAGCTAGAGTCTCTGTTATTTTGCAGCCTAGTAAAGGGTATGCATTTAGATAAGAGTCCCTCCTTACCATAGTGTCTTTCTGCAGAGCTGAATCTACCAGGACTTAAGAGGTGACTTGCACCCTTCATTACTCAACCACACACACCCACACCCACACACACACCTACCCACCCATACAAAGCACCTTCAGCTGTCCAACCTGTGCTGAGACACAGAGCTGAATAAACCCAGAAGACATACCATTTCGAATTCATTTGTGGGCCAAGGAGGCATCATTTACAAATGTGCAGCGATGCTCCCTTTAGGTTTCTAGAGGCTTTGATTTCTGGTATATAAATGCAAATAAAGAAAAAAATCATATTGATGTCCTCTGTCAGGAGTGGGAAGCATCAACTGGAAGACCAAATCTATTCCCTCTTCTTTAGAAACCATAAGGGATGGGAGAATTTTGCTTTTGCCTTGAATTACATTACAGCATTTGAAGAATTTGGTATAAGTGTTCCAACTCAAACAGCAAACTCACTGCCATTGAGTCAGTTCCAACTCATAGCAACCCACATTGGGTTTCCAAGGCTGTAAATCTGTATGGAAGCAGATCACCTCATCTTTCTTCAGTGGAACTGCTGGTGGGTTCGAACCACTGACCTTTTGGTTAGCAGGCAAATGCCTTAACCACTATACCACCAGAGCTCCTTGATATAAGTGTTAGGTGAAAATAATTAGATTTGTTGATGATGATGTTGTTATTGTTAGGTGCTGTTGGATTGATTCCAACTTATAGTGACCCTGTGTACAACAGAATGAAACATTTCCAGGTCCTGTGCCATGCACACAGTGGTTATCATGCTTGAGCCCATTGTTACAGCCACTGTTCAATCCATGTCATCGAAGGTCTTCCTCTTTTTCACTGGCACTCTACTTTACTGAGCTTGATGTACTTCTCCAGGGACTGGTCCCTCCTGATAACCTGTCCAAAGTATGTGAGGTGAAGTCTTGCCATTTTTGCTTCTAGGAGCACTCTCATTGTACAGCAGTACTATAATTCAAAGGCATCAATTCTTCTTTAATCTTTCTTATTCATTGTCTGACTTTCACATGCACACGAGGGATTGAAAATACCATACCTTGAGTCAAGTGTACCTTATCCTCCAAGTGATATCTTTGCTTTTTACCATTTTAGAGAGGTCTTTTGCATGACATTTCCCCCAGTATATTCTACTATATTCATGGATATATTTTCAGCACATAAAGTGTAGTGCCTAAGGCATTTGACTGCTAACAGAAGGCTGGTGGTTCAATCCTACCAGCCACTCCTTGGAAGGAAGGTTGAGCAATCTACTTCCCTAGTGATACCGCCTTGGAAACCCAAGGAGGGGTCGCTATGAGTTGAGTCCGACTCCACGGCACATAACAACAACAACAAAATATAAATACATATGTAGAAATATCTTCTGTCAGACCTATATATATTTGTGTGTATTGTCCCATTCTCCTTCCTACACTTGTTCAGCTTGCATATCTATCTATGCATCCACTCAAAGAGTATTGTTATGTACAAAGAGGATTGTGTATGTAGTAGTATTTACCTTTGTTGTCATTAACTCTTATGTTCCTCCCGATGTCTTCCTTTGCCTTGATAATTTTGTGGTGACTGGCCCCTTACTGTATATTGCCTTTCCTTTCATCCATGTTAATACATATGTACTCTCTGTTGTTGTAGTTGTTATGTGCCGCCAAGTCAGACATGACTCATAATGACCCCTCCTTTGGTTTCCAAGGTGGTATCACTACGGAAGTAGATTGCCCACCTTCCTTCTCAGGAGTGGCCCTCCCTTATCCTACCCCTGGTAACCTTCAAAGGATGCTTTTCCCTGTGTGTAAACTTTTTATTGACTTATACTAGTAGCCTCAAACTATATTTGTCTTTGGTTGTTGACTGATTTCACTAAGCATAACTTCTTAGCAGTAACCAAAAACCTTAAGGGAATAACTTGCTGGGCCTGGGGGCTCAGAACCATAGTCTAGGGAACCTCAAGATCAATTGGCATAACATAGTCCACAAAGACAACATTCTACATCCTACTTTGGTGAGTAGCAACTGGGGTCTTAAAAGCTAAAGAGAGACCATTTAAAGTACAGCTGTTGGTCTTTACTTATCTGGAGCAAAGAGTGAAGAAAATTACAAATTCAAGGAGACAACTAATCTAAAAAACTAATGGACTATGTGAATCTCAGCCTCTATGATTCTGAGACCAGAAGAATTGGATGGTGTCTGGCTGACCACTCTGAAAGGGATCATAATCTTGGATAGAATGGGAGAAAAATGTAGAATAAAACTAAAAATCACGATAAAGGCCAGACTTACTTGTCTGATAGAGACTGGTAGAACCTTGAGACTATAACCCTCAGATACCTTTCAGGCGTGAATTTGCTCCTGCAATTCAACTTTCAGCCAAACAATAGGCAGGCATATAAGGTGAAAATGACAGCAGGGAGGTGCACACTCCTTGAAGTGGTCAACCATGAGGGATCAAGGAGGCAGAATTAGCCCTGGGATAAATTCAGAAGACAGGAAGGGATAGGAAACCAGGGCAAATGTAAAGGGTAAACATAGGGAAGAGGTGACAGGAGTGCTGATTCCTTGTGGGGATTGTAATCAGGGTCATAAAACAAGATGTGTATAAATTGTTGAATGGAAAACCAGTTTGTTCTGTAAACCTTCACCCAACCCAAATTACAATAAAAAGTTAAAAAGAAACAAGAAAGAAAAGACAGTGTATTATTGATAAAAAGGGAAAACAATAAGGCCTTTTCAGCAGATTTTCCCAAGGCAATACATCATTTGATTTCTTAACAGCTGTTTCCATGGGTATTGTGGATTCAAATAAAATGAAATCCTTAACAACTTGAATATTTTCTTCATTTATCATGTTGTTGCTTATTGGCCAATTGATAATGATACTCAGACAAAATATTCTGCAGTGGTTTCTTTTCTCCTACTCCTCTTCCCCCTCATCTTCCTCATCTTCTTTTTCCTCCTTTTCTGATAATAAGCATGTTGTTGTTGTTAGTTGCCATTGAGTTGACTTAGACTAATGGTGACCCTATGTACAACAGAATGTACCAATGCCATCCTGTGTCATTCTCACAGTCCCTGGCATCTTTGAGTCCATCATTGTGGCTCGTGTGTTAGTACATCTCACTCACCCTCTGTGAACCTCTCCTTTAGCAAACATGATGTCCTCTCCCAGCAATTGATCCCTACTGGTGATGTGTCCAAAGCAAGTGAGTTTGACAGTGTTCTGATGTGATCAAGTAAGTTACCAGTGCCTAATTTTCAAAAGTAGATGGTTGTTGTTGTTGTTGTTATGTGCCGTTGAGTCAGACCCTACCTTTTTTTCTACTCTGTCTTAGTCTAGAAGCTCTGCTGAATCTTGTCCACCATGGGTGATCCTGCTGGTATTTGAAATTCTGGTGGTAAACCTTTAAGCTTCACAGTAACATACAAGTCACCACAGTATGGCAAACTGACAAATGGGTGGTAAGAAATAAGCATAGTGGCTAATCAGTATTTAAATATTCTGGCTGGCTTGGAGATGCATTTTATCAGGCTAGATTGTGTCATTAGCTAACTCCAACCACAGAGATCCCATGTGCTGTGGGCAGAGGGCCTTCTAACTGTCATAGAATGTTGAGGAACCTGGAAGTAGATGCCAGCCACATGCTTAATTTACATAACTCAGGGACCCATGAGTCTCGCCCCAGGCTCGCTTTTAGAGTTCAGGTATGTACTGATTAATAGCTCTCATGGCTTTGGATTCCCTGAAGGAGGCAGAATCAAAGGAAACAATGGGGACCCTGAGAGAAATTCATGAATGAAGACATCTGCTAGGGTATGGATTTGCAAGAGCAGTGGTTCCACCCACTGTCCTTCCTCCATTTCCTCCTGCCTAAACAGATCCTTCCCCCCAAAAAATGAACATACGTACACCTTTAGAAAGAGACAGGGGGATGTGGTATAATGCAAGGGTCCAGGAACTGTAGGATCTTGTTATAAATCCAGCCTATGGCTTGTTTTACTAAGACCCAAGGGCTAAGAATTTTTTTTAAGGATTGAAGAAAACAAACAAAGCAAAGACAAGTGTGCAATAGAGACTTATGTGACCTAAAAACATTTGCTGTCAAGTCGATGTGCACTCATGGCAACCCCATGTATGTCAGAGTAGAACTGTGCTCCCTAGAGTTTTCAGTGGCTGTTTTTTCAGGAGTAGATCTCTAGGCCTTTCTTCAAAGGTGCTTGCGGTTGGACTCCAACCTCTAACTTTTCGGTTAGCAACCAAGAATAATATCTGTTTGCACAACTCTTTACAGGTATGTTGTTGTTGTTGTTTGCCGTCGAGTCGGCCCCGACTCATAGCGACCCCTCCTTGGGTTTCCGAGGCAGTATCACTACGGAAGTAGGATTGCCCAACCTTCCTTCCGAGGAGTGGCTGGTGGGTTTGAACCGCCAGCCTTCTGGTTAGCAGTCAAGTGCTTTTAGCCACTATGCTACCAGAGCTCCCAGGTATAGTGACCTGCAAAGCCTAAAGTACTTACTATCTGGCCCTTGACAGGTTAAGTTTGCCAACCCATGTAAAGAATTGGTTGGTGATGTCTAATGGCTCTGTCAAGACAGCTTAGTTTAGAGGAGCAAGGCCCAAGAGTGGACACGGCTTCCCTGCTGGCAGGGCTTTGAGGTTGGTAGCGTAGAGGAAGTACAGAGAATATTGTCAGCAGTGTAGGTTCAGCTTGTGGATTGCAGAGTGACTAAGTCAGTGGAGGAGAGGAAAAGTTTAGGAGAACAGGGGAGGAGCAGTGTAAAGCCATAGGGCTTCAGTCTATTTGTGTGGGAAAGCCTGGAAGGCGTCATTGAGGAACAGAATCCCAGGAAAAGGAGGACCTGCTGGTAATCCCTGGGTGGAGCTCAGAGTGTTGGGATTTAGGCTACTGCCTTAAAATAACACATTTGTATCACCATAGGGAGCTCTGATGGTGTAGTGCCTAAGGCTGGCAGTTCAAATCCACCAGCTGCTCATCGGAAGGAAGATTGGGCAATCTACTTCCATAATGATACCACCTTGGAAACCCAAGGAGGGGTTGCTGTGAGTCGCATCTCACTCGATGGCAGTGAGTTTGGTTTGGTTGGTACTACCATGAGAGAAGAGGCCAGGGGACCTTTTTGTGTACATTTGTGCTGTATAGTTTACAAAGTATATATCTAATTGTATAATTTTGAGAACCCCCTGAAGTAGGCAGAATGAGTATTACTACTGACCTCAATTTATAAAGGAAAGAGAACTGATTAGAGAAGTGTCTTGTTTCAAGGTCATATAGTTATTATATGGTGGAGTTGGAAATCAAATACAGATATTCTGATCCCAAAACCTATGTACCATCCTCAGACTCAATGGATTATCTCTATTCAAAGTGTCAATTCTGACCCACAATTCTATCCCAGAACACAAAGCCTTCTCACTGAATATTGCTTGTAAACTCATTGTATTAGCATATAAACCAACAGAAATGGCTAGAATAGCTTCAGAATCAGAAAGTTTTGTGTATCTCAGCTTAGTCACTTTCTTGCACAGGAAGGCATATATGGAACAAACTCTTACCAGAGTGTAAAAAATAGTTTACACTGGCCTGTGATTGTTTATGTATAAAGTCTCAGAATTCTGAATTGAGATAGATTACATTGACACTCTGGGTTTAACTTTATTAAAAAGTATCCTTGTAAGGAGTAATTGTGAGAAATAATTGTTGACTCCATGACAATCTTCATCAAAATTGGAACTTTATTATTATTATTATTATTTAATATTTTGCCATACATTTCAGAATAAGACACTATGAAATTGGACAAATTAAATGGCCTGTTTTGGCTACATATGTTTTTGATATCAAAGACTACCATTTCTACATGATATGACAAGGGAGAGAATTTTATGCACTTTTGCACCACCTGTAAACTTTGATGTTTTTGTCATAATTAAGTGTGCAGTGGAGCCAGCTCTGGTCAGGAAGGCTCTAGCTCTCCTCTTTCTGGGCCTTCACCAGTGAATTGAGTCCTGAAGCCTGAGTCACTGATACATGCAGCAGCCAGGCACAGGGGAATCCATCACAACAGCAGCCATCTAGCCGTCCCAGGGAATCTAACAACATCCATATTCGGATAAGGAGAACAGGAGTGCTGTCAGAGAGAATAATATCAAGGGACTCTGGGATAATACTGCCGTTACACTATTTATAAAATATGTTAAAAAATAAAGCCTTAAAAGTCATGTTTGTGAAGAGTGAGGACAGGAAAATGAGAGTAGCAATTCAGACGGTGCACTTTCCCTCAGAGTGGGAAGTCATGTCCATTTTTCAAAGTGGGTGTTTCATCTCTTACAGTATCCTCAAGAAAGCAAGGTCAGCCATGGCTGAAGAGTTCATAAACTCACTTGCATTTTGGCCTGGCTGGCTCCTTGTACCTTTTAGATTTCAGCTCAAGTGTCCTTTACATAGAGAGCCTTCCTCCTACACACTCTGGACTGCCTTCTTACTGATTCACCTCTGCTCACCATCTTATCATCATGTTTACTTTTCTGTCAAATGATTGCATTTTTATTTTGAAGCTATAAGTCTTTTGTTTTATTTGTAAAATTTCCTTAGCTGCACTTCCCATTGTTTGAAAGTATTTTATTTATTGATTGATTTATTTACTGTCCCTCTCCTAGAGGGACTGTATATACCTAGAATATAAACTCCATGAAAGCAGAAAGCAACCATGACACTTTGGTTCACTGCTCTTTTCCCCAGCACTTAGAGTACTGTCTGGCCTATGGTTCAGTAAACCAGTTGCCAGTAGAGTTGATTCCTGACTCAGGGTGACCCCATGTGTGTCATTGTAGAACTGTGCTCTCTAAAGTTTTCAATGGCTAATTTGTCAGAAGTAGATCACCACACCTTTCTTCCAGAACATTCATCCTTTGGATTAGAAGCCAAGAGAAGTAACCTTGTATACCACCCATGGACTTCTGGCCTATGGTAGATGCTCAATAGATATTAATTGAGTGAATGAATGAATGAGTGAGTGAGCAAGTAAGTACTTTTCAATCGTTTATAGTGCCCAGATCCTAGGTTGTAGTCTTTCCTGAGTAGAAGAATACAAATGTATTAGTTTTATATTGCTGATGTAACAAATCACTACAAACTCAATGACTTAAACACACAGATTTATTTTATAGTACTGGAAGGCAGAAGGCCAATATGGGTCTCACTGGGCTAAAATCAAGGTGTTGGCAGGGCTGCATTCCATTCTGTAGGCTCTAGGAGAAATCCACTTCCTGGCCTCTTCCAGCTTCCTTGGCTCACGACCACTTCTATCGTTGAAGCAACAGTGGGCTGGGTTCTCAGGTTGCCATCAGTCTGGGTCTCTGCAATCAGGAAAAGTTCTCTGCTTTTAACTATCCTTATTATTACTTTGGTTTACCTTGTAATCCAGGATAATCTTGTTATCTTAAGGTCCTTAACCTTAGTCACATCGTCAAAGTCTCTTTGGCTATGTAAGGTAGCATTTTTCCCAGTTCCAGGGACTACCAGACCAAACCAAACTCACTGATGTCATATCGGATCCAACTCATAATGACCTCTTCCCCTTGGGTTTCTGAGGCAGTATCACTACAGAAGTAGATTGCCCAACCTTCCTTCTGAGGAGTTGCTGGTGGGTTTGAACCACCAGCCTTCTGGTTAGCAGTCACATGCCTTAGGCACTACACCACCAGAGGTCATTATTCTGCCCATCACAATGATTTACAAAAGAAATAATGGGAAGGTCAAACCCAAAACCTGTGTAAAGTCAGTGTAGGCCATCATTTATCTTCCAGAATATATATTGTGAGAGAATCTTCTCAACTCATTCATTGAACAGAAAATATTTCTGGAGGTTGACACATTCTTCTGACAGGTTTGTTCCTGATGGCAGAATGATGAGGTGAGGGTGCTGTCTTACAGGGTTGATGTGGGAATACTGGGAAAGTTGACCTGAAGTCAGAATCTGACCTGACAGTCAAACATGGAGTTGTTAACGCAAATGGAATTGAAATGTCTGAAGACGACAGAAACAACTGTAGTAGTTGTGATGGAAAACATTTATTGAATACAGGCCTGTTTGAAGTAATTATTTATTTAATGTAATCTTCATAATAATTCTAGTTCAAAACAAAACAAAAAGACCAACCCATCCAGTTGCTGCAAACTGACTCAGACTCATGACAACCCTGTAGGATTTTAAATGGATGTGATCTTTTGTAAGCAAATTACCAGGTCTTTTTTCCAAGGCACCTGGGAACTACCAGGCTTTTGGTGAGTAGCTAAGTACTTAACTGTATGTCCCACCGAAGGACTCTTCCTATAAATAGAGATATTATCTCTATCCTCACTTTACAGATGATGGGACTAAAGCAGAGAGATTAAATAAATTGCCTAAAATTCACACAACTAATAAGTGACTGAATCAGGTTTCAAAATACTGGGGAGTCTGACTCCAGACCCTACTCTCTAACCTCTGTGCTCCTCTGCCTTTCATAGGGCCAATGAGAGAGTAGCCAAGAGGAGCCTATGAGAGATCTGAGTTGGATGCTGAGGAATAGAGCCACAGTTTCTGCACAGGTGTGTCTGGAGGGTTGATATTTGGATTTCATGGTTCCAGATTTGGAACCCCTAGAATGTACAGCAGGACACACCATGTATTAGGCACAGCTACCTGCTGCAGGGAGCCCAGAAATGTGGGTGATGTTATCTGTGCTTAGAAGAATGCAGACCCACACAGCATGCTGGCATTTCTTGTGAGAGTCTGGGTGGGAGACAGTGTGTAATGCACTGTGCTCAATCACCTGTTAAGCTTCTTGGTTTAGTTAAGTAGAAAAAGCAGACTGGCACAGAGGAAGGGCTAGAGCCCCTAAGTTTGCATGTCAACATCACCAGTTTTCTAATCTGAGCCTGAGTCAATCACCTCAGTTTACCGAGCCTCTGTGAAGAGTGAATATAAGTTCTGTTTGTCTATGTCTCCAGAATGGCAGAGGATCAAAAGACTATTGAGAAGAGTTCTATAAATGTTAGTCATTGCTGTCCACATGGCCTAAATGGCATAGTGAGGAAGCAAAGCAAGTGTGGGCACCAGTGCCCTGCAAAACTGTCTGGCTCGTTTCACCCTGGGGATAAGGAGAGCACAAATAAGACATAAAATTTCCTTCCCATAGCCCCTGTAAGAGAAACAGAGTAGAGATCTACAGGTCAGCTATTAAAGCATGTGATCAGTCAGAGCAGTGATTCATAGGGCATGAGGATATCTTGTCTTTGATGTGCAGATGCATGCTCAAAACCGATGGTGGTCATTGGAAGGTGAAGCCTCCTCCACTTGTCTCCACTCCTCTTGTTTATATTACTGAATGGTGGCAAAAGGATCCCAAGAATTTCTGGAATGAAAATAGTACTCTTCAATGCATTTTCCTCTAATTGTATGAGTAGAAGTGACGATTGTGAGTCTAGATTTCTGGGGGCAGTACAAAAACTTACCTTGGTGCCAGTGAGCACCTGAAAATACTTATTTCAGTTATCAATGATGCATAACTGTCAAGAACTGTGAAACTTTCTCATTGCTATCAAGTCAATTCTGATACATAGTGGCCCCCATGGGGTTTCCAAGGCTGTAAATGTTTACCAAAGCAGACTGCCTCATCTTTCTTCTTCACCGACCTTTGGTGAGCAACCAAATGTCTTAACCACTATACCACCAGAGCTCCTTAAGAACTGTAAAGGGTCTGAGATTTTCTCTTGCCTGTAAGCTAATAGGGTAGCTTGTCAAAGTTTTAGATGGGCTTACAGAAGACACAAGACTGCTGGGTCAAATACAAAAGACTTTATTCCTCACGGCATAACAGGCAGCATGAGTTTCATGGTCACATGAGATCCCCGGCCCCTCAGCTCCCATGGGGATGATGCACAGTGGGGCCAGGTAGATCCTGTGTACAGAGAACCTCTGTCAGCAGCATTCAGGAAAACTCCAATCATATAAAGCGCTGCTGAAAAACATGTCAAACTTTTGGCTTGTAAAAAGACATTGTCTTATGATCCTAGTCAAGGAACAGATCTATCCTCTGTTTTGTAGGAAGACACTATCTTTGTCCTCCCAGGCTGTTAGCTTTACAGAAATTCTTGAAAAGGTAGTCTGAGACAAAGGCTGTCACAACACAGGTAGTAATGTCATTGAGAATTGCTTTCCAAGGAAATAATGCATAATTAGTTAAATTTCTAATAAAGACCTATACAAAGTTACTTGTCTCTGAATATTGTTTTGTTGATATCAGTGAATAGATAGAATCTAAATTATATTGGAGAAAAAAAAAATCCATTTCTAATTCTCTTCAGTTATTCAGTAAAAAACAAAACTCAGTGCCGTCAAGGTGGTTCAAATTCATAGCAACCCCTCCTTGGGTTTCCGAGGTGGTATCACTGTGGAAGTAGATTGCCCAGTCTTCCTTCTGAGGAGTGGCTGGTGGGTTTGAACTGCCAGCCTTCTGGTTAGCAGTCAGATGCCTTAGGCACTATGCTACCAGAGGAAAAAAAATCCATTTCTAATTCTCTTCTGTTATTATACTTCAGTTATTAGTGAGTTCTAATTAATATTTTGGAGAAGGGACTTAACCAAACCTGTTGCTTACATACTCAATCAATTTCCATGGAGTTTCAATGAATTGAAAATTAAATGGTATTTTAATGAAAGGTTGTTTTACATCAGCTGTACAAAGGGCATATGGTTAATTGTCTCTTTGGTTAACTTTGGTTAATTAAAGTATAAATTTTTGTTTGACAATACATGGTACCAATTAAAACTCATGTGAAAGTTTTTGTTTAGAAAAGCAAATATATTTTGTTGATTTCTATGATAATTTTTAAGACAAATTCTTGATTGGAAAAGTATTTGATGTGCAAGTTTCTCTACATTTGATTTTCCAATTAAATAATTTCTAAAGTTTGTTAAAAATCCAAGAAGCTGGACTATATGAAGAAAATCACAGCATGAGGTTTGGAGGAAAACTTATTAACAAACTGTGATATGCAGATGACACAGCCTTGCTTGTTGAAAATAAAGAGGACTTGAAGCACTGCTGATGAGTATCAGACTCCAGCCTGAAGTATGGATTATACCTCAACATAAAGAAAACAAATACCCTCACAACTGGACCAGTAAGCAACATCATGATAAACAGAGAAAAGATTGAAGTTGTCAAGGATTTCATTTTACTTGGCTCCACAAACATGGAAGCAGCATTCAAGAGTTCAGAGGCTGTATTGCATTGAGCCAATCTGCCACAAGAGATCTCTTTAAAGTATGAAAAAGCCAAGATGTCACTTTGAGGACTAAGGTGCACCTGACTCAAGCTATGGTATTTTCAATCACCTCATAGACGTGTGAAAGCTTGACAATGAATTAAGAAGACTGAAGAATTGATGCCTTTGAATTAGGGGGTTGATGAAGAGTAATGCATATACTATGGACTGCCAAAAGAATGAACAAATCAGTCTTGGAAAACATGCAGCCAGAATGCTATTTAGAAGCGAGGATGGCAAGACTTGTCTCACATACATTGGACATGCTACCAGGAGGGATTATTTTCTGGAGAACATCATGTTTGGAAAAGTGAGGGTCAGTGAAAATGAAGACTTTCAACACAGTGACTGCAACAGTGGGCTCCATCAGAGCCATGATTGTGAGGATGACACAGGACCAGGCAATGTTTCATTCTGTGTGCATAGGGTTGCCGTGAGTCAGAACTGACTCATTGGTACCTGCCAACAACACAGTTTGTCAAATCTTTATTTATGGCTTTGGTTAAAGGTTATAGAGCTATCAATTATCCACTCAGTGTATAATCAGTAACAGATTGAACCCAGATGAATTGACTAATCCATAAGATAATTGAACTTTCAATACAGTTTAGGTTTAAACTTGGTAACAGGGACTCACATAGTGGTATAAATATCAGGCAGTTCAAGAACCCACATTCCACCTAGTGATGAGTACAGTGCTGTGAACATGCCCTTCAGATGCAGCTGTTATCTGGATTGAATTCCAGCTCTACCAATTCCTAATTTTCCAATCTACCTAAAATATCTGAGGCTCAATTTTGTCATCTATAAATTGTGGGTAATGATTACTACATCATAAGATAGTTATGAGGCTTAAATTAAATACGTTATCTAAGTCTGATGCATTCCTTCAATAATGTGAAAAGAACATTGAAGTCAGTTTAGGAGCATTATGAAGTTTTTTGATTACTCTCAGCTTGAGTGAAGCTTTAAATTCTTAGTTAAATTCTTTCTCTAAAGTAGTCATTTATTGTCTATTATTTTTCTAGTTATCTGAGTGCATCAGGGAATTAAAATCATCCTTTAAAAATCATCCCATGGATATCAAAAGCTCATAAATTGCTAGATGCTAATGGGAAAGTCAAGAATCTGCTCCAACTTATTATTGCTGGCATACACAGAGCTATCTAGGGAAAAGCAAGGGTTGGCTTAAATTCCCAGAATAAGATGCTTTGCAGATTTCAAAATATGTCACTCACTATAAAATTAATTCAATTATTTGCCAGCTACCCACGTGCTAATCAGGGTTGAAAGTATGGAAGACCACAGGGAAGAATGGGCTGTTCCTTTTCCACTGTGAGTGCTAGTGTTTAGATATAATGACAGCCCACGTGTGTGTGTGATGCCCTCAGTTTTTATGGGAAATCAGGAACTGAATATTCAAAAACTAATTGCAGTTAATTAAGATGACTAAAAGAGCTTATGGCAGTTTGGGATTCTATTTTTATCGATTTAATCAATCTCTCAGGTGAAAAGTAGGAGGGAGATTTTTGATTTGACAAACAACTGTAAAGCTTTGGAATGGAAGTGGAATGAGAAAGCACAATGATCAGAAAAATATTAAATGACATTGTGTACTCTTTGAAATAAGCAGATGCTATATTCTGAAAAGGGCAATCTACGTCTATAAAGATTTACTGCCTTGAAAACTCACTAGGGGTCACTATGAGTCAAAATTGACTTGATGGCAGTGAGGTTTTTTGTTTGTTTTTTGTTATATTATGAATATAAAGGAGGCCATGATGTAAGAGGAGGGAAGTCAATGTCCAGAAAATAGAATGATGGGAAGACAAGTGGTAAGGTGCCTGCCTTCTCCTGGTGTGTGAATGTCTATTCACATTGAGCTGTGGTAGCATAGTGCCTAAGGCACTTGACTGCTAACAAGAAGACTGGCGGTTCAAACCCACCAGCCACTCCTCAGAAGGAAGATGGGGCAATCTACTTCCGTAGTGATACTGCCTCAGAAACTCAAAGAGGGGTTGCTATGAGTCGGGTCCCACTCAATGGCACATAACAACAACAACATGTAGAAAACAGCACTATAAAAAGAGGACAATTTTTATATATTTATGCTTTAACTATATTTGTACTGTGTGTGTGTGTATGTATATATATATGCCAATCAAACCAAACCCACTTCCATGAGTCTTTTCTGACTCCTAGTGACCCCTATTGGGTTTCCAAGGAAGTAGATTGGCTCATCTTCCTCCTATGAACAGCTGGTGGGTTTGAATTGCCTATCTTTTTTGAATTACTTGGTGTGGTTTTTCTAGCTCGGCTTTGTGACTCCCACCAGATTACTGGGTGGGTGTGGTGGTTAAGGTTATTGTCAGCCTGGCTGGGCCTGGTTGAATGGCTGGTCAGCTGGATGTAGTTATTCCCCATGGTGAGATGGGCAGTCAGTTCCATGGTGGAATCTACTGGAGCAGCCGAGTAGCTGCTTTAGGGATGTGGTCTGCTTCCAGTATATAAAAAGCAGCTTTGAGGAAGGTCTCCAGTTTATGGCACACTTGGACCCTGCATGTAGACAAGTCTTCATTCTGCAACCTGCCATGCTCTGCCAATCTTGGGACTTTCAATGGACTTGAATCAATGGCCTGCCATGTTGTTTGGTAATGTTGGGACTGTGCCTTTTTACTTGTCGACTTTGAGTTTGTCAGCCTCAGAAGCCAGCAGCTGTCTGAGTGAAGAAATGCTTCTGACTTCAGTGGGCTGGGAGCAGGAGGCAGAGCTGAAGCCCAAGGTTGAAGGGCTTTCACCCAGTCCCTAGAGCCTGGCACATTGAATTTGGACTCCTAGCCTCCAAAACTGTAAGAGAATAAACCCCTGTTTGTTAAAGCCATACATTTGTGGAATTTTTGTTAGAGCAGCACAGAGGTAACCAAAACAGTGGGATCATGCAAATGAGATGTATGCAACTCTAATGTGGGGAGTGGTTAGTTTTGTCATTCTGCTAGGATTAAAATGAGCCCTCCTACAGGCAAGGGGAGGATTTCACTGCCATCAAGAGAGAATGGCTGGAGGTGGAGTGGAGTGGAACATGTCCTCGGGACTGAGATTCCTGTGCTGGACCTCCTTGGCAAGACATCTGACAAAGATGTCTGGAAGAGATGCCTGGGAGAAAAACAGTAGCAGTGGGATCAAGAGGCATGAGAAAGAGCAGCGAGCTTGCTGGCCCATGGAGCAAGAAAGCTGAGTATCTTTGGGCAGGAGGCTTGCTGGTAGAGTGGGGTGCACCTAGGTATAGTTACTAGCAAAGCTAAAAGAGCTTTGTAACACTTGCCCAAGCAGGGCAGAGGCCAGGCCAATAGGCCAAGGGCCAGTGAGGCATGTCTGAGGGCATAGCAGAAGGAAGGCTGTCCTGATTGAAGAATTGTATCCTGAGAGCATTCCTGAATCCGAGTTGTAGCCTGTTACTTCCCTAATAAACCCCATAATCGTGAACATTGTCTGTGAGTTCTGTGTGACCATTGCAACAAATTGTCGAACCTAGCAGAGAAGTAGTGAGTGCCTGGGAGGGACTGTGGGTATCAGAATTTGTAAAGAAGTTTGGAGGATGGTGGCATGTCTGGCCTCATAAGAATAAACCTTGGGCTGTTGATAGTGATTCTGTTTCCCTCTAGTGAAGTTAGAGGAGGTCAGATGAAGATGCTGCCCCCATACCATTTTTGCAGGTTAGCAGCCCAACACCTTAACCACAGTGCCACCAGAGTGCACTCTCTCTCTCTCTCTCTCTCCCCACCTCTACATATACGTGTGTGTGTGTGTGTGTGTGTGTATGTATGTGTGTATACATATATATAATCAGGTAAATATATTTATAAGGAGTCCTGGTGGCTCAGTGGGTAAACACTTGGCTGCTAACTGAAAGACTGGCAGTTCGAACCCACTAGCCACTCCACAGGAGAAAAGACCTGGCAATCTGTTCCTGGCAATCAGTCTAGGAAACCCTATGGAGCAGGTCTATACTGTCCCATAGGGTTGCGATGAGTCAGAGTTGACTCAATGGCAAACAACAACATATATCTATTTATAATGTATGTGTATGTATATCCTATGTGTGTGTGTGTGTATGTATGTATATATATTTATACCAAATGTATATATTGATAAGATGTACATTTATGTTGTTGTTTTGTGGTATAGAGTGGATTTCTACTGATAGCTCTCACATATCTTCCAAATTGTTTAGTTTGTTTCCCCTTTTGGAATAGCAGCTATTTTAGAAGTTTAGGCATATGGTGATCCTAAGCAAGCAAGAAGTAAATATTTCACCCAGTCTTTATTAAGTGAAACTCTTAACATTTTGTTTATAATCTAAAGACATCATCCGGGGGAGACATATATATATATATATATATATATATATATATATACACACACACACACACACACACACACACGTACATGCGTGCGCACATACACATATATATGTATATATAGTTTAAATTACATATGATATAAATATAAACATATGGTATAAATATAATTATGGCAGAATTGTGTTTCTCAGAATATGTTATGGCATAAATATATAAAGTATAAATATATATATGATATAAAATACACGAAAGAGCCCTAGGGGCTTACTGATTAAGTGCTAGTTGTTAATGGAGGTAATTGGATAGTGCTAGTTGTTGATGGAGATAATTGGATAATGCTGACATTATTTCCTATTATTTCTTTTTTCTTGTTTTAAGTTTTCTTATTCTTAACTGTAGCAGTTTATTTAGCTTTCACAAATGGCCAACTCAGTGAATAAGCCCCCATTCTACTTTGCTAGGTCTGTTGTGACTGAACTGATGGTGACCCCTTAGCATGTCTTCACTCATTCATACCAGAGGGCGGACAGTGGGAACTCACTCTCTGCATACCCACCCTTAAGACTTGGCATCCCATGTAAGAGATGAAGTTTTGAATCGAACCCTTGTCCTCAAGAACTTTATAATTATGATAGGAAAGCTTGCACAAGGGTGAATAAGATACACGTAAAGAATAATTTGCATTAATTTTTACAGGTAACTTTTTTTCCTGTATAATTATAATTCTGCTTTACTTTTAAAGACAGTTAAATGAGTATGTCTTTCTCTTCAATTTCTACTTGTGTATTTCTTTTTCTTGGATTCTGTATGATCATGGACACAAATCTTTTCCAACCTTTAGTACAAACACAGCTGTAGCATAAATGAAGAAGTATACAAGCTAACCGAACAAAGTTCAAACTCCGGGCTCTATTAGACAGGAAAATGCATATTCCAATAAATAGATTCGTTGAGGCTACAGTAAGTTATCTGCCCAAAGCTGCAGGGTCTGCATTTTTTAGATAGTATCGTGGATGAGCAGTTAATTAAGTAAAAAATCCAATCACAGTGGAATGTTGGGAAAATAAGGTCTATATTTTGTTCTTCTGAACATTGAGCAAATTGGTCTTGATTCTATGGTAGCCATCTCTTAGGTGCTTCTGCTTCTATTAGTTGAAAATCTTTTTTTGTTAAAATAACCTTAGTGTCAGTGATTCTCATAGGGTAAATTTAATTGCTTTTTATAAAAACACTGTCTTTAAAACAAAGAATTCCTTCAATTCACAATTAAAGCGTAACAGTGGAAACTTTCTTGTTTAAACTCTTACTATTGTTAACCTTATTGATTTGTTTAGTTATCACAAATGGTCTTGTCTATTCCCTATGAGTAGTGTTTTCCTCAGCTTCCAGCTTTCAACTTTCTTCCTGAGATTGATTAAATTTTCAGATATACACAGCAAACAAACACATATACAGGGTCAGATAAAACTGGATGTCTGCGGTAATTTAGTATTCCTTCTTGAAGAACTGGGAGCTCTGGTAGCATAATGCCTAAGGCATTTGACTGCTAACCAGAAGGCTGGCAGTTCAAACCCACCAGCCACATCTTGGAAAGAAGACTGGGCAATCTACTTCCATAAAGATTTAGTGCCTCAGAAACCCAAGGAGGGGCCGCTATATGTCAGAATCGACTTGACAGCAGTTAGGTTGTTGGATATTTTTAATTTTGTTTTGTTTTCTTGAAGAACTACTGTGGTGGCAGGATCTTTTGAAGTCAGAGGCTGAATTATGTAGTGATCATTTGCATATGTAAATTTCGATAAGCTTTTTTGTTTACTCACCTGTAAAACTGGACAATAATATCTGATGATTTTGTTGTGGATTAAAAGCTGAAAAGCACTTAACATAGTGTCTGGTACATAGTAAGCACTCAGTCAGTATTGCCATTGTAACCATTGGTCATTTTTATCTCGATTATTTGTGTTTTAGGACTTTGTCAAACCAAAAATCTTATTTTTAATCTGAGAGATCTTAGGAGGCTCATGAGACTTCATTTAAAAACATTTTCTGATACTGATAGTGAATGTCTCTGATTTCAATTGAATTGATTTGAATCACACAGTTGGTCTTACAGACTCAAAGGATAGCTTTCAGGCAGGACAATGTCTTACTTTTTGTGTCTACCTGCTGTGGATAGTGTAGCACTTTATTCAGAGGAGGTACTCAATAACTTTGGACAAAGGTCTTGAGGACCGAAGTCCTGGGTCTTCTGTGGAGTTTTTCCAGTTACCTTTCTGGAACCTGGATTTCTGAGGGCCTCAAACCACACTTTGGTGACAGAAAGACTAAGGTCTGAGCTACAGCTTGGTTGCAGGCTGGTCCAGGTGCATGGGCTTTTCTGGTCGGGGTCAGACCTTGACATTCCTTCAGCTGTATATTCTAGAAATATTTGCTCAATGTCTATTTACTGGAGGCGATGAGGAAATGATTTTAATGACAGTGCCACATGTTAACAAATTCACTAGCTTACTTTCTCTGACCAAGCTGGGATTAGTGAAAGATTTTTGTTGTTTTTTTATTCTTGATTTTGATGTAGGTTATTTGTGTGTGTGTGTGTGTATAAATACTCTAAATAAAACAAGTAATTGAGAGACATATTAAAAGATTTAAATCTTACATAATAAAATATCTCACTTGCTTCAGGCAGAGATCACAGCCACATTTGATTTCAGAATATCGGCAGCCATATTTGATGGCACATGCAGATAGCAGAAATACTCACAAGTAGGCAATGCTAACACTGGGCTGGCCTTTCTTGAGGATGCATGGGCAGGGAGGTCTTTTTCCCACTTTGAGTGTTACATTTCCATTTTTCTGCTTATATAAAGAATTGCATGAAGAAATGTGAGTTAATCAATACATATTACTCAAGTAATATTTTAGCACTCTAAAGAAATTGGTTCTTGAAATGTTGGTCTGTTGCCCTGAACTCAGTCTAACTCTTATTGAAAGCACTTAACCTTTGGGGCTGGTAATTACTGACTTTATAATTTGAGCTTAAATAAATTATGTTATTTAACCTCTCTGATCCTTGGTAACGTCATACATCTCTAAAAGACATAGTAGGAAGAAGGAAGAAAAGGGGGTAACAGCAGCCAAGTGTCTTTCCATTATCATTGAAATGTAAGCTTTCCCAGCACTACCACTCTGCTACCTACTTCCTCCTCTACTCTTTCTCTCCCTTTTTTTTTTTTTTTTTTATGGCCTAGTATGGAATTAAATGGTCACTGCTCACTGAAGAGGTACAGGAAAGCAAGTATTTCATTTTTCCATTCTTATTAGTGAGACTAGTGGCACCTCTTTTCCTCTTTTACAAACAAGAATGTGGTTAGATGTGGTATTTGGCTAGTCAACTATCCATGCTGCTTATTAGGAATTACTGTGTGGTAGAAGGAATATCATTTATCTAGCAAAACCTGGTAAATAGTAGGAATGCAGAAAGTAGACTATTATCTTAGGTCTACTACATCATGGATTGCTAGATACAATGATATTATACAAAGAAAAAGCAACCTAACCACATTTAATGTAGACATTATTATAAATGCATCCTAATTTCAAAATGTTAAAATGTGAAAAAACAAAAGCATCCTGGAATCGAGGAGCTATAGCAGTAGGCATGTGATGAGGCTTGACTATCTATAGATCTACTATCTATTAAATTTTCCCTTATTTTTTTTCTCTTAGAAAGATGATACATTTTTTAAATCGGGCACAATCTCATTATATGATTTCAACTACTCATTGATAAACATATGATCTTTTTATAGGGTTTGTACTCTGCTTTTAATGTAATCATTTTGGGGAAATATTTTAAGATTCATTTTGCAAGTCTGCCTGCATATCTCATAATATTTACCCTCTACTCATTGTTAGTATAGTGGTTGGAACAGTTATTTGAGAATATTTTTTATGTGATAATATCAAAAGTCACAATAGATAAAGACATTCATTTATTTAAAATACCATTTAAAAATTTCTGAATAAATCACTTGCAGATCTGAATAAATCACTTGCAGATCTGAAGGGGATATTTGAAACTTAAAAACCGTGCTGGGTCAGATTCATGATCTATCCAGTGACACCGTAGGATGTGCAATGGGAGGTGTGATCATCAACCCAAAGGTTAAGTGCTTGCCCCTAGCTCACACTATCCCAATCATTGCCCTTTATTTTTGAGTTCAGTTCAGTTAAGAAACAAGAATTGAGTTGAGTATTTCAGTGAGAAATTTCTTATGACAATATAGGGTTCTTAGCAGTTTTACACCTGTGTTCTCATTATTTAGTTTTAACTAATTTCAGAAACTTTTCCTCTTGTACAAACCTTTGCATGCCACTTTGTGTATGTGTGCATGTGTGTGTATGGTGAAAATATTAATGTTCCTGCTAACTCTGTGGTGCCTCTAATTTCTGAAGAGGAATTCTTCTAAAACAAGGGAAAGCCAAAACTAAAAGCCCAGATTTGTAGAAAGCTATGTTAGGAGCTGGAAGCATCAGTGAAAAAATATGTAACGCCAACCATCAGTGGTTTCAAAATCCAGCGTTCACATATATTGCACATAGCATTCACAGCATCCTTTGTCATCAGTGGTTTCATCTTAATATAAATTTAGTATACACACACACATACATAGCTGAAGTTATATGGTTATAGATATACATTTATACACACATAGTTTTCATAGGTGTATAGAGAATACAACAGCCTTGTAGAATAAAATACAACAAAACAAAACAAAAAACCAAACTCACTGCTGTTGAGTCGATTTCGACCCATAGTGATACCGAGGCAGTATCACTACGGAAGTAGATTGCCCAGCCTTCCTTCCGAGGAGTGGCTGGTGGGTTTGAACTGCCAGCCTTCTGGTTAGCAGCCAGATGCTTTAGGCGCTATGCCACTAGAGCTCCTAGACTAAAGTACATAACCATAAGTAAATAAACACCAGGTAAGGAATTCTGCTAACAGACTCAAATATTAAAAAGAAAAGAAAAAAAAAAAAAGCCATTTAGTTCTATTTTCACTTACTACGTGCTGCACGGATTTAAACTTTTTGGCTTCTCTGGCAAGGAAGTTTGATGGGTTAGTAATCAACTCCTTAAATTACAGTCTTTGCTAAGATGCAGTGCATTTAAGGAAACTTACTCTGAATTAGAGGGTCAAATATTACAGTTTTCTGAAAAAGACCCTGGGCACTTATGATGATAGTGTGAGTTAATTGTGTTTCCCTGGGTGAGGTCTCCCTGTGAGGACACGCTGCACCACTTTGGCTGAGATGCTGTTTCCAATAAATATGGAAATTATGGCTTCCAGTGCTGTGGCCTGGTATAAAACCTCAGGGGAAATAGCTTGAAACTATGTGGTAGGTTTGAAATTAATTCCTATTCCTCCTCCGTGCAATAACCAACCTTTGCTTACAAGATGTACTATTATTTCTCATCCATCCAGAAAGATGAGTAAATGTAGTCCTGTTGTGTAGAATGAGAGTGTGGTGATGAAAATCTCCCTGCCCATCTTAGCCTCCTTAGAAGATGATTTGAACAAAACGGCTGTGATTTTACGAATCGTATAAAACAAGCTATGATTTTGTAAGTTAAAGATTGCTCTTTGAGCCTTTTCCCTGCTTTTGTTTTCGCTTTCTCTAATGACTCTCAGCAGAGAATTATGGTTTGGGTTTTTCCCTTTGCCAGATGAATATAGTTTTGTAATGATGAGTTTCAAATAGAGCGGTATTACAACCTTGTGAAATCCTAGCAGGACAAAGGTACAGTGTGCCTGCCATTTCCAGATTATTTGTTAAGGAATCCTTAACGACTTATTATACTGTAAATGTTTGGAGGAGGCTGGTATTAAAAGAGGGAAGAAACAGGAGCTGGAAGAGTGATTTGGAAATCTCTGGAGATAAGGCAGAGATAATCAGTGAGCATTGGTCACTGACCTACTGTATTGGTTTCCTAGGGCTGCTACCATCACAGAGTACAGAAAGTTGGTGGCTTAAATAAAAGAAATATATTCTCTCACAGTTTTGGAGGTTAAAAGTCCAGGGTGTTGGCAGGTCTGTTCTCTCTCTAAAGGCTCTAGGGGAAGATTTTTGTTGCCTCTTCCAACTTCCAGTAGCGTCTGGTGTTCCCTGACTTATGGCACCATCAATCTCTGCTTCCATCTTGACAAGGTCATTCTCCCTGTGTATCTGTTTATGTGTCTTTCCTCTTTTCATGAAGACAACAGTCATATTGGATTAGGCCCACCCCACTCCAGTGGAACTCATGTTAACGTGATTACATCTGCAAAGACTATTTCCAAAAAGGTCACATTCACAGGTATTGGTGGGTAGGATTGAACATATCTTTTGGGGAATACAATTCAACCCGTAATACATAATATCAGACTATTATTCTTAGGGCCTTGATTTCAAATATAGCAACTGCCTCCTGAGATCAGAAAGGTCTAATGTATACATGTTCTGAATTCACCTCCTGCTTATATCAGTATCAATGTACTATGTTTTTCACATAGTACATGTGAAATGTACTTTCACATTTTACATAAGGTGCCCATGTAAATAAGGCACCTACACATATAACACATGGAAGTAAAGAAATTAAGTGAAAACAGTTCTGGCATAGCACACCCATGCATATACCACTCAGGTCTTGTGACATTTCCAGGAGTGAATTTTAGCCTCATTCACCTTCCTGTCATATTACAGGTAAATCATATCATTCTGTTCATTTATTTCATTTTGTTGATTTTCTTTAATCTCCTGCTTATGTGTATAAAACCAGTATGAAAATGTTACTAATTGTATAATAAAGGTATAAGCTATGGTCAAGAAATAATGGGTTTGATAGTCCCCAGTAATCAGAAAATAAAAAATTAAAACTGTGCATTTGTTTCTATTAATTTAAGTTTATAATTATAGCACATTAGCTCAACAGTTGAATGTGAAAACCTTATTAGATCGTCATAAGTGAAAGCATTAGGTTATGTTAGGTCTGCTTATTTCATAGTTCAATTATGTCTTCTTAGTGTCAATTGAAGTCAGCAGCATGTAAAAAGTAATTGGCATAGCGCACTTACCAAAACAACATGCTAAAGGGGATTTTAGGAGCTCTGGTGGCGTAGTGCCTAAGGCCTTTAACTGCTAACCAGAAGGTTGGCTCTTCAAACCCACCAGCCACTCCTTGGAAGGAAGATTGGGCAACCTACTTCTGTAGTGACACCACCTCGGGAACCCAAGGAGGTGTTGCTATGAGTTGAATCCAACTCAGTGACAGTGAGTTGGGTTTTTGGTTTTAAGGGGGATTTTTGTACACTTGGCAAAATAATGTGTAACACATGTGCTATTTGTGAAAAAAATATGGCTGAAAGTGCCACAAGGATATTTGTGATCTCTGCTGGTTATTTCTGAGCTTTGGCACTTTATGAAACAAAGGTGTGTGGATGTGCCATTGATTTTTTCTTTTTTTTCCTTCCTTTAGGGGCCAGCATTTCTGAGTATCCTCCTTTCCTTTCTGTATCATCTGTGGGAAATTGTCTGCTCTCTTTAAATTTCATTTCAGTAGTTGAAGAAATCATAAGGGATTAACCCTGCTTTGCTCATTTCTAAGCAGCTCTGGTGGTGTAGTGTTTAAAGCATTTGGCTGCTTACCAAAAGGCAGATGGTTCAAACCCAATAGTGACTCCACAGTGGAATGATGAGGCAGTCTGCTTCTGTAAAGAGTTACAGCCTTCGAAACCCTATGGGACAGTTCTACTGTGTCATATAGAGTCCCTATGAGTTGGAGTTGACTTGAAGGCCATGGGGTTTTTCTTCCCCCCTTCTCATTTCTAACTGAAGGGAGAGAATTCTATAAAGATTTAGTGGGTTAATAAAAACAGATACTTCTGTGCATTATTTTGAGCTGTTGGGAAGTTGGTTCTGAATAAATTCTGGGTTTTAATACTGAGTTGGGGTTAGAATTAAAAAAAAAAAAAGATGAAGTATTGTGAACTGAGTACACACTGGGCTTTGTGTGGCAGTGCTCCCAAGCAGCACTATTAGACATGTAAAGACATGAAATTAGGTCCATATAATACGTAGCTCTGCTCCATCTGTCTCATGGTGCCAAAAGTACATTTTTCCTTTATTGTCACCTAAACAATGCTTGTCACCTGCCTCCTTGTTTTACAGATAGGAACCCAAGCATTGAGAAGCTGTGACTTACTCAAGGTCTCAAATTGAGGCATGCTGGGACTTAAATCCAAGTCTTTCCCCCATGATTCTGTTTTCTCCAGTGCATCATGTAACATGCACTGAATATCTGCTTGATTTTTTTTTCTTCAGTTGAGGTATTTTCTAAGCTGCAGTTTCCTTCCTATTAATTAATAACTGTGTCCCAATATTTCTTCAGTGACTTGTTTTCCGCCTCCCCACCCTGAGCACTGTTTCCCCTCTGTTTTGTCTCCTTACATCTGCCATTCAAGGCTTTAGTATGCTTGTTGTCATGCCTGCTTTTCAAAGACTTAGGTGAAACAGGCTAGAATGTTCTAAACATCCAGTTTGGAGTGCAATTATTCCCTTTAGATTTGCGGAACAATTAGGAACATCAAAACATAGGTAATGTTTACTAAGATATCTATTTGTAATAAGATCCTCAAGACAAAACTGTAGGCTTCAAGAGTTTTTTTGAAAGGGGGCCAAAGAGGCTATTGAGATGAGAAAACTGAGGCCCTGGAAGGCCAAATTCTGATGCGCAAAATCAAACAGCAAGTTACTCTAGAACCTAGCAGAAGATAGATGGTCAACCACCACTTCCAGTGTCATCTTCCCATGATTCCATGAAGCATTTTTAGCCCTTCTTTCTCCCATGATTGTTCTCTCCGAGGAGTGTATCTACCTGAGGCAAATGTTCAACTCATATGTCTGTCTTCTGCCCGGCTGGAAACCATGGGTATGGGTTCAATTCCAGACCTGAAGGGCAGCCAGGGGCCACAGTCTCAGTGGTTCCACCAGGCTCTATCGGACCAGCAAACCTGGTCCCCCCCTCCTTCCTTTTTTTTTTTTTTTTTTCTTTTTTTTCTCCAAATGATTTTGAGTTTTACTCCACACTGCTCTCCCTCTCTATCAAGGATCCCCTACATAGATCCCCCTCCAAGTGGATGACAGTGGTAGCTGGGCACCATCTAGTTCTTCTAGTCTCATAGTTGTATAGGCTGCAGATTGGATGGTTCACCAGTTGCTAGGACTAATTGTTTCCATGAATTTTGGTTTTCTTCATTCCTCTTTGCTCTGGATGAGAAGAGACCCATCGTTGCATCTAGATGGCAGCTTGCTAGCTCTCAATATCCCAGTCGCTACTCGCCAAAGTAGAAGGTGGAACAATGTTTTGTATAGTATGTTATGCCAATTGAGCTTGATGTCCCCTGTGCCTGCGGTCCCAAGCACACAGGTTCAACTACTTGGTCCCTCTGGGTAACTGGCTGTGACCAAGCAGTGACCACAGCCTTGCCCCTTGTCAGCTATACTATACACCTGGGAATTCTGATCATTCACATAAGCTTATAGGACCATTGTCTGCCAACCCTGTACATGTTCTTGGATGCACTCCCCATTTCATAGACATACCTAATAGTTCAGCCTGTCCACCCATCTATCCACCCATATACCCATGTTTGCCTTCACTGACAACGCAGTACTGTATGTGCAAAACAGTTCATCTTTGTTGTCTGTACTTCCCATGTACCTCTCTATGTCTTTCTCATCCTCAATGCCACCATATTGGTCAGTCACATTTGGTACATTGCCCTTCTCTTCACCCAAATCCATACTTAACTCTATCTGTCTAACAGCGTTCCGTCCCCTCCCCTCCCACCCCTGGTAACCAACAAAGAAAATTTCCTTCTATAGATAAACCTTTCCTTAACTTTTACAATAATGGACTAATACAATATTTGTCCTTTTGCAATTGACTTATTTCACTCACATAATGTCCTCCACGTTCACCCACGTTATGTGGTGTTTTGCAGAGTCTACATTATTCTTTAGCGTTGCATAGTATTCCATTGTGTGTATGTACCATACTTTGGTTATCCATTCCTCAGTTGATGGACACCTAGGATGTTTCCATCGTTTGGCTATTGTAAATAGTGCTGCAATGAACATGGGTGTGCATATATCCATTCTTGTCATGGCTCTCACTTCTTTAGGGTATATACCTAGTAATGGAATGGCTGGGTCAAATGGTATTTCTAGTTCCAACTTTTGATGGAATCACCATACTGCTTTCCACAATGGTTGTACCATTTTACATTCTCACCAGCAGTGTATGAGGGTCCCAATCTCTCCACAACCTCACCAGCATTTGTTATTTTCTGTCTTGTTGAACTTTGCTACTAGTACTGGAGCAAGATGGTATCTCATTGTTGTTTTGATTTGCATCTCTCTAATAGCTAATGATCATGAGGATTTCTTCATATGTGTGTTGGCTGCTTGAATATCCTCCTTGGTGAAGTGTCTATTCATGTCTTCTGCCCGTTTTTTAGTTGGATTGTTTGTCTTTTTGTTATTGAGGTGTTGGAGTGTTCTATAAATTCTAGAGATAAGTCCCTTGTCAGATATGTCATTACCAATTTTTTTTTCCCAATCTGTAGGTTCTCTTTTGACTCTTTTGGAGAAGTCTTTGAAGCACATAAAAATTTAATGTTTAGAAGGTCCCAGTCATCTGGTTTCTCTTCTGCTGTTTGTGCATTTTGAGTTATGCTTGAAGTCTATTTATGACATATATTAGGGCCCCTAAATTGCCCCTAGATTTTCCTTGAGGAACTGTATAGTTTTAGGTGTCACATTTAGGTCTTTGATCCATCTGGAGTTCGTTTTTGTGTATGGTGTGAGGTACAGATCTTGTTTCATTTTTCTGCAAATGGATATCCAGTGTTGCTAGCACCATTTATTAAACAAACATTCTCTTTCCCATTTAATGGATTTTGGGCCTTTGTCAAAGATCAGCTGACCATAGGTCAATGGATCTATTTCTGGGTTCTCAGTTCTATTCCTTTGGTTTATGTGTCTGTCATTATACCAATACCAGGCAGTTTTGACTACTGTGGCTGTATAGTAGGGTTTGAGATCTGGCAGTGTGAGACTTCCTACTTTGTTTTTCTTCTTCAATAGTGCTTTGCTTATCTGAGATCTCTTTCCTCTCCATGAAGCAATTTTTAACCAAATACTTTGAATGACAAATTTCATCTTTCAGAAGATTTTATTATTTGAAATTGGATATGATGTTTTTCTTCTACTAATAATAGAAAATCCTTTCATAGTGTTTACTACTTGCACAACTCTGGTCATAGTGCCCATACCTCATGATCCATTGTCCACCCTGTACATTCCGTGGTAACCCTTCTTGATGCCTCCTGGTGACTGCAGGGCTCCTGTGCTTGAGTTTCCAAACCTTGGCATCCCAAGTATGCTCCAGTTCAGAACTCTGTTCCTATTCACTTATTTGGTCTCCTTTCTAGGGTTGAGGCCCTCCCTGGGTCCACCAGTCACATGTCTGGTTCTTCTGGTACTGTGATACCCCAGAAGACCGGGTCATTGACACATAAGTGTCTACTGAGCATTACAGAAAGGCTTTTAAGGACCTCTGGCCCAAATTATGCATAATTCCCTGGATCCTGGAACTCCTTCATTTTCTTTTGTCCTTGGATTGAAGTCAAAGTTTTGCCTACTTTACCACATACAAAATCAACAAAATCATTTGCCTGTGTCAATGCTGATTCAGTGTGAGTCCATGTGTGTCACTGTAGAATTGGGCTCCATAGGGATTTCAGTGACCAGTGTTTTGAAAGTAAATTTCCTGGACTTTCTTCACACACCTCTGGGTGAACTTGAACCTCTAACCTTTCAGTAAAGGGCTTAATGAGCTGCCTCACCCAGGACCTCCCTCACATATACTGCTCTAATTGCAGGTTCAGTACAGGTTCTGGCCCCTCCTTTCCTGCCTTATCTGGTTATGATAAACTGACAAGATCCAACAGCATCCTGAAATCCATTGCCTTTTCCTAGTATTGGGTAATCTTAAACACTGTTTCTCACTTCTCACATGTAGAAATTACAGGATAAGTATGAACTGAATTTGTATTTCTACATGTAAAATGAAGAGTAGAATATATGCTTCTATCACATTTACCTCTGTCAAGAGACAAATAAATAAATAGGAAACCTCATATATTCATCCCTTTTATATTATATGCTTTTCTAAACTTCTTTACAGGAACACCATTAGAAGATGAGCTGTTAATACAATTGTGGCTTTATTGTTTGTAATAGGTGTTTGTTCAAACAAAGAAATGCTTTTCAGTGAAAATGATTACTGTAAGAAACAGTCTCTGCTTTCATGCTTACCTACTATTTTCTGATGGTATTAAATCCCATTTTTAAGTCTGAAAAAAATTAAGTTGAATGTCTTTTCCAGTGGAGCTTTCATTTCCTACTGGTAATTTATAGAGGTTTTCTCTCACACCCCTCGGACTCTATTCTCTGTCATCACTTCTTCACAGGTTTTAATCCTTTACTTATCCCTCACTGTCTACCTTTATTTCCATTCAGATTTCAGCCTCTCTCTCTATTCTTTAAAGTCATCCTTCATTCCTTCCTCTCCTCTTGTTTCTCTTCTTCAGAGCAGCTGCCATAGAGAAGTGTCCATGTTCTCTGTACATGCATAGTAAATGGGTTTTTGGTCCTTGGGAGAATTAATACCCTGAGAAGCCACCATGCTTGATGAGTGAGCAGCAGATGGGAGCTTATATCCACTATGGTGTAGAAAAGCGTTCTGAGGGTTGTGAGTACCCATGTACATTTTTGTGGTTGTGACCTCTTTTCCTCACAGCACTGCTATGGCTTAGACTCTATATGTAATCACAAATGAACATGTTTGCAGTGTGCTCTGGCCAATAGCCCCTGATGCAGTCTCTTCCAACTTCCCACTTGAAAACAGTTGTTGTTGTTGTTATTTGCCGTCGAGTCGGCCCCGACTCATAGCGACCCCTCCTTGGGTTTCCGAGGCAGTATCACTACGGAAGTAGGATTGCCCAACCTTCCTTCCGAGGAGTGGCTGGTGGGTTTGAACCGCCAGCCTTCTGGTGAGCAGTCAAGTGCCTTAGCCACTATGCTACCGGAGCTCTAGTGACACACAAAAAGATAAAAACATAATACCAATGTATTTTGCAAGATTTCCAGAAAAGTTTCTACTGCGTACAGGGCTGAATTGATTACAATAGATTACAATTGAGAATAATAATCAGTAGCCAACACTAAATTTCTGTGCCAGTCAGAAAAACTGGGTGGCCATGTCCTGTACCAAAACCAAAGCCACTACCACTGAGTCCATTATGATTCATAGTGACCCTCTAGGACAAAGTAGAACTGCCCCATAGGGTTTTCAGGTTGTAAATCTTTAGGAAGGCACACTGCCTCATTTTTCTCCAATGGAACTGCTGGTGAGTTTAAACTTCTGACCTTTTGGTTGACAGCCACCGAAGCTCCACTACAGTACCACCAGAGTGCCTGTGGATATTGCTTTTTGACATTCATTAGATCTTCTCCTGTATACCAACTTTCTATATAACTTCATAGACTGTAATTGCCAGAAGTTCACTCGCGGCCCTTGTTTGTGAGTGCTGCTGGAGCAGAAGAATAAGGTGCATCCTAGGTAGTCCCCTCCCCATTGCAGTGTACCCCTCCAGCTCTGTAAGTGGAGGAGGAGGCAGAGAGAGCTCATACATAATTGGGTGCGAGGATTGTGATCTTTCTCATACTCCTTGCTTGATGAAGGCTTGGGGTAGAGAATTATGCAATGACAGGAGAAAAGTCTCCTTTCAGTCACTTAGCACAGCCCAGAATGAATGTGAGTTAAGTACCCAAAGTCTGCAGACCTGGCACTATAAGGTAGAAGCCAGAAGAGGTTTCAGAAACTACCACCCAGCAGTGGGCACTGCCAGCCAGGAGAAGCACACATGTTATCCATTAGCCAACTCTTAAGTATGGATAATTTTTTCCAAGTTCAAGAGTGAATAAACAGAAAGACACCTAATATAGGGACCCAAGGAGAGTTAATAATGAGTAGGCAGGCATTCGTTTAATTTTTTTTTTTTAAATATACACAAACATTCTTTTTCCTTCCTAATATTTCTTTCTTTCTCTGAAATAAATGCCATTGCCCATTTTGTTTCTGTCCTCCTAAATATTTTCTATACACACACAGATGCACAGATACACATAGATATTTTTATATTTTGAAATATAAAGAGCATTATGTTGGTTTTATTGCTTTTTATTTAACAATGTATCTTAGCCATTTTTACATATTATTACATAAGTCTGTTTCATTTTTTTTGATAGCTGTATAACATGCCATTGTATGGATGCTCCATAACTTAGATTATCATTCCCTCACAGGTGGACTTTTGGGTGGATTCCAGTTTGAGTCTAATACACGCAGGCCACAATGAACTTCTTTGTTTGTGTACATGTGTAAGAATGCCTGTGCGACAGTTTCTCAGAAGTGGAATTGTTGGATCCAATGTAGGCATGTTTTCTATTTTGATTGATACTACCAAATTTCCTTTAAAATAATTCTACCTATTTCCTTTTTCACCAATAGTCTATGAAAATGCTCATTTCTCCATCTTTATACCAACAAAAATCATTATCAAACTTTAAAATTTTTACCAATTTGTTGTTGTTGTTGTTATGTGCCGTTGAGTCGCCCCCGACTCATAGTGACCCCTCCTCCTTGGGTTTCCGAGGCAGTATCACTATGGAAGTAGATTGCCCAACCTTCCAATTTGCTAGATGATGAATAACTTGTAATTTTTATGATTGGTAGTGAGATTGAATGCTTTCTTACATGTTCATTGGTGTGCTTCTTTATGAATTGGAAATTTAAAATCTTATTTGTAAAATTGAAGACAGTTTCTATTGTGAAACCTGAATTATGGATTCTAATGTAACATAGTGGGGAAGACATTTAGCTACTAACCAGAAGCTTAGCACTTCAAACCCACCCACCAGCTGGTGGGAGGAAGATGAGGTAATCTACTTACAGAAAGATGTACAACCATGGAAACCCAGTGGGGATCACAATGAGTCAGAACTGACTCAATGGCAGTGGGTTTGGTTTTTTGGTTTTGGAATGTTCACTTAGAAGAATAAATTTTGAGGAAAATTTAGTTAAAATTTTGAGGAAAAGAAAAAGTAAATGTTGATAGGATAGAAGAATATTTGCAACCCAAGATATTAAATATATGATAAACTTGCAGTAAGTAGTCTAAGAATGGTGTAAGTATATGGACTGTAAAAGACAGTATATAAAATAATTTAGTATATATAACAACAGTGACATCACAATCAATGAAGAATGAAGCAATTTTTCAAAGGTGATTGTTTGAAATCATAATAAATTTAGATAAAATTATAAGAAGATATTTTAAAATAATAAAACTATCTAAAAACCATAATATTAAAATCATTTTGACAATTAAAATGTACAAGACATTGTAAAATTCAAAAAAGAAAATAGGGCTTTTGAGATTGGAAAGGTGTTCTGATTGTGAAAACAAATAAATGGTAAAGTAAAAGACATTTTAATATATTAAATTTAAATATTTCTGAGTGGTTAAAAACACATAAAAAAAAGTCCTTTGTATACAAAAGCAGTTGGCAATGAAAACGGGGGAAAATATTTGCAAGAAATATGACAGACATAGGGTTAATATCAATATTTAAAAGGTTTTCTCAAAACTATAAGAGAAACAACTAACACCTCAATAGAAAAATGAGCAGAGGGCATGAATAAATAAAATATGAATCCTCCCCTGCTAAGGCTGTGCCAAGAAGAGCAAAGAGCTGATAGAAATTGGGTGTTTCAAAGTAGCTTGACAGATGAGTGCTTCTTTTGTGTAAAGATACTGCTGTTTGTCTTGACTGCAGTAGGAAATATCCTTGTGTTAAAGACTGTACTATGAGATGGTACATTTTTCACAATTAAATAACTTACAGGATCTATTAAAGAAAATAAAACAATTTCAAGTACCTTCTTGACAGCAAAATGTGATCAGGAATACAACATTACAGCCAGGTGTTGTAATGGAACTGTTTATGGAGTTGCCTAAATTTTTGCCAAAAAAGAAAAAATAAGAATGAAAGATTACTTATGTATAGATGATGTGTTCCTGACAAGATATTGTATACCTTATCAAAGGTACTTTTTCCTTAGATAATTTAAAAACCTGGAAATGGTTTTATATGTCCTAAAATAAATTAGCAGGCCAGGCTTCCTGCAAATAAAATATTTCTCAGTCCTCTGGTGGTGCAAATGGTTAATGGCTTGCCTGCTGCCAGAGGGGCTGGCAGTTTGAGTCCACACAGAAGCACCTTAGACAAAAGACCTGTTGGTCTCCTGCTGAAAAATCAGCCACTGGAAACCCTATGGAGCAGAGTTCTACTGTTATACACATGGAGTCACCATGAATTGGAAGTGACTTGAAGGCAACTGATGAGTACTGATAGCATATGCTCTCAGTTTGTTCTTCCCTGCTCCAGTAGTGAGAAAAGAAAGGGGAAAAGTCAAAGGAAACACATACAGGACTCAGTTTCCCTAGTTTCCAGGAGAGTACATCTTTGAGCTAGCTTGAGGGGCCCTAGGCTTGTTTTGCTACACCCCTGCACAGGAGATAAGTACTCTAAAGGGAACACCAGCATGGCTGTGTCAGAGGGAGGCAGATCTGCAGTGTCTTTTCTGTGATGCAGCCAAGAATGAATTTGGTCCGACCCACAGCAGTGTTTCCTGCTCTGGGAGAGAGTTTGATGCTGCCATAGCTGTGATCCATCACTGCAAATCCTAGCATTCCACCCCAAGAAAAAATACAGCCAAAGATTTATGTTAAAGGATATTCATTGCAGTGTTATTGAAAATAGCAAAAAAGTAGAAACTTAAATATCCTTAAATAGAAGAACGTTTAAATTATGACACAATCATAAGGTAGAATATTATTACAGCTATTTAAAGACTTATATTTTTAAAGACCATTTAACAAATTGGGAACCCATGTTATAACTTATACACACACACACACACACACACATATATATATATATATATATATATATATATGTATATATATATATAAGATTTTTATTATGATTTGAGTGAAAGTTTACAAAGCAAATTCACTTTCCATATAGCAGTTCACATATACTTTGTATCATGACATTGACTACAATTTGCCACAGTGCAATGAGCTATCTCACTGTACATACGTAGAGCTTCTATTCTCCCATGAATGATCTCTCCAAGGAGTGTGTCTACCTATTGTAAATGTTCAGCTCATATGCATGTCTTTTGTTTGGCTGGAAGCCACAGGAGTGGGTTCAGTTCCAGACCTAAAGGGCAACCAGGGGCCATAGTCTTCCTCTGGGTAGCTGGCTGTCACCAAGAAGTGGCTACAACCTTGCCTCTTGTCAGCTCTACTATATACTGGAAATTCTTACAGAACATACAATGCCTGGGAATTCTTACAGAACATATAATGCCTAAGGCTGCTAACCAGAATGCTGGTGGTTCAAACCCACCAGTCACTCCTCAGAAGGAAGGTTGGGCAATCTACTTTCACAGTGATACTGCCTCAGAAACCCAAGAAGGGGTCTCTATGAGTCGGGTCCAACTCAACAGCAGTGTGTTGTGTTGTTTTGTTTTATAGTTCTTCATAGTATCCTGATATTATCCTTTTTATTTCATTTAGTTCTGTTGTGATGTTGCCCATTTCATTTCTTAATGTTATTTGTATTCTCTCCCTCTTTTCCTTTGTTAAATTTGCCAGTGGTTTGTCAACTTTATGAATATTTTCAAAAAACCAACTTCTAGTCTTGTTGATATTTTTCTATTATCATTCTATTTTCTGTTTCATTGATTTCTGCTCAAATCTTTATTATTTCCTTTCTTCTGGTAACAGTTGGCTTTTTTATGTTATGTTTTTCTAATTGTTGGAGATGTTGGTTTGTTGTGTTGTTGTTGTTATGTGCCATCGAGTCAGACCTGACTCATAGTGACCCCTCCTTGGGTTGCCGAGGCAGTATCACTACAGAACTAGATTACCCAGCCTTCCTTCTGAGATGTTGGATGTTGGTTTAAAGTGTTGATTTTTAGCTCTTTCTTCTTTTTTGATGTGTGCATTTTTTTTTTTTTTTGCTATAAATTAGCCTCTGATCACTGCTTTTGCTGTGTCCCAAAGATTTTGGTATGTTGAGTTTTCATTCTGCTTTGATTCAAGGAATTTTTTGATTTCATTTTTTATTTCTTCTATTACCCAGTCAGTCTAAGGAGGGTGTTGCTCAGTTTCCGTGTGTTTACTCTTTTCCATTGGTCTTCCTATTGTTTATTTCTAATTTGATAGCATTATGATCTGAGAAGATGCTTTGCAGTATTTCAATGTTTTTAAATTTATTAAGGCTTGCTTTATGCCCTAACATATGGTCTATCATGGAGAATGTTCCATGTGCACTGGAAAAGAATGTATATTATGCTGTTGTTTGGTGAAGTACTCTGTAGATGTCTATAAGGTCAAATTGGTGGATTGTATTATTTAGCTCTTTTGTGCATTTGTTGAGTTTCTTTCCAGTTCTATCTTTCATTGAAAGTGGTGTATGAAAATCTCCTACTATGACTATGGAGTCATCTCTTTGCCTTTTCAATTCTGTTAAAGTATGATTTATATATTATGTGGCCCTTTCATTGGGCCTTTAGATATTTATTACGGTTATATATTCTTGTTCAATTGATCCTTTAATCATTATATAATGTCCTTCCTTGTCTCTTATGGTGGTTTTTGTCTTAAAGTCAATTTGATCAGAAATTAATATTGCCACTCCTGCTCTTTTACAGTTGCTGTTTGCTTGATATCTCTTTTTCCAACTTTTGATTTTTAGTCTACTTTTGTTTTTGTCTATAAGGTGTGTCTGTTGTAGCCAGCATATTGGTGGGTTATGTTTTCTCATCCAGTTCCAACTCCCTCTCTCTCAAGTAGTGCATTTAATCCATTGACATTCAGTGTAATTATTGACAAGTATGAATTGTTGCTGTCATTTTGTTATGTGGTTTTTCGTGGTGTTCCTGGTTTCTTTGTTCCATATTATTTTCTGTGCTGAGTTCATTATGTTTATGAATTGTGTTGCCATTTCCTTTGTTGCTATTGTTTTAGTATCTGCTAAATATTTATGCTTGTCCTCTTTTTTATTATGATGTGAAGGCTTATCATTTTTCTTTGAGGTTACCCTGTTATAATTTTCTCCTCAAGGTCTGAACAGCCCACTCTCTCTTGCAACTCTCTTGACTTCCTCATCATTTAGAATTCTATAACTGCATTGTATTTTCCCTCTTTCTGGTTTGTAGTTGTCCTCCTTAGCCAATTGAAGTCTCTGGTTCCCTGTTTACAATCTTGTGAGCTTATTTTACTTTGGATATGTCCATAGCTATGTTAATTTCTGGGTTATATCATCTTGCATATTAATGGTTAGTTGTTATTTGCTATTATTATCTCTCTGTTCAAAGGACTCCCTTTAGTAACTCTTGTAAGGTTGGTCTGGTTTTAACAAGTTTCCCTTAATTTCTGTTTATCTGGAAATGTCTCAATTTCACCACCATATGTGAGGGGTAATTTTGCCAGGTATATAATTCTTGGTTGAAAATTTTTCTTTTTCAGTGTTTTATATTTTCCATTCCATTGTCTTCTTGCTTGCATGGTTTCTGCTGAGAAATCAAAGCTTGTTCTTATTAGTCGTCCTTTGTAGGTAACTTTTCATTTTTCCCATGCTACTTTCAGGATTCTTTCTTTGTCTTTGGTTTTGATGAGTTTGGTGATGATATGTCTTAGTGATTTTCTTTTGGGGTCTGTTCTATTTGGGGTTTGTTGGACTTTGTGAATGAATATATTCTTATCTTTCATCATATCAGGGAAGTTGTCTTCCAACAATCTTGGACAATTTTCTCAGTGGTTCTATTTTTCTCTTCCTGTTCTGGAATTCCAATGACACGTAGGTTATTCCTTTTTATGGTATCCCACATAAACTTTAGGCTTTCTTCATCTTTCTTTGATTTTTTTTTCTGATTGATCCCTTTCCAAAGAAGTAAAGTATTTGTCTTCAGTCTCATGAATTCTGTCTTCCATTGATTTGATTGTACTCTTTGGCCTTTCAATGTGTTATCTATTTCTGAAAATTTAATATTAATCTTCTGGATTTCTCTCTGTAGATTTTGTATCATTTCTAATTTTTCATTTATTTTGTCATTTTGTTCTTGCATTTTCTTCTGAAATTTTCTAGTGTATTGACTGTGTTTGCCTTAATTTTGTCAGGGTTTTCCTTGCTCTTGTCTTTTAGTCCATTGAAGGTACCTAAATATAATTGTTTTGAATTCCTTATCAGGGAGTTCCAATACTGCTGCTTCTTCAGGGATGTATTCTGGGTCTGTGTCCTGCTCCATTGTTTTTACTGCTTTATTTTGCTGCTTTGTGTGGACAGTGATGGTATGTTGTCTCCAAGACATTGTGATATTATTGCATTTAGATATCTGATGACTGTGAAGAGCAGTTAAGGGTGAGTCAGATTCTTCTTGGTGGTCATTTATCATTGGCCATTTGATGGAAAAGGAAGTAGTGGGTCTTACTCAGTAAGTGGAGCGGCAGGATGTGCAGGTGTGATTGTGTCGTATGGGCATGGCTACTGTTTCCCACTCAGTTAGACAAAAACAGCGATCAAAAAACCATCAATAAAGTAAAAGCAAGAGGACAAAAAACACACTGTATAAACACACAGGAATAATCACCAAAAGAATAAAAAGAAAGAAAGAAAGAAAGGGGGGGGGGAGAAAGAAAGAAGAAAGGAAACAACCCACAATATCAGGGGGATCAGGACAATAAGAGAAAACAGGTAGAATAAGAGAACAATGATGAAAAAATGGAAAAAAAAACAAATGGGGTTAACCATGAGAAAGAAAAAAATAGGAACTAGAAACCGGGAAGAGAGAAAAAGTTGAAAACTAGAACCTGGGAAGGGAAGAACAAAGAATAATAATGAAAAGGATTGACATAATAATAAGAAGAATTTTAAAACAGAAAAAAAAAAAAAATTAAAAAAAAGAAAAGGAAAAAGATTCTGGGCCGGGCAGGCCAGAGCACCCAGGCTCTGAGCACACTGGCGAGGATGGAATTCCTGCCACCACAAAAGGTGCATGGGAGTGGAAGATGGCCACATCTCCATTAACAAGACAGTGTGGAGTATAAGAGTAACAATGGGAAGATTGCATCTTTCCACTTGTCTGAGTCTGGAATGTCCTTGAGGCTCCTGGCAAGTGGAGCCTATGCTTAGGCCCCTGGAATCTGAGAGAATGCTGTCACTGTCGCTTTAAATATCCAAGATGGTTGAACCACTTCTAAATATTCAAAATGGCCATGCCCTCCAGACAGGCAAAATTCCACAGCTCAGTCCATCTCCATCTTCACTGCTTCCCCTTTTATGCACTAGCTACCAGTGCAGTCCTCCGTACAGTTCCTGGCTAGTGGGGATGATTTTTAGGTTAATTCTTAGGTCCTTATACTACTTGGCAGTATCTAAGCTGTCTGTGCCATCATGCTCACTGACAGACCACAGCTCCGTATGTCTCCATTTTTGGTGTTTTCATGCAGGTTCTTCTACTAGTTGGAGTTTAGTCCACTTCTGTATCCTTCCTTTCTGAGCTCAGGGCTCCAGAATTATCTTTTGTATCTGTGTTAATTGGTTCCTGTTTTCTTTGTTAAAGAGGGTCTGTGTAGTTAGTCTGCTTATTCCGCCATCTTACTGGAACCTCTCCCACATTATAATTTTAAGTGCATAAGGCTGGGTTCAAAATGGTATTTATATTATGAACCCATTTTATAAAAAGAAGAAAAAATACATGCATAGAAAAATTACTAGAGTGAGATATTCCAAAATTTATATGGTAGTTTATAGTTGGTTAGTATGTAGAGTAATACTTTTGTACACTTATTTCTGTCAAAATATTCTACTATGAGTAAATATTTTATCAGAAGTTAGTAAATTATATACACATTGGAGTCCATAAGGAGATAATTTTTTTACTTCATACATAATGTTTCTTTGTAGAGAAAAACAGGTTCTTTAGCTTCTGAATTGGGGAAAAAAAAAAAGAACAAACATCTTGAGGACTGTCTATTAATGGCAATAAGCTTTAACTGAGGGATGGTGTTTTAATAGCATTCCTCCTTTAAATGATAGGGCTTTAAAGTTTTATTGCTGTATTGTTCTACTTGGACTGTTCTGTTTACACCAATGTTGAAAGTAGCATTTAAGAATTGTGAGACCATAACGTCTGGAAAATAATGATGTGATATAATCAAGTGCAAAAGCTGAGCAAGTGAAAATAGTTACTCATCTGAAAAAATTACTGTTGCCTATCCTTAATTTTCTCAAATATGTTAACTAACTTCTGCCATTGAAGAACAACTACTTATAAAATATGTCCACTGAAGTGTCTTTGAAAGGTAGAGATTCAGACGCACAGACAAACAAATACTGTCAAAAATACTTACTGAAAAAAAGAATCGTACATGGAAAGAAATAATGGGACCAGGAACAATTCTAATATGATACCACAAACTTCATGTAATATTTGTCAAATACAGTTTGATTTAGAATAAATTAAGGGAAGATACCAAGAATTGGGATAGAATTCCCCTTCTTGGAATTCTGGGTTATAAGCAGGAATTTCTGTAAGCAGGGTGGATTTAAAAAAAAAAACTCCACGAATACCATTCAGGGAGCTCTGGTGGTGTAGTGCTTAAGGCATTTGACTGCTAACCAGAAGGCTGGTGGTTCAAACCCACCAGCCACGATTTGGAAGGAAGATTGGGCAATCTACTTTCATAGTTGATATTGCCTCAGAAACCCAAGGAGGGGTCGCTATGAGTCAGATCTGACTCAACAGCAGTGAACTTTTTTTTTTTTTTTTTTTAAATAGCATTCAAATGATATGAACTGAGGTTCATTTGGAAGGAAGGCAAATGAGAGGGGGCTATTTATTGGAAGTTCACTTTTGTATAGCACTCAGAAGTGCTTTACCATGTAAGTAAGAATATCCTATGAAAAATGCTTATACTGACTCTAAAATGGCAGACATGGATCCCTTCTAACTTGGACACATAGATTAGAAGTGAAGTAAAAAGTAAATTGCAAAGAGCAATTTTTACACTGAAAACAAATACCAGTAACCATGGTCAACTCTGCGAAGTGAAATAGATGCAACTGAAATGGAAGTATAAATTGGTACGATCTATATGAAGGCACATAAGTAATAGCAAAATTAAAAATTCAGATAAGACTTTTTGAAAACATAAAGTAATGAACTTTTTCTATTTCTCCCATTAACTAAAATTGCTGGACATTATATATAACAAACACAAGAAGACTCTGAAAGCTGGAGAGGGCTGTCGACCAGCTAGAAACCACAGGACCAGAACAGTACAGTTTGTTCTTCTTGCCTCATGTTTCCCAGACTTGATGCTAAAGAAGCCCTCAAGGAAATTCCAATGATGCAAACAAATAAAGCCCCAGTGAAGCCATCTCTCTCTAACTAGAGGACTGGCAAAGGGGTAGCATAGCAAGAGAGAACACCTTTTTGCAATAAGTACTCTACTCCATCAAACACCATGGATAAAGCTGTGGCCTCACCCACACTCACAGCAAAGGGCAAGTGGGAAGCCTAGAGAGCCACACTTGAGAGATTGTAATGCAATGCCTGAACATCCTTCTCCAGTAGGCCAGAGAAGATCAAGGAGGACCTTTCATTGCCACTGGCCAGTAATGAGTCTTCCCTGTGCTACTGCTGGCTTCTCAGTGTAGACTACTTGGTAAGACCTCTTCACCTTAAACTGGCAAGGTCCCCTTTTCCCTCCTTGCTGGGGTTATTATCAGAGGAGGCCTACTAAAGACTTAGTTCTCTCAGCATTGTCCAGCCACCACCGTCTCTGTGGAGACCATGTTTGGAGCTCTTTGGCCCCACTCCATAGTAACATAGAGCTCCCACTCTGTTATCAATGGTTTTTGAGTGGGAAAACTGGACTTCTACTGCAACATGGTAGTAATGAGAAAGTCAGCTAGGACAAAGGTTTAAATAAGATTCAGAGTCTCAGAACACAGTACAAACGTGTCGAGGTTTTAATTGAAAATTAATATTTATACAAAGAACCAGGAACATCTCAAATTGAATGAGGGGGAGAAACACAATCAAAAGATGCAAATATTGAGATGACATAGATATTAGAATTTGTGGCAGATTTTGAAGTAGCTATGATAAAAATGTTTCAATAAGCAATTACAAATACCTTGATGCAAATTAAAAACAGAAAGCCCTAACAATGAATTAGAAAGCCTCAGCAAAGAAATAGATGCCATAAAGAAGAACCAAATGGAAGATTTTAAAGTAAAAATACAATAACTGGAATAAAAACCTCAGTGGATGGGCTCAACAATAAAATAGAGGAGATAAAGGAAAGAATCAGTGACTGGAAAGTCAGAAAAACCCAAATCCATTGCCATTGAGTCAATTGCTACTCATAGTGACCCTATAGGACAGAGTAGAACTGCCCCACAGGGTTTCCGTAAATCTTTATGGAGACAGCTTGCCTCATCTTTCTTCCAAGGAGCAGCTGGTAGGTTCAAACCATGAGCTTTTGGTTAGCAGCAGAATGCTTTAACTGATGCTGGTGCACCATCAGGGCTCCTTTTGACAGGAAGATAGCAAAATGTTATTACTTAGTCTGAACACCAGAGAGAAAATGGATTGACCAAAGCTGAACAGAGGATCAGGGTTTTGTGTGACTGTTGCTAAAGATCTGGAATTCATATCATTGAACTCCTGGAAAGAGAGGAGAAAAAGGGCAATACTAAAAAAAGTACTTGAAAGTATAATGGCTGGAAACTTCCCCTATCTGGGAAGAGACATAAACCTACAGGTTTCACAACCTGAGCAAACCACAAACAAGTTAAACACAAATAACCCCAAACTAGCAATATTATAATTACACTTCTGAAGATTATTTTCAAGAAAAAGTTTCAAAAGCAGCCAGATAAAACAATTAATATTGGAAAGTTTCTCAACAGAAATAGTGAAAGCAAGAAGGAAGTGACAATGTTTTTCAAGTACTGAATGAAAAGTGCTATCAACTTTTAATCTTAAACTCGGCAAAAAAATATCTTTCAGGAGTAAAGGAGAAATCAAGACAGTCTCAGATGAAGGAAAACTAATAAAATTTGTTGCTAGAAGACTAGCAGAAAAGAATGGCAAGAAATTCTCTAAATAGAAAGAAATGTTAAGAGACTTTTAAAAATCAGCAAGAAAATAGATAAGCAAAAATGTGAGTGTCACTCCTCTTAGAATTCTAAATTGTGTTTGATGATCGAAGCAAAAATTATAGCACTTTGTGATGTGGTTCAAAATAAATGTAGAGTTTACTAATTACATTATAAATTGGGGAGTAAAGGGACATAAAAGGAGATAAATTTACATACCCCCCTTGAACTGATAAAAGGACGATACCAGTAGACTTTCATAAGTTCCCACTGCCGTTGAGTCCATTCCGACTCATAGCAACCCCCATTGGGTTTCTGTGCTGGTAAATCTTTATGAAAATAGATTGCCCGATCTTCCTTCCACAGAGCCACTTGTGGGTTTAAACTGGTGACCTTGTGGTTAGCTGCCAAATGCCTTATTCACTATAAGTTATGTAAATATGATGTAATACCTAGAGTGCTATAAACTGAACATCAGTGTACACTCAAAAACACTATAGATAAATCAAATGGAATTCTGAAATGTTCATGTAACCTCCAGGAACACAGGAAAAAATTAGAGAAATGACAAAGTGAGAACAAACTGAAAACAAAAAATAAGAATATTTATGCCCTATTATATCAATAATCACATTAAATGCAAATGGTCTAAAAAGACCAATGAAAAGTCAGAGATTGTCAGAGTGGATTGTAAAAGCATGAACCAACTGTATATTGTCTATCAACCAAAACCTAATCCATCAAGTTGATTCCAACTCATAGCAACCCTGTAAAACATGGTAGAACTGCTCCTTAGGATTTCCAAGGCTATAAGTCTTTACAGAAACTGACTGCCATCTTCCTTCTACAAGGAGGGTGGTAGGTTTGAATTCTGACCTTTTGGTTGACAGTGCTTTAACCACTGAGGCACCAAGGCTTCTTATGCTGTCTGTATAAAACTGCAAACATAACGATATAGGCTTTTTGCAGTAAAAAGATGGAAAGATATATATCATAGAAATATTAATCAAAAGAAAACAGGAGTAGCTATATTAACATCAGAAAAAAGTAGATTTCAGAGCAAAAAGATAAGTAGAGACAGAGAGGGATGTTATATAATGATGATAAACTCAGTCCACCAAGAAGACATAAAATCCTATATGTTAATGCACCAAACAAGAGAGCTACAAAATATGTGATGCAAAAACTGATAGAACTGAAAAAAAGAATTGGGCAAATCTGTAATTATAGGTGGACACTTTTACAACCCTTTCCCAGAAATTGATAGAACAACTGGGTAGAAAATCAGCAAGGATATTGAATAACTCAATAGTACCATCAACCAACAGAATATAATTTCAATATTTATAAAATACCCTACCCACTGATAGCAGAATATTCATTCTTTTCAAGTGCCCCTGGAACATACACAAAGAAAGACAATATCCCAGGCTATACAACAAACTTAACAAAGAACTCAAATCATACAAAGTGTGTTCTCCAACCCAATGGAATCAAACCACAGATCAATAAGGGAAAGATAATGAGACAATATCCAAAAAGTGGGAAATTAAGCAACACACTTCTGAATCATCCATGGCTTAAAGAGGACATCTCAAAGGAAACTTAAAAAAAAAATAAAATAAATAAATCTGTATCTATATAAAAAACTGAATGAAAATTCAAGAAACCCTGATTTGTGGGATGCAACAAAAATAGTACTGAAAGTGAAATTCATAGCACTATAATCATACATTAGAGGTAAGAAAAGTCTCAAATAAATAACCTCAGTAACTTAGAAAAAGAAGTACACACTAAACCTAAAGCAAACTAGACCTAAAGATAAAAATAGAAATCTACCAGATTGAAACAGAAAAAGCAGTAGAGACAATCACTGGGATAAAGAGTGGTACTTTGGAATGATTAATAAAATTGGCAAATAACCTTGAGCAAGACTGACAAAGAAAAAAGAAAAGACACAAAATACAATATCAAGAATGAAAGAGTGTATATCACTACAGATTCTGCAGACCTCAAGAGAAAATCACACACATACTATGAACAACTTTACATACATGAATTTGACAGTCTAGACAAAGTCACACTGATTCCTCAAAAAGCACAAATTACTACAACTTACCCAATGTGATATAAATAATTTAAATAGCCCTATAAGGAGCTCTGGGGAGCTCTGGTAGCATAGTGGCTAAGACACTTGCCTGCTAACCAGA
>NW_006921781.1:5210660-5244256 GCF_000298275.1 Orycteropus afer afer
CTGTAAAGAATAGTTAATGTCAACTCTACACTATCCTTTCTGGAAAAGAAAAGAGAAAGAAACATTTCCCATTTAATTTTATGAAGGTGCCAAAACCAAAGTACTAAAAAGCAAACAAAAACCCACTACGGACCAATGTCCCTCACACAAATATAGATATAGAAATCCTTAGTAAAGTATTAGCTAATAGAATTGGCATTAGATACCAAGGATTACATACCACAACCAAGTAGATTGTATTCCATGGATGCAAGGCTGGTTCAATATCCAAAAATTAATCCATGCTATCCATCTAATTTACAAGTTACAGAAGAAAAAAAACACATGATAAATCAATTAATACAGAAAAAGCATGCAAAATCCAACATTTGTTTGTGATTTAAATAAAAAAGGAAAAAGCAGGCGAAAGAAAGGAGGACTTGCTTGACTTGGTAAAGAGAACTACAATAATATCTATAGGTAATGTTATACTTATGGGTGAAAGATTAGATGTTCTCTCCTTGAGATTGAGTACAAAGCAAGCATGTCTGCTTTCACCACTTTCATTCAATATAGTTCTGTAAGGCAGAAAAAGAAAACACAAAAGCATACAAATTCTAGTGGAAGAGACAAAACTTCTTGTTAACACATGAATGATTATGTAGAAAAGTATCAAAGAATCTATGGAAATATTCCTGCAACTAATCAATGAGGCAGTCAAGGTTGAAGTATGCAAGCTAAATATAAAATAAGCAATTGTCTTCCTATGTATAGCAATGTACATATGGATATTGCATTAAAAATACATCACAAGTGCTCAAAAATTAGAATACTTAGGTATAAATGTAATAAACATGTTCCATACTTGTATACACAGTGCTCATGAAAGAAATCAAATAAGATCTAAATAAATGGAGAGACATAAACAGTGTTCATAGAGAGAAAGACTCCTGGCAAAGATACCAATTTTCCCCAAACTAATATAAAAGTTTAACAGAATGCTTTTAACAAATCCCTGTCAAAATCCCAGCAAGATTTTTTGTGTAGCTATGGGTAAGAGTATTTTAAAATTTATATGAAAAAGTAAAAGAACTAGAAAAGTTTGAACAATTTTGAAAAAGCAGAATAAAGTGAGAGGAATAATTTTATCAGATGTCAAAACTTATTATATAGCTAGCTATGGTAATCAAGATTGTGTGATTGAGGGATAGACACATATATAGATCAGTGAAAGAGAATAGAGAACCCAAATGATAACCCACAAAAATATGCAGGACTGAGTTTTGCAGAGGAGTAAAAGCAGTTCAATGAAAGCATGGTAGTCTTTTCAATGAATGTTTTTGGGACAATTGGACAGCATAGGCAAAAAAGGAGTCTCAGTCTCAGTCTCTGCTTTGTCCAGAAATTAATTGGGCCACTCAAACATTGCTGGGGGGAATGCAAAATGGCACAGATGCTCTGGAAAAGAGTTTGACCATTTTTTAAAGAACTGAACGTGACACTAACTACCATACGACCAGCATTTATCCCAAAGAAGTGAAGATTTATGTTCATGAAAAAACTTATGCAGGAATGTTTATAGAATCTTTGTAATGACTCATAACTGGAAACAACCAAGATGTCCTTCAGTGGGGGATTGGTTAAAAAAAACAACAAACAAAACTGTAGTACATATATACCACTGCGTGTCGTTGTTGTTGTTGTTAGGTGCCGTCGAGTTGTCTCTGACTCACAGCGACCCTGTGTACAGCAGAACAAAACACCTCCCGGTCCTGTGCCAGCCCCACCGTCCTAGCTATACCTGAGCCCATTGCTGTAGCCACTGTGTATACCACTAAGTACCATAGTACTTAGCAATAAAGAAAACTGAAGTATTGATACATACTACAACTGAATGACTCTCCAGAGCATTGGGTTGGGTGAAAATAAGCCAGTCACTAAAGGTTACATACTTTTTGATTCCATTTATATAATATTCTTGAAATGAAAAGTAGCTACTGATTGCCAGGAGATTAAGAAGAGGGTGGGATTAAGAGATAAGTGTGATTCTAAAAGGGAAACATAAGATATCCTTGTGATTATTGAAATATTATGTACCTTATTCATATCAATGCCTATATCCTGGTTGTGATACTGTACTATAGTTTTATAAGATGTTACTATTGGGAAAAACTGAGTATAGAATACAGGGAGTTTAAATATTCCTTCTTACAACTGCTTGAAACTATATAATTATTTCAAAATAAAAAGGTTAATTAAAAAATACACATACCCTTTGTTCTGAATTGTTATTCCCAAGAATTTGGCTACAATTATGCATTTACAGAGTTATCTATCTATGTAGATATTAATTCATTTCAGCATTGGTTGTAACAGCCGAAGAATACAAACAATTTTTTTAGCTCTTAAGTGGGATAATTGTATTACAAATAAGTTAATACAATGGAAATCTGTGCAGCCATTACAAAAAAAAAAAAAAAAAAACCAGAAATGTACTGTTTATATGAAAATTCAAACTCTAGATCTGTATGTATGCAGTGTTAATATTAAAAACAAGAGTGTACATGCACTTTTGAAATATGCATGTTGTTGTTGTTGTTATGTGCCATCGAGTCAGACCCGACTCATAGCAACCCCTCCTTGGGTTTCCGAGGCAGTATCACTACAGAATTGTGATTGCCCCATCCATCTTCCTTCTGAGGAGTGGCTGGTGGGTTTGAACTGCCAGCCTTCTGGTTAGCAGTCAAGTGCCGTAGGTACTACAATGACCTCAGGAGAGGAACTCCATGGTTGTGGGCAGGTATGGGAGAAGACTCTCACTTATCCTTATATACTGTTGTACCTCTTGAATTTGTACTTTATATCTGTATTACCAATCGAAAGATATATCAGCATGGTTTTTAAAAAATAGGAAGTTGAGAGAAAGAAAGGAAATTTACTATATGATAAAGATAGCATTTCAAAACCATTGGAGGAAATATGGACTATTTGATGTAAAGTCTTGAGAAAACTGTCTAGCCATTGAAGGAAGAGGTATTGGTCCTCTGGTGCCCCTCTAACAGATATATCACAAGTGGTGTGGCTTTAACCAACAGGAGTTTATTATCTTACAGTTTAGGAGGCTAGAAGTCCAAGTTTAAAGTCCCAGGCTCTAGGGGCCCCTCAGCCCTGGGATTCAGCTCTGCCTCTTCCAGACCCACTGGAGCTAGAGGTGTCTCTTCACTGGCAGCTTCTGGCTGCTGAGGCTGAGAAACCCAAGGTTAAGGAATAAAATTGCATAGTCCTAATTTTACCAAACAACATGGCAGGCCACTAGTTCAAGTCCAGAGATAGTCCCAAAATCAGGAGGAAACATGGCAGGCTGCTAATGAAGGCTTGGCTCCATGCAGCATCCAAGCATGCCAAAAAACTGCAGAGACCTTTCTCAATGATGCTTCATATATACTGGAAGCAGACCACATCCCTTGGGCAGCTATTCAGCAGCTGCAGGAGATTGCACCATGGAGTTTATTACCAGTCTCATCATGGGGAATAACTACAGCTGCCCAGCCACCAGGCCCAGCCAAGTTGACACACAACTTAACTATGACAATTCCACTCCTTGTCAACTTGGCATCCTGAGTACACATCTTCTTTCACTGGGTGGCTCCAGTTCCCTAGTTCATCTGAGTGTTGACCTCACCCCTTTGGCATGGCAGGTCTCGTTCTCTTAGGCATGGCAGCCCTGCCCCCTCTCTCTTGGGAAGCTGCTATGGCTCCATCCCACTGACTCTTATGAATGGCAGCCTCACACTCCAGAACCAAATTGGTAAAGATCTGACTCTTTGAAACTTAGGAGGCTGTGGTGGGTCACCCCCAGAGGCCATGGTCCTACCCTTTGAGGCTGAGGCAACTCTGCTTCCTGTTTCTTTGGTCTCTCAACTTCTGCCAATTAATGCCCAAAGGTAACCCACTCTGCCCAGAATCTTCCTGTCCCCCAAAAAGCACTCAGATTTCTTGCTCTGTGGACTGGTAAGGCTGTCACTGTCTCAAGCCGGTCTCTCAGCTCTGCTGCTGCCATCTCTCATGTCATTTTTAACTGTAATAAATATGATAGACTTTTGAAAACCCATATTTGACTATAATTAATATGATAAATTTTTGAGGAAGTTGGATTAGCAAACAATAAAATTCATTAAGATAAATTTTCTGTTGCTAACAACTATAAATATTTTTATTATCACTCAAATATTTTGAGAATATTGATTATAAAATCAGAAATATGTATTAAGAAATTTATAGCTTCCTTTTGATTTGTAATTCTACACTAAGTTTTGTTCAAGATATTGATTAGATGAATGAAAACTGATGATGAAAACCAAGAATCAAGCCAGTAACTGTTGACTCTGTTCTGATTCATGGCAGCTCCTTGTCTGTGAGGGTACAGCTGTGTTCCACAGGATTTTCAGTGGCTGGTTTTTTCATCACCAGGGCTTTCTTCCTCGGTGCCTCTGGGGGGATTCACACTCCTCACCTTTGCGTTAGCAGCCTAGCACATCAACCATTTGCACTCTCCAGGGCCTCTGATGGTAGTGACAGATGTTAGGAAATGAAATTCAGTATATTTCATTTAAGGGGCAAAGTTGTAGGCTACAGTGGAAAGCACAGATCATAATGTTGCTGATTTCTTTTGGGAATCATAGCATGAAAATATCAAAAATTAGTGAGAGGAATTTATGAAAAATTAATTGGTCACCTGATTAGGTTGTTTTGTTGTTGTTGTTGTTGTTTTGTTTTTTAAATACAACTTCCTTTGGGGGAAAGAGCATTAACTCTTAAATCTATGTTGCAGAGAATTCTTAGGCAAAAATCTTTCAGGAGCTATAAAGCCTGCTTCCTCTTTACCATTTTGGAAATTACCCCACATTCTATTCCTAAGCTTTAGTTAAAATCTCTGCCCTTTATAACTGATGACAGGTAGGACACAGCAAAGATATTGTTTCTATCTGCTTTAAACTGTTTTTCGATTAACATTTCCTTCTGGATGTTTCTTAATCATTGATTCCATCAAGAAATGTCCTGTCTCAAATACGGTGCTCCCAAGTTAGTGGTCACAGGGATATGAGTGTAATCCATACAAGGTACATCTGTGTGCTCACCACTAACATTTTCTACCACTCTTCACAGCATTGGTCACTGTGAGAGTGAGTCCATTTTCCTTGCCTTGATGAACTACACATGATATTATTGAAAATGGGATCCCTGCATGGTCCATCATGTTCAGCTGCTCATCTAAACGTTGACAATTTGAGCTTACCCACAGGTGGTTCCAAGGGAAAAGCCTGGTGATCTGAAAAATCATTGAGCACAGTTCTACTCAGACACATGACATCCCATGACTCTGAAGCTACTCAAAGGCAACTGGTACTGTTGTTGTTGTTGTTAAGTGCCGTTGAGTCATTTCTGACTCACAGCAGAACGAAACACTCTCCAATCCCGTGCTAGCTCCATGATCGTTGCTATATTTGAGCCAATCGTTGCAGCCACCATGTCAGTCCATCTTGTTGAAGGCCTTCCTCTCTTGTCGACCCTCCACCTTACCAAGCATGACACTCTTCTTCAGGAAATGGTCCCTTCTGATAACATGACCAAAGTAGGTGAGATGAAGTCTGGCTATTCTCACTTCCAAGGAGCATTTTGGCTTCACTTCCTCCAGAAAAGCTCTGTTAGTTCTTTTAGCAGTCCATGGTACCTTCAGCATTCTTTGCCAGCACCACAACTCAAAAGCATGAACTCTTCTTTGGTCGTCCTTATTCATTGTTCAGATCTCACATGCATATGAGGTGATTGAAAATATCATGGGTTGGGTCAGGCACACCTTAGTCCTCAAGGAGACATCTTTGCTCCTCAGCACTTCAAAGAGGTCCTTTGCAGCCAACATGCCCAGTGCTATGTGCCGTCTAATGTCAATTGTAGAACCAGGCAGTGTGAATTCTTTGACAACCTCAATCTTTTCTCCATTATTGTGATGCTGCTTATAGGTCCAGTTGTGAGGATTTTTGTTTTCTTTATATTGAGATGTCATCCATACTGCAGACTGTATTCTTCAGTCTTCATCAATAAGTGACTCCAGATATCCTCACTTTCAACAAGCAACATTGTGTCATCAGCGTATCACAGGTTGTTAATGATTCTTCTTCCCATCTTGATGCCATGTTTTTCTTCATATAGCTCAGCTTCTCGGATTATTTGCTCAGCATATAGGTTGAATAAGTATGGGGAAAGGATACAATCCTGACACACTCCCTTCTTGATTTTAAACCATGCAGTGTCCCCTTGTTCTGTTTGAACAACAGCCTCCTGGTCAATGTACAGGCTCCTCATGAGTACAATCAAGTGTTTAGGAATTCCCATTCTTCTCAATGTTATCCACAAATTGTTATGATCCACACAATCAAATGCCTTTGCACAGTCAATAAAACACAAGTAAACATCTTTCTGATATTCTTTGCCTTGAGCCAGCTATGATATCCCTTGTTCCATGTCCTCTTTTGAATCCAGCTTGCACCTCTGGAAGTTCTCTGTCAATACGCTGCTGCAACCATTTTTGAATTACCTGCAGTAAGATCTTACTTGCATGCAATATTAATGATATTGTTCGATAATTTCCACATCCAGTGGATCCAGGGATCACCTTTCTTTGGAATGGGTACAAATATGGATCTCTTCCAGTCAGTTGACCAGGTAGCTGTTTTCCAAATCTCTTGGCATAATCGAGTTAGTGCCTCCAATGGGGCATCCGTTAGTTGAAATATCTCAATGGGTATTCGTTCAATTCCTGGAACCTTGCTCTTCGCCAATTCTTTTATTGCACCTTTGACTTCCTCCTTCAGTACCATTGGTTCTAGATCATATGCTACTTCCTGAAATGGATGAAGATTGACCAGTTCTTTTTGGTACAGTGAATCTCTGTATTCTTTCCATCTTCTTTTGATGTTTCCTACATCATTAAATATTTTGCCCATAGAATCTTTCAATATTGCAACTCAAGCCTTAAATTATTTCCTCAGTTCTTTCAGCTTGAGAAATGCTGAGCATGTTCTTCCTTTTTTGTTTTCTAATTCCAAGTCTTTGCACATTTCACTATAGTAATTGGGTTTGTCTGCTCAAGCTGCTCTTTAAAATCTTCGTTTCAGCTCTTTTATCTTGTCATTTCTTCCATTTGCTTTAGCTACTTTCCACTCAAGGACAAGTTTCAGAGTCTCTTCTGTCATCCATTTTGGTTTTCTCTTCTTTTCTCATCTTTTTAGTGAACTCTTGCTTTCTTCATGGATGATGTTCTTGATGTCATCCCACAATTCTTCTGGTTTTCATTCATTGGTATTCAGTGCATCAAATCTATTCTTTAGATGGTCTCTAAATTCAGGAGGGATATAGTCAAGATCATATTTGGGCTCTTGTGGACTTGTTTTAATTGTCTTCAACTTCAAGTTGAACTTGCATATGAGCAGTTGATGGTCTATTCCACAATCTGCTCCTGGCCTGGTTTTGGCTGAAGATATTGAGCTTTTCCATTGCCTTTTGCCACAGATGTAGTCAGTCTGATTCTTGTGTGTTCCATCTGGTGAAGTCCATGTGTACAGCCACTGTTTGTGTTTGTAAAAAAGGTTATTTTCAATGAATAAATTGTTGGTCTTGCAAATTTCTACTGTGTCATTTCCAGTGTTATTTCTGTCACCAAGGCCAAATTTTCCGACTACCGGTGATTCTTCTTTGTTTCCAACTTTTGCATTGCAGTCACCAGTGATAATTAACACATCCTGATTGTATGTTTGGTCAATTTCAGACTGTAGAAGTTGAAAAAAATTTTCAATTTCTTATCTTTGGCTTTGGTGGTTGGTGCATAAATTTGAATAATAGTCATATTAACTGGTCTTCCTTGTAGGTGTATGGATATTATCCTATCACTGACAGCATTGTACTTCAGGAGAGATCTTGAAACATCCTTTGTGATGATGAAGGCTACACCATTCCTTTTGTCATTCCTGGCCTAGTAGATCATATGGTTGTCTGAGTCAAAATGGTCAAAACGAGTCCATTTCAGCTTGCTAATGCCTAGGGTATCAATCTTTATGCATTCCTTTTCATTTTTGAAAACTTCTAGTTTTCCTAGATTCATACTTCGTACATTCCATGTTCCGATTATTACTGGATCTTTGCAGTTGTTTCTCCTCAATTTGAGTGGTGCCACATCAGCAAATGGAGGTCTCAAAAGCTTTACCTTATACATATGAGTAAGGCTACTTTTACTCTGATGATGCAGTTATTTCCCAGTCTTATTTTGAGAGCCTTTTAACCTAAGTGACTCATCCTCATCCTCTGTTTGGGACAGTGATTCCAGGCTATTCATAAAGTTGTGCAGTAAGGTATCAGACAGTGTTTCTCTGCCATTCATAAGGTTTTCCCTGGCCAGTTCTTTGAGAAGTGGATGGCCTCTTCCTTCTTCCTAGTCTGTCTCAGTCTGAAAACCTGCTGAAACCATGTATACCCCACTGGGTTTGAAACCCCGGTGGCACAGCAACAAGCCTCACAGCAACAAGCCTCACAGCAACATGTCACCACACTAGGGCAAACCAACAGACAAGTTTGTTGCCCTTAGCTGTTTGAAACCTCTCCAATCTCCCCTTACCTGGGTCCCTGCTGCTGTGTCCTAGCTCTGTCCCAGTCCCCCTGGCCTTTTTCTTTCCTTTCCCCCGCTTTTCCACCTTGGCACTTGTGGGTCGTGGCCTGGGTTCCCTCCCCTCATCTGGATCCCTGCAGCTAACTCCTTGCTCTGTCCTGGTTCCCTTGGCCTTTTTCTCTCCTTTCCCCCACTTTTCTGTCTCACCACTTGTGGGGCATGGCCTGGGTTCCCTCCCCTCACTTGGATCCCTGTGGCTGTCTCCTAAGCTGGTACTGGTTTATTTAAAATGAGCCTGTCTGTTCTCTCTCACTCTCCTAGAGGTCAGCTTTTGCTGTAGGTATGTTCTAATGGTTTTCCTTCGGCTCCCCTTGCTATGGTCACCCTTGTTAATGCCACAAAACAAATTGCAAAGAAGTCTCTAATAGTACAGTATTAATATTTACATGGGAATATGACTGCTGACAGTGATTGCTTGGATATGAATGACCTAAAAATGGCAGAATTGGCAGAAATGGGGAGAAAAAAAAGATGTCTTCTTGACTGTGATATCTGAATCTTGGAGAGCATTTAGGGAATCTATGTTTATGAGGCCAGTTGCATCAGCAAGCTGCAAAGTAATGTCGCATTCCTGGAACTCAAGAAGAAGAACAAGGTACCATGCCAGGGGAGATCCGGGCCTGTGGGCAAAGTTACCAACTGTTGAGAGGTCTACTTGTTTTGCAAACTGTACAAGTAATTGGTTGTTAAGTCACATTCTGTGGTTGCTGGCACTATTGTGCAAAGTGGCTTTACAAGAGAACCATTGCTTGAATATATTAGGAATGATGATTTAAGATTGCATTGGCTTTGTTGAAATAATCCAAATGACACAGTGCAACATTGTTTTTCCCAGGTGGTTAAAAACACTGATTTCAGATATTTAAAATGTCAGAAATGTATACAATTAGTAAGGTTGGAGTGTTAGCTTTACTTCAGGGGGTATCAGAGGTCTTCATCTTAATCGGTGTGCCCTGTGAGGCTGCATAGGTTGTGACTTGATCTTCTCATTATAAATAATCCAAAATGACGGATACAGTCTGCCATCCAGTCGGGTTGAACCAGATGTGACTGAGTCATATTTGCAAGTTCCTTGCTTCAGATCCATCAGTGTATATTTAGCAGTTAACATTTAAACATTTAGACTGAGGGATTATTCGTCTAATTCTTGATGCTTAACAGATGTGTAGATGTATGTATGTGTCTGTGTGAGCAGAGCAGGATTTAGGAGTGGCGGATTCCCAGCACCTTGTACTAGAATATCATTGGTATAAATGTTAAACGTGGCACCTGTGAACTCCAGTTGCCACTTAGAAAATTGGAGAAACAACATTGATTTCAGACCTCTCAAGTGGGGCTGGGGTGCAACAGCAATCTCTATTAAACGTTTTACACAGCATAACAGCAAGCCTTACCACCATACGGGCTTAAACTCACTTTAATTTGGCAGTTCATAGTCAGAAAATATTTATCTTGTATGGGACTGTTTACTTGAAATGGGTGGTTCATTTTTGATAAAAATTTAAATATATTTATTTTTGAGTTTTGAAATTTAAAACTTGTCAGTATGTCTCCCAAGATTTTGCCTGGTTTGCTAAATCATAAAAGATGACAAGTGAAGAAAAAAACAACCATGGAAAAGTGGTAATTGCTTCTGCCAATGTAAAACATAAACAAACAAACAAGCAAAAAAGAACTCTCAAATCTATTTTGTAACTCTATAACTATATCTGTGTGAGTTACCTCTGCCCTCTGGAATATCATGAGCATGCAGTGGTATCTGGTAATGAGAGACTAAAAAATTGTGAAATGAAAGAGAATGAAGTAATTGAATGTGATATGTTAATTGAGTGCATGAACTAACCCTTTCAACTAAGCATAAAGAGATACATCGTTTTTTAAAATAGAAAATAAGTGTTCCTCAAATCCACTTAATAAATGTTGAACAAATATTTTTCAAGTACTGGTTTGAATAGGTACCAAACTTTAGCATTTCTTAGGCACCCAGATGATTCAATCTCAGTCTTGAAGATTGTGTGTGTGTGTATATATGTGAGAGAGAAAGAGCCAGCAATTACAGGCATGCACGGTTGAATGTACAACAAAAGAAAACCATTTCCATGGATGTGATTAGATGGGTCCCAGTTTGGAAAAGCTGAAACTCACTTACCACATGCAAAATGTTGTAAAAGCATTACATAAATGCCAAGAGCACTTTGACTTTATAATATCACATTGGAGATATATCTTGACCCTGTCCTGATGGCCAAGGCAGATGGTTGGTATCGTTTGCTAAGAATGGGCACTTTGCAGTCCCTAACATTTGAAACTCTGCCACTTAAATTTGAAACAGTCAAAGTGAAATTCTAGTGTTTTGATAAGCTTGTCAGGGGGGTGTGAAATTTCAAAACTGAGGAAGTAATAGGAAGTTATTTTTTAAGAAAATAACTTTATTAGTAAAGATACATTTCAGGGACATCTAGTAAGATGGAGGAATAGACAGACAAGTTATACAGACCCTCTTCAACAAAGAAAAGAGAAACCAACTGACAGAGATAAAGAAGACAATCCTGGAGCCCTGCACTTTGAAAGGAGGTATACAGAAGTGGATTAGGCACCAACTAATGGAAAAACCTGAGCAAAGAATAGGCTCTATTTGCCAAGGACAGCAGGGACATACAGGAGGCTGACAATGGGGAAGGAGATAGGTGGTGAGTGTGTAAGTGCTGCCAACTAGTGAATAGAGGAGTACCTTGCTTACGTAGATAACATACAAACAAAACAAAGAAAATGAAAATTGTGGGCAAGTCACTCCAACATACAATCACCAATTAAATATAAACACAAAAATGTCACAGTGCTTCAGAGACAACAGAACATCACAGTTCACACAAAGAAGCGAGATAAAGCAGGAGAAACAAGGGTCCAGGATACAGACCCAAAACACATCCCTGAGGAAGACGCAGCATTGGAACTCCCTGATAAAGAATTCAAAAGAATTATATTTAGGTACCTTCAACAAATGGAGAGACAGATCAAGGAAAACAGTGACAAAATAGAGGAAGACACAGAGAAAATTCTAGAACAATTTCAAAAGACAATACAAAAACAAAATGACAAAATAAATGAAAAATTAGAAATTAGAAAATCCACAGACAGAAATCCATAAGATTAATACTTAGTGTGGTGGTTATGTTTGTGTCTCAACTTGTCTGGGTCTGGTTGAGTGTCTGGGCAGCTGGTGATAGTTGTTCCCCATGATGAGACTGGCAATCAGCTCCATGGTGGGATCTGCCACAAGCAGCTGAGTAGCTGCCTTTGGGATGTGGTCTTCTTCCTGTATATAAGGAGAAAACTTGGGGATGGTAGCTAGCTTATGGTACACTTGGACCCTGCATGTAGCCATGTCATTATTCAGCAGCCTGCCATGCTCTGCCAATCTTGGGACTTAAAATGGACTTAAATTAATGGCCTTCCATGTGGTTTGGTTATGTCATTATGGTTGAAGATTGTGCCTTTTTACTTGCGAAGCTTGGGCTTGTCAGCCTCAGCAGCCAGCAGCTGTCTGAGTGAAGAAATGTCTCTAGCTTCAGTGGGCTAGGAGCAGGAAGCAGAGCTGGACCCCAAGGTTTAGGGGCTTTCACCCAGCCCCTAGAATCTGGCACTTTGAATTTGTACTTAAAGCCTCCAAACTGTAAGAGAATAAACTCCTGTTTGTTAAGGCCATCCCATTTGTGGTATATATTCCTGTCAGAGTGACACTAGGTAACCAGAACACTAAGTTTTCAGAAATAGATAACACATTGAATGGAAAAAGGAGTAGAATTGTATCAATGGAAGACAGAATTAGTGAGATTGAAGGCAAATACTTTGATACCTCTTTGGAGAGGAATCAATCAGAAAAAAAGATCAAAACAAAATGAAGAAAGCCTGAGGTTCATGTTGGATACCATCAAAAGGAATAACCTATGTGTAATCAGAATTCCAGAAAAGGAAGAGACAAATAAAACCACAGAAAAAATTGTCGAAGATTTGTTGGAAGAGAATTTCCCTGCTATGATGAAAGATGAGAATATATCCATTCAAGAAGTCCAGCGAACTCCAAACAGGAAAAACCCCAAAAGAAAATCACCGAGACATATCATCATCAAACTCACCAAAACCAAAGACAAAGAAAGAATACTGAAAGCAGCATGGGAAAAACGAAAAGTTAACTACAAAAGGCAACCAATAAGACTAAGCTTGGATTTCTCGGCAGAAACTGTGCAGGTAAGAAGACAATAGGATGGAATATATAAAACTGTGAAAGAGAAAAATTTCCAACCAAGAATTATATACCTGGCAAAATTGTCCCTCAGATATGATGGTGAAATTAGGACATTTCCACATAAGCAGAAATTAAGAGAATTTTTAAAAACCAAACCAAGCTTACAAGAGATGATAAAGGGAGTCCTTTGGACAGAGAAGCAGCAAACAACTGGCCATTAACACACATGGTGGCATAAACCAGAAACTAACACAGTTATAGAAGTATTCAAAGTAAATAAGCATTCAAGATTGTGAACAGAGAACCAGGGACATCAATTGACAAATGAGGGCAACTACAAATCAAAAAGTGGGAAAAAATTGTGTATTTACAGAACTTCTAAATGATAAGGAAGTCAAGACAACTACAAGATAGCATGGACTGTTCTAAACTAGGAAAGAAAATTATAAACCACAGGGTAACATCAAAGAAAAATAATAAACCTTCACATCAAAATAAAAAAGAGGACCAGCAGAAATATTTAGCAAGTACTAGAATAATAGCAATGAAGGAAGTGATAACACTATTCACAAACAAAATGAGCTCAGCACAGAAAATTATAGAAGCCTCCAACACCTCAACAACAAAAAGATTATGAACTTGGAGGACATTATGCCGAGTGAAATAAGTCAATCACAGAAGGACAAATATAGTATTAGTTCATTATTGTAAAAAGTCAAGGAAAGCTTTATGTATGGAAGGAACTTTTTTTTGTTGGTTACCAGGGGTGAGAGGGGAGGGGGGCGGGACACTACCCAAAAAAATAAAAAGCATTGACCCATATCCCTTTAGTTTTGTGTATTTCACTGTACATAAATTATATTTCAATAAAATGATTTTAAAAAGATACATTTGAGACCAGAGACTGTCATGAATCTAGCTCTGTACTTGATGAAAAAGAGGTGGGAAAATTCTTATATAAATGAAGCTCTAAGAGTGTAGTGAATTAAATATTTTCTTGTATATGTAATGGTCATTTTTAATATTTGTGTTGATATATCTTACATTAGTTGTTATGTAATAATTAATGTAATCACTGTATCACTTCTCAATGAAATTAAGTGTGGAAGTTTTTTTGTTTTTTGTTTTTTGAGAATCTATAAAAGGATTAAATAAAAGGACTATGATATAGTTTATGTTAAAAATAAGAAAAGAGTTTCCCCTGCCCAATTGCAGTGTGAAATTAAATGGGGGGAAAGTAACCAGATTAAATGGGGGAAAAAGTAACCAGATACTACATATGTCATATTTTATAGTTGATCTGCCTTTCATACTTGAATATTAGACTTTTACCTCATCCCTAGATTTGTTGCCACCAGATGAAAGAAAGCCCTGAGAGGGTGGTGTGCTGTTTTCAGTTGTATGTCTTCAGTAACATGCCTCAGACCCACAATTATTCGTTACAACTGAAATGGACACTGTTATAAAAATCTTAAAGAAGTGAAAGCCACTATTTTACCAAATCACCTAGAACTATTAGATGAGAAAATTTATGAAAATAATAAATTTTAAGCTATTAAAGTATAAACTTACAATTGAGTTGTTTCAGTTATACCCAAACCAAAACTCATTGTCATCAAGGAGATTCCAACTCTTAACGACCCTATAGGACAAAGTAAAACTGCCCCATAGGGTATCCAGGGCTCTAAATCTTTAAGAAAACAGACTGCCTCATCATTTTCCCATGGAGCAGTTGGTAGGTTAGAACTGCCAACCTTCTGGTCAGCAGCTGAGTGCTTGACCACTGTGCCACCAGCTTAAACATTCTGTTTAAAATATAGACCAGGATAGAATGTCATATGCAAGAGTAAAAGGGGAAAAAAAGAAAAAATTATTCACAGATATGCACAAAGTAGTGATTTTTTTTTTTTTTTTTTAAGTGGTGGATTGTGAATTGCTAGTTTGTTGACTATAAGGAGGAGCAGAATCTGTTAGTGGTCATCCTGACCATATGAGACGCAGAACTTGCAAAAAATGTCAGGTAAGAGATAAAGAATAGCCAAGGAAGGCTAACATTTATTGATTGCCTGTTCTGTGGCAGCCACTCTGCTAGTCACTTGATACACATTGTAATTTTAGAAGTACAAAGAGAATGGTTAATAGCAGAGAAATTGGCAGAGGTTGGAAGGTGTGGTAAAAGCAGTGTGGAAGTTCAAGTGATGAAAGGGATGGGGATATCTGGCAGTTGATGGTGGATAAGAGGTCCAACAATAAGGAGTAAAATATGTGCCACCTGGGAGACTCAGCGTTGTGTTCTGCAGGAGAGGACTGCAGCCACTACCTGGACCTCAGTGACAACTAAAGGCAGTTTTGTGTTGAAAGCACATATGTCAGATATGGCATGGAAAGAAAGGGAGAAGACGAGAAAGCAAATTGGCATCTGTCACCACCCCCACCAAGGAGTTGCCTTGGGGTCAGCTCCAACTCATGATGACCTCATGCGTGTCAGAGTCAAATAGTGCTTCATAGAGTTTTCAGTGGCTGATTTCTCAGAAGTAGATCATCAGACCTTTCTTCTGAGGGAGCTTTTTAGACTCAGATCTCCAACTTTTCAGTTAGCTGCTAAGCATGTTAACTATTTGTACCACTCAGAGACTCCAAGCTGACAAGAGTATTTATACTTACCCTTTCACTCCTCCACTCTATTGTCTCTGCCACAAACTCTCCCACCTTCCTGACAGAATTCTGACCACTTCCATGGTGTTTCCTAGCTCACTGACACACTGCTATTTTCATTTAAACCTAATTAAGGCTCTAATAACATTTTAAAATAGGTTCAAGATGTTCTCCATCTGATAGAAACATTTTACTTACCAAAGAGTTATTCTCAGTGTAATGGAAGAATAACCTTTCTCTCAACAGGTCCTTGTCAGATTGCCTGTTCTTTTTAGAGCCTCTGTTAAACTGTTCTTTGAATCCTAAAAAATGGTTTTGCATTCCAGACAGTGTGTCTTAAGAGAACTCACACATTTTCCTACAATTTCATACACAGCACACCATATCTCTAGTATAATATTTGTTTTAACAAGTTACACTAAAAATGAAAAACCAGCTTTGTCATGCTTTTCCCAGTTTATCGCTTTGCCTTTTGTTAGAGGTGTTTCTGGAGAGTAAGTTTCCCTGGCAGACCTTGTGTCTTCTGCTCATGAACCCTGTGGGTACAGAGGAGCCCACAGCTTGAGTGGTGGACTTGGCCTGGGGAAGTGGTCAGGTTTTCTAAACCACAGGAATATGTTTATATCTGTTCTGAAAAGAAAGGTTTGGCATTCTGGTGCTCTTTGAATTTGTTTGAATATAGGAGATTCAGTAAAATATTAATGCATTCAGCAAATATTTATACAGCTCCTACAATGTGCCAAACACTGTAGGTCCTGGAGAAAAAAAGCAATGAACAAAATAGACAAGAACTGTGTCTTCATGAAGCTTATTTCCTTGGGTTACCAAAAAACAAACCCAGTGTCATTGAATTGATTCTGACTCATAGTGACCCCCATTGGGTTTCTAAGGTTGTAAATCTTTACAGAAGTGGATTGTCTCATCTTCCTCCTGTGGAGTGGTTCATGGGTTTGAACTGCCAACCTTCTGGTTAGCAGCCAAATGCCTTATGCACTGCACCACCAGAACTTCTTGGGTTGAAGGGCCATATATTCTTGGGGGGAGAGTGATGTGCTACTCATTCAGTTCTCAGGGAAAAAAAGTACTAATTTGTAGCATTTGCCAATTTTATGCTATAAATATTTCCACCATGGCTGATTTTAGATTACCAATGTGATGTCATTGGATGTAAGTTGGGAAAAGCTAATCAGCTCTCTCAAGCTGGTAAGAGCTGGGAGTAGGAGTTAAAAAGTAAGATAAGTAGGTAGAATATATAATATGTCAGATGTGCTATAGAGAATAACAAAGAAGGAAAGGAAGAACAGAGAATGTTAGAGAAGGGTCACAATTATAAATAAAGTGATCAGGGAAGACCTTTCTAAGATGGTGACTCTACATAAAGACCAGAGGAAATGAGGGAACAATTCATGTGGCTGTCTAGGGAAGAGAGCTCGAGGAAGAGGGAACACAATACAAGATCTTGAGGTGAGAGGGTGCTAGCCATGATGGAGAGAAAGTGGTGAAGCCAGTATGACCTGAGCAGAGTGAGCAAGAAGATGAGTGGTAGGAGATGACGTGACGTGGGGCCCATTATATAGGGCCCTGTTGGCCAATGTGAGGACTTCAGCTTTCACTTTGCATAAAGTGAGAAACTTTGTAGAGTTTTTAGTGGGAAAGTGACATAATCTGACTGACTGTGTGTTTTATTTTTTTGAAGACAATTTACCTAGTGAAGGAAACAACAATAAGAAGGTAGTGATGTGAGATAGAGTGTAAAAATGCCATGGCAGAGGTGTCTATCTGACCTCCTCTAACTTCCTAAGGGGGAGAGAGAGTTACCATCAGCATAAGCCCAAAGTTGATTCCTGTTAAGCAGAGATCAGACAGACCTCCACTCTCCAGTATTTTCACCAATTCTGACACCGGCCTTCCCTCCCACAACACTCTTCTCTGCTGGGTTCAATAATTTGTTGCAGTGGCCAACAACTCACCGACACAATAAAACCAAACTAAACCAAACTCACTGCCGTTGAGTCAATTCTGACTCATAGTGACCCCTCCTTGGGTTTCCGAGGCAGTATCACTATGGAAGTAGATTGTCCAGTCTTCCTTCCAAGGAGTGGCTGGGGGGTTTGAGCCACCAGCCTTCTGGTTAGCAGCCAAATGCCTTAGGCGCTGTGCCACCAGAGCTCCTATACAGACACAGTAGTCATGATCTTTCATTTAGCAGCCAAGTGCTTTAACCACTGTGCCAGTGCTGCTTTTATTAGGGAAGTAACAGATTACAGTTCAGGATCAAGAACGATTCAAGATAAAGTTCTTCAGTCAGGACAGCTTCTCAGCTGTGTATGCAAGCAGGTCTCAGGCATCTTGGGCCTCTTGAACTTGCCCAGCCTCTGCCCACCTTGGGGAAGTGTTACAAAGCTCTTTAGCATCACTGATAAGTGCTCAGAGGCACCCCACTCTGTCACTAAGCCTTTGGCCCAAAGGTACTCAGCTCTCTACTCCAGGGGTCAGGTAGCCTAGTTCAACCAAGTACCTGGAGGCAGTCTACTCTGCCAACAAGCCTTTTGCCTGAAAGGACTCAGTTTTCTTTCTCTGAGCTGGAAAGCCCATCACTATATCTCCTGCCTGTCTCCTGGTTCTTCTGCTTCTGCTGCATCTGCTTTCACCATTTCTCTGCCAGTACTTCTCACCCTCTCTCATTGTATCTTGTGTTACAGCTCACTCTCTCTGTCTTCTAGGTCTAGGAGGTTCTTAGCACAAGGATCCTGGGCCCAAAGGATATACTCCACTCCTATCTCTTCTTTCTTGGTCATAGTTAGGGCCCCCTTTTCCCTCACTGTGATGCATCATTTTAAGTGTAGCGGGATGGCAAAAACTGACCAATCCCCTCGTTAGGTTTCCCTATGCCTTATTTGCATGGTCCCACATCCAAGGGTGCCATGCACCTTATTTGCAATAGTAGCAAGCTATATCCAGTTGCCTTGGTGGTCCACAAGCATATCATTTGCATAGTCTCACCTAGTCATTTGGTAGGAGTTACAAAATCACCACTAGAAAGGCCATATAAAAGCTCCCACAGGGAAGGAAGGCAGCCAGTAAAGGCTGTAGTAACCACCTAGTTACCCTTGTGGGCAACTGGAACTTAATCTCAGCAGGTAACTGTGGGGGCCAATGTAGAGCACACCTCAGAGTGACTCCATCCATGAGATAGGGGCCTGGTTTTTTTATATACTAGCTTTCATCAGTTCTTGGGTGAGTGCTGCTCTTGGGGCCCTTAATTCTTCATCAGCTTGGGCCTATTGTGTGGGAGGCAGTGTGTGCCCTGGAGACCAGAAAATAATCCTCCATCAAAGAAACATCAGTGCTGGCGATCTGAAGAACAGCCAGTGTGCACTGAAGTGGTAAGGGCAAGGGGATGTGAAGAGGCTGTGACAGCATCTACTGCATACTCATCCAAAAAAATCCTGATCGAGTTGCTACTGTGTGCCAGAGACTCAGCTAGGTTCAACAGATTTACAGTGGAACATGGCTCACCAGGTCCCATCTCTGTGCCATAGGGCAGACAAACATGAAAAAATATCAGGCAGAGTTAAATTCCATGGAGAAAATAAAAGGATTATTAATAACCAACAGAAAGGTTATTTCAGAATAGGTGATCAGGAAAGGCATCTTTAAGGAGGTGACTTCCAACTCCTAAACCAAAGGTAGGAGCTCTGGTGGCATAGTGCCTAAAGCATTTGACTGCTAAACCCCAAGGCTGGGGTTTCAATCCCACCAGCCACTCCCCGGAAGGAAGGTAGAGTAATCTACTTCCTTAGTGAACCTAACAGGGATCCACTCACCTTCAAGGAGAGGCCAGAGTACCATTAGAAATTATTCCAACATCATTCAGTAAATTAGGTTACTGTATCATAAAGACCTAACCAAGGATACATACAACAACCTGGAAAGATCTCAAGGGCACTGTGCCAAGTGAAAAAAAAAAAAAATCCCCAAAGGGCCACATACTGTGTAACTCCATCTACATAATATTTTTGAAATGATAAGAAGTATAGAGATGGAGAATACATCAGTGGCTGCTGGGTGTTGGGGAGATATGGCTGTATAAGGATAATGGGAGGGATGACTTTGTGGTGATGGAACTGTCCTGCATCTTGATGTATGGTAGTTACATGAATCTACACATGTGATAAAATTACATAGAACCATACACATAAGGGAATTCTAGAACTCTAAATTGTGCTCATGAGGAATCTGTACATAGGCCAAGAACAGAATAAGCGGATACTGTGTGATTTAAATTCAGGAAAAGCGTGTGTCAGGGTTGTATCCTTTCACCATACTTATTTAATCTGCATATCAAATAATCTGAGAAGCTGGATTATATGAAGAACTTGGTGTCAGGATTGGAGAAGACTCATTAACAACCTGTAATAAATATGTAGATGACACAATGTTGCTTGCTGGAAGTGAAGAGGACTTTTGAAGCACTTGGTGAACAAGATTAAAGACCACAGCCTTCAGTATGAATTACACCTCAACATAAATCAAACAAAAATCCTCACAACTAAATCAATGAGTAAAATCATCATGAATAGAGAAAAGATTAAAGTTGGTAAGGATTTCATTTTACTTGGATCCAGTATCAGTGCCCATGGAAGCAGCAGTCAAGAAATCAAACGAAGTATTGCACTGGGCAAATCTGCTGCAAAAGACCTCTTTAAAGTGTTAAAGAGCAAAGAGGTCACTTTGAAAACTGAAGTGTGCCTTATCCAATCCATGATATTTTCAGTTGCCTCAAAGCATTTGAAAGCTGGACAATGACAAAGGAAGACCAAAGAAAAATTGAGGCATTTGCATTACTGTGTTGGTGAAGAATACTGAATATACATACCATGGACTTCCAGAAGAATAAACAAGTCTGTCTTGAAGGAGATGCAGTCAGAATGCTCCCTAAAAGCAAGGATGATGAGACTTTGTCTCACATATTTTGGGCATGTTATTAGGAGAGACCAGTTCCTGGAGAATGGCATCATACTTGGTAAAGTAGAAGGTCAGTAAAAAAAGGAGAAGACCCCAGGCAAGATGGACTGATACAATGGCTGCAGCAGTAGGTTCAAACGTAGCCATGATTGTGAGGATGGCCCAGGACTGGGCACATGAGACCTCTCTGCATTATTTTTTTCTAAGTTGAGATCTAATTCATATACCATAAAATTTGCTATTTAAAAGTGAACAATTCAGTCATTTTTAGTACATTCATAAGACTGTGCAACTATCACCACTATCTAATTCCAGAACATTTTCACAACTCCTCCAAAAAACTGTACTCATTAGCTGTCATTCCCCATTCCTGCCTCCTCCTAGCCCTTGAAAACCACCAGTCAACCCCTGTCCCTATGGATTGGCCTATTTTAGATAATTCATATGAATAAAGTCATACAATATGTAGTCCCCTGTGTCTGCCTTCCCTCACTCAGCACAACACATTCAGACTGCATCCATCTACTTTGTAGCATGCATCTATACTTTTTTCCCTTATGGCTGAATAACATTTCATTGCATGGATGTACCATATTTTCTTTAGCCATTCATCAATTGACGAGCATGGGCTTTTTCTCCAAATTCTTGCCAACGTTTGTTATTTTCTATTTGGCTTTTTATTTATTTTTATTGTAGCCATCCAATGAGTGAGAAGTGGTATATCATAGTGATTTTGATTCACATTTCCTTAATGACTAATGGTGTTGAACATCTTTTCATGAGCTTGTTGGCCATTTGTATATCTTCTTTGGAGATATGTCTATTCAAATTCTTTGCCCATTTTTAAAATTGACGTGTTTATTTTTTGACATTGAATTTTAAGAATTCTCTTTTTTGTATGTTTTGGATTTGCAAATATTTTCTTTCATTTTAAAAGTTATCTTTTCACTTTCACAGGAATGTCCTTTGAAGCACCAGGTTTTTTAATTTTGATAATTTCCAATTTTTCTATTGTTTTTTGTTGCTTTTTTAGCATTATAGTAAGTTTTAAAAGCAAGAAGTGAGTCTTCCAACTTTGTACTTTTTTTTTTTCAAGGTTTATTTGGCTTTTCTGTGCTCCTTTAATTCCATGTGCATTTTAGGATTGTCTTGCCAATTTCTGCAAAAAAGGCCATTAGAATGTTGACAGAGATTGCATTGAATCTGTATATCAATTTGGGGAGTATTGCCATTTTAACATTAAGTCTTCCAATTCATGAGCACAGGATGTTTTTTCATTGATTTAGGTGTTCTTAGTTTCTTTTTCAGACTGTTCATTGCTAGTGTTGACTTACATTTACTAAGATGTGTTTATCTGTTTTCTTGAGAATAGACTAAGTGGAGAAAGGGCTGTGAGTTGGGATATCAGTTATGAAGTGATATAATAGTCCAAGCGAGAGATGGTTGTGAATTGGATCAAAGTGATTAGAAGTGATCATATTCTGGATTTATTTTGTCCTAGATTCAACGTGATTTGCTTATGGGTTGGATGTTTAGAGTGTCATAGCATGAGATGAATCAAAGATAGTTCTATGCCTCAGCAGACATGAGGTTTTGTTTTTTGTATTCAAGTCAAGCAGTCTCGGATTCCTGTCCTGCCTCTGTTCCTTTCTTGCTGTTTGTTTTCCTTATTATTACCTATGAGGGTAGTTGTTGTTAAGTACCTTCAAGTCAGCTCCAACTCATAGCGACTTTATTACATACAACAGAACAAAACACTGCCTGGTCCTGAGCCAGCCTCACAATCCTTCCTATACCTGAGCCCATCATTGCAGCCACTGTGTCAATCAATCTCATTGAGGGTCTTCTCCTTTTTTGCTGACCCTCCACTTTACCAAGCATGATATCCTTCTCCAAGGAATGGTCCCTTCTGACAACATGACCCTAAAATGCTTACCATTATTTTCCTGTGCCTATAAAATGCCTGCCACATAGTAGGCACTCAGTGAATATTTGTTGAGTGAATGTTGTTGTACCTGTCTCCAGAGTTCAGTTTCCTTAACTATAAGATGTACATAATAATACTGAGTTTAAAGGTGGTTTTCAAGAATAAATGAAATACTATATCTAAGTGCATTGTGGGAGCTCTGGTAGCATAGTGCCTAAGGCATTTGACTGCTAACCAGAAGGCTGGTGGTTCAAACCCACTAGCCACTCCTCAGAAGGAAAGTTGGGGCAATCTATTTCTGTAGTGATAACACCTTGGAAACCCAAAGAGGGGTCACTATGAGTTGGGTCCAACTCAACAGCAATGAGTTTAATTTTTGGTTTAAGTGCATTGTAGGCAGGGATGTGGGGAAATTGGAATTCTTATCCATTGAGGGAGGAATGCAAAGTGGTACAGATGAAAGGAGCTCTGGTAGCATAGTGCCTATGGCACTTGACTGCTAACCAGAAGGCTGGTGGTTCAAACCCACCAGCCTCTCCTTGTAAGGAAGGTTGAGCAATCTACTTCCATAGTGATACTGCCTCGGAAACCCAAAGAGGGGTCACTATGAGTCGGGGCCAACTCGACGGCACGTAACAACAACAGCAACATTGTGGGAAACAGGGTCACAGTTCTTCAAAAAACTAAAAATAGGATTACCAGATGATCCAGCTATTCTACTCCTAGGTCTATCCCCAAAAGACTTGAAAGCAGGTGCAGATACTTGTACACCAGTGTTCACTGCAGCATTATTCATAATAGGCGAAAGGTGGAAACAATCTAAATGCCCATCACCAGATGAATGGATAAACAAAACGTGGCACGTGCATACAGTGGAATACTACTCAGCCAGTAGAAGAAATGAAATCTTAGTACATGCAGCAATATGGATGGAGCTTGAAGACAGTATGCTGGGTGGAATAAGTCAATCACAAAAGGAAAATATTAAACTTACATAAAAACACAAGAAAAGGCAATTGTATAGAGACCAGATTTTACTACTGGGTACCAGGGGTAATGGGGAGAAGGAAAGGAGGGAATTACAGGTATGGAAAAAAATGGCATTGATTAATGATAGGGTTTCACAGATGATCATTATTATACTTGCTGTCAATAAGTTGTACACTTATAAGATGTTGAACTGGGAAGAATAAAGTTCATTGCATATATGGCATATACAAAATATAAATAGATGAAAACTGTAATTATTATTGTCCATATTATGTTATTCAGAATACTGATAAAATTTTGAATTCTTAGAAAGGAGGCTGCTTCATAGGAAAAATAAAGGAAAGGGCCATTTTTATTGACAGCTATCTCTTGAACTCAGAAATAGAGGACTTCCATTTCTAAAAGCCAGAAAATCCCAAATCCTTTAACTGCATCACTGCAAATAGAAAGGATTTGTCCTGCCTATAGGATTAAAGTAGGACACAAGCAAAAGAAACATCCCTAGGAACTTATTTTCTGCATAGAAATATTACTTACTGTGGTAATTGTTCTTTTAAAATGGTAACTGCTCTGGGTTTTTAGAATGAAAATGAAAGGGCTATGGTATTGCTAAAAAGTAAATGAGGAGAGTCAGAACTGTTTGAGAGACAGTGCACTTTTGTTGTCATGGCAGCCAACAGCTTCCAAATGGATCCCCCCCTGCCCAGATGTTTAATGTCTATATTAACATGCTCTAAATGGTGAGAGAGCCAGATGTCAATGTATAATGTAGTTTATTTATTTATTTAGTCCTTAAGAGTTTAGAAAACCTTTTTAAAGCTTAGAGGTTGAGTTTAGCTGGGAGTAAGGAACGGAGAGCTTGATAGAACATCTGTGTTTCTCAAGTTTGCATTTTTAAGCTGTATATGAAAACTCAAGTGCCTCCAGATGAATGTAATAATAATTCAACACATTTCAAAGAGAAATTTATAGAATCAGTTAATAAAAGCATATCTAGTGATTGAAACTACAGAAATTAAAACTGTCTATACTAATCCTTTATTTTCTTGTATCATAGCTAAAGTACCAATTCAGACTAATGACTGATAAAGAAGAGAACAGATACTAATTCTTCAGGAGCTAATTCTTAAATAGCTCCTGAAGTTGATTGTTTTAAGAAAAGCCCTTTGCCTCAATTATTGCCTGATTATTGGTTTTTTAGTAAGAGGAATTATATATACACATTTTACAACTGTATTTTATTTTTTACAAGTGTTTTACTTTTATATAACAAAGCTAAAGGTAGTCAGCACTTTCCTGTGAAAATACCCTTGATGAAAGTGAAATATGTTTTGTAAACTCCCCTTGCTATTGACCCTCTGACCCTATGAGAGAATGTTAACTGAGGGCCATAATACATGTTTAAATGAGCCCTGGTAGTTCATTGGTTAAGTACTCAGCCACTAGCCAAAGATCAAGGGTTTGATCCCTCCAGCTGTTCTGAGGGAGAAAGATGAGGCAGTAAAGAATTACAGCCTTGGAAACCCTGTGCTGTTCTATTCTGTCCTATAGGATCACTATGAGTTGGAATCTACGCAATGGCACTGGGTTATAAAACATGTGAAAAGAATATTTAACTCTTTTAGGAAGAAATAATTTAATGTCCAATTAATGTGTTGGAAGAACAATAAACATAAAAGTTTAATAATAGAAGAAATAAAATACTTATCGCAGTTTTATTTTTTTCTGGTGGCTGAAAGGAGAAAGAAAAAGAGGTGTTTTCATAAGGAGAACAGAGATTTAGATATTCAAGGAGAAAGAAAAGGATAAGAGAAACCAAAGAAGATGCAGACGTCTCCTCATATCTGGCATTCCTCCATGAAACTCTCTTCTTCTCAAACCTTTACCTCAGCTGTGCCCTAGTTTCTCTTTTCAGTCATTAGCTGCATAAAATCATGTCCATGAAGCTCTTTACAGAAACTTGCCCAGTCTGGCCTTGGTATACCACCCTCCCTTTCTGAGGCACCCATTCCATTTCCCAGCAGGGCTCCAGCCCCAGGGAGGCCTGGCATCTCTGGGTCATCTGAGATCAATGACTAGTGATCTTCCTGCTCTCTTACCTCTCTGATAGGTTACCTTAGCTCTGTAACTCTGGCAGTCTTCCAAATGTCACCAGATTCTTCTGAGGCTAACTATTCTCTAAGCTAAGTCTTTTTCCCCTCCCTTTAGAGTCTGAAGAAAGATCAGCTTGATAATCTCCCTGAGCAAAAGTATCTTCTTAGGGTAATATTGCTGAATAGAACTTTCTGTGATAGTAGAAATGATCTGTGACTATGCTAGCCCCTAGCCACTTACAGCTATTTAAATTTAAATTAACTAAAACTAAATGAAATTAAGCATACATTTACTCAGCCGCACTAGTCACATTGTAGGTGCTCAATAGCCACATGTGATGTGTAGCTACCAAATTAGACAGCATAATTTTGGAGGAATCCCAGTGCTTGTGGGAATGGCCCATTGCTTGTGCCCTGCCATGATCAGACACTGGCTAAGGAAGCCCTAGGGAAGCAAGGTCCAGGAGGGAAAGCCCCAGTGGATGTAAAGGTACTGCAGCTGGGGGCTGTCAATCATCACACACCTGGCAGCAGGTTCTGCTAAAGGAAAATCAGATCAAGGCCCCTCCATGACCACCACACCCATCACCTGTCCGTAAATAGAGGTATAACTACAATCTAGGATTTGGACTTAGAGTTGGGTTTGAGTTTTGGCTCTGTTACTAGTTAACTATGGGACCACAGACAGTTATTCACACTCTCCCAAGTTTTTAGCTTCTAAAATAAAGATAATAACTCTCAGGGTTGTTGTGGAAATTTAGTAAGATTATAAATTGAAAGCATCGCCGTGCTTGGTGGATCCTAACCATCTACTACAAGCCAAGATGACACATTGTGGGTCTTATGTCAGCTTCAGCCCTTCTTCCCATAACTTAAACAAAACACTGTAATTAACCTTTTGAACTGAAGTACTAAATAAATAAAAAGATAACACAGAATTATTACTACATTGCCTATAATTTTCAGACACATTGTTTTGTACAAATAGAACTCTTCTTGTATGAAGATACTATTTTGAGGAATAATGTCTTTAAGAGTGTGTGTGTGTGTGTGTGTGTGTATGAGGGAGCTCTGGTAGCATGGTTCCTAAGGCATTTGACTGCTAACTAGAAGGCTGGTGGTTCAAACCCACCAGCCACTCCTTGGAAGGATGGTTGGGCAATCTACTTCTGTAGTGATAGCACCTTGGAAACCCAAGAAGGGGTTGCTATGAGTCAGATCTGACTCGATGGCAGTGAGTTTGGTTTTTGGTTTCATGTGTGTATGCATGCACAACTAATCTTTATTTACCACTTACACTACGTAGGCACAATCCTAGGTAACAGTGTATGTGAGGAGATGTACTTGCACTTCGATTATAGTTATCACCACTGTCATTCACACTTACTGAAAATCCCAATCATGTATTTAAAGAATTGCACCTTGTTCCTGGATGTTGAGGTTGCAAAGGAAGCTGAGTTATTTAAAGGGGTGTTTCTTGTATTGTGGAAGAAATTTCCTCTGCTCTCTTTCTTGGCAATTGTGTTTTCCCCTCCCCCAAGCACAAACGGGGCTTAATGGGAACAATGATACCACTAGACCTCGAAGACAGGAGTACTGGACTTCAGTAGGAAAAAAACCAAAGGGATTCATCCATCTGAACTTCCATTTCCAGTGTGCTGCTCTCCTCCATTGCCCTGTTCTTCATGCAACATATGGTAGACTTGACAATAGAAGGAAGAGGAGGGGTTGAGAAACTAATATTTATTAAGCACCCTCACCAAGAACCCCACTAAACAGGTACGATGCTGGACTTTTGAATAGCCCAGGTCCTTTCTCTGAGAGAAGCACCTTGACTCGTTTCAAAGTGAGTGCGTGTGCATATGTGGTGGTATGAGAATAGAATTACAAATCCAAATGGGTCCTTACAGGTAAGTCTGCTTTCCACCCTTGTTGTCTGCCCCCACCCACTCTGTTTCTGCTGAATGGGAAGAACTCAGCAGCTCCCCCTCAATTCCCTTCACTTTCCAGACAAGCTTTGAAAGTGTTTTTTGTTTTAAGGGTTTAACTACAGGCAGGGTAACAGAGAATTAAACTGAGGGAGATGTAGTGCCTCAGACGCCTGGAAGGGCCCTCTCACTTCCATCCCTGTGCCCCCATATTCCCAGGTGGCAGCTGTATGCTCTCTCCTTTAGGCTCCTCCTCTCTCTCCTCACCCTCATCCCCAAACAACTTCATTTCTGATCCCATCTGTAGGGAAGACCATGGTATCTTTCCTTCTTTTTGGTCCTTCTCCCTGGAAGTATATAAGCCTGAGGGTCCGTTCTAGGCAAAACTGTAGAATCCCTTTGTTACTTGCCAAACAGTCACTCCACAAAACCTCCAGGAAGGTAAATAGATGAAGTCACTCTAAGCAGCAGTCTTTATCAGACTCTAGGCTGCTCTCCTCTCTCATAACTATTAGCAAATATTTTAATCCAATTATACTAGCAGTTCTGAGGATTAGTTGGCATTGATTCTGTTAATATATGAAATATTAGCCAAACACTACTGCTGAATAACTATAGGGTATTTCATTATGATAGCAACTGATACTTAGAGAACGTCAAAAGTATTGAATATTAAGTAAAATTTTAACATAATTTTCTGACTTTTTTTTTTGTATGGGTGAAAAGCAAAGGAATAATTATTCAATAACTTCTGCTTGAGATGATTCTCAGAGTGCTGAAGAATTGCTGATTTTACTATTTTCAAGTTTGCCTTTAGGAGAGTTTGTGCTACAGTGTTTTCAGGGCCTTTCCTCTGCAGAGAAGATGAGGGATCTGGCAAATATTAAAACAGCATGTTAAGTTGAATCAGTAGGCTGTCTTTAGCAAATGTCTTCATTCATTTATTCATCCATTAGTTCCCTCCTTACCACCTTCCTTCCTTTCTTCCTTCCATAAGGTCTTTCATTAACCCACTGCCATCGCGTTGATTCCAACTCATAGCGACCCTTTAGGACAGAGTAGAACTGCCCCATAGGGTTTCCAAGGTTGTAAATCTTTATGGAAGCTGACTGATCTTTCTCCCACATAGCTGCTGGTTGGTTTGAACCACTTTTTGGTTAGCAGCCGAATGCTTTAACCATTTAGCCACCAGAGCTCCTTAATGTCTTTCATTAGGAGTGCATTTCAAGCATAGAAAAATCTATACCAATAAGTTTTACATACTGATGTAAAACATTGACAATCTCACCAAACTTATTTTGAGGAATTAGCTTAAACCCTATGCTAATATATATATTGATATTCTATTATTGATAAGAATTAAATCAAACTGTTAGTTTAAAATGGCCTAGAAGCTAGTGTGTCTCCCTCTTGGGGGTTTTATTTTCTGTTCTCTGTTTACTTGTTATTATTAAAACATACAATGATGAAATGGTGTTTTAAATCATGTATTAATAAAATTGTGTAAATGTTTCCATAGGTTACTTGACACATTTTACCTCTTCCAGATGGTCAAGATTTTAAATAATTACATATGTACTAATGTATGAAGTTATGTTTATAATGACTGAATATTTCAAAGAAACACTGATTATATGGCATACAATAAAAGCATTCTTAGATCCCGTTGTTGCTTATATTTAAATTATAATATAATTACAGGAAATTTCATAGGTATACTTTCTTGAATTCCTTTCACATTTTGCATCTAGTCAAAAAGATGTTCAAATGATTTTTTTTTTTTCTAGCTAAGATGAATGATTAAAAACTTGTCAGAATGTTGTGACAATTAGGAGTAATTAGCATTCTAGAAGAGGCTTTGGGAGCTTTTAGAAGTGGTCTTCAGGTTGGCCCTACAGTCACCTCCAGGGAGCTGCGCTTGGTGGGGCTGTGGCAGCAGGTGGGAGCTGGCAGAGGGGCAGGCTTCTGGAGAGGGCTTCAGCGCCACGGCTCATCTTCTCGCTTCAAAGGTTCCCTGGGAAGAGTTACCGCAAACTCTCATTAGCCGAAAACCATGATTATCTCATAATCCTTTGGCAGTGTTTGTGGATGGGACCTGTAAGATGGGCCTTTAAGAGCAAAGACAACCTGTCCCTGGGTTTGCTGCTCACTTCTAACTGTGGCCTTCTTTTAAAATTTCAATGAGCTATTTCATGGATATAAAAGAAAGTACATACATATACTTACAGTATAAAGAATAGTAAAACAAACTATATACCAGTAGAAACAAAGACACAGCAGTATATCTGCTCCCCAGCTTAATAAGGAGAACAGTTCCATCAATTCTTATGTCTCTTGTCCTCTGTGTCCTTCTCCAATGGCAATCCTCTCGCCCTCTTTCCCACCACACCCATATCCCACTATTATAACCTTCTCTAATAATTTTCCTGTACAGGTATGCATCACTAAACAATATATTGTTTCATATGTTTTTGAAGATTTTATAGATAAATCATAAGGAGCTCTGGGAGCTCTGGTAGCATAGTGGCTAAGACACTTGCCTGCTAACCAGACAGCTGGCGGTTCAAACCCACCAGCCACTCCTCGGAAGGAAGGTTGGGCAATCCTACTTCCGTAGTGATACTGCCTCGGAAACCCAAGGAGGGGTCGCTATGAGTCGGGGCCGACTCGACGGCACATAACAACAACAACAACAAGGAGCTCTGGTGGCATAGTGGGTAAGGCATTTGGCTGCTAACCAGAAGGTTGGTGGCTCAAATCCACCAGCTGCTCCATGGGAAAAAGATGAGGCAATCTACTTCTGTAAAGATTTACAACCTTGGATACACAGTGGGGGTCACTATGAGTCAGAATTGACTCGACAGTGCTAAGAGTAAGTGTCATTATCGATTGCCATTATGAAATACAGGCAATCCCTGGGTTATGAACATCCGTGCAAACCATAGTTACAAACCAGCCTATATTATATTATATATTATATTATATTATACTATACTACTATATTATATTATACTATACTACTATATTATATTATATTATTAAAAATTTGAGGAAACTACAGTGGTTCCCAATAACAATGAGCATTACTTTGCAATGAATAGCAAAACATTATCATCACTGTATTATTGCTGTACTGTTATGTTAATAAGAGATCTGGTGGTATAGTGCCTAAGGCATTGGATTGCCAACCAGAAGGTTGGCAGCTCAAAACCACCAGCTACTTCTAAGAAGAAAGGTTGGGCAATCTACTTCCATAGTTATACTGCCTCAGAAAACCAACGAGGGGTCTCTATGAGTTGGATCTGACTTGAGGGCAGTGAGTTTGGTTTTTGGATTAGTATTATGTTAATGATGTTTTAGTGTATTTGGAAGTGTTTCTTTAGTGTTTTCTATGCATAAAAATGTACACCAAATACTATATACTGAGATAAACATTCAGCTGACTGACATTAGGTACAAACCCTACCTAACTGTTCTTATTTACATACAATTTCAACTTCAAGACAGATTTAGGAATGGAATTCATTTGTAATCCAGAGATTGCCTATAAGAGAATGGAGACCTACAGGGTTAATATGATTTTTCTGAGATTAGTTAGTGAGTGAGTGAATAAAACTGCTATATGGATTTTTCCACCCCAAGTCAATTCATTTATACATCTTATTTTAATGAGGTAATATTTAATATATTTTTCAATGACCTCAAATTATTTTTTCAATCTGCATGCTATGTCAGTGTGAAAAAGTGAAATTCACTAATTTATATAAAGCAATAGAAATATATTTAATCTGGATTGAGATTTTTTTTTTCAGGAACCAATTAGAGAAGAAACAACTTGTTCAGCTTGTCTCATTTCACTTCAGAGGAATAATTTGGATCTCTGTTTCCCTTGCTTTGCCAGAAAGGCAGATAACTTTAAAAATTCTTTCTGCCATCAAGTGTGTTCTTCTCATTATAGAAGTGAAAAAAAATCAAAAAACTTGAAAGGTTAATAGAATCAGAGTTTAATCCTTAAAATTATTTCTACATGGTCTGTCTAAACCATTATTTCTGGTGTTTATATCTTCTAACCTGAAGTTACATCAACTGATAGTTGAAATATATGGTATTTTTTGCAAATAACATGCCCACACAAATAACCCGCCCATGCATTTAATGTGCATCAAAAACTAATGTGTGAGGAGGTTGCACAGTTTGCAGAAAACGTGTAGCACACATGTTGTTTGCATAAAAATACAGTAAGTGTTTATTTTTACAATAATTTAAAGTATTATTCACCAAGTAAATATGTAACATATGTTTAAAATGAAGGAAACTCTTGAGGACTATGTGAAGCTCTGACTTGAATCTAATGGTTCCAATTATAGAGTGGAACATCAAGTCAAGAAGAGCTATACTGTCAGTGCACTAGACACTTCCTTACAAAAGCACAAGACTTCTATTATTCTAGGAAAAAAATTACGGACTGACTATCCTAACCATCATAAAGAATGGAATTGACGTATAAGTATTCTGCAGGTAGAAAGCCATTCTCACACTGTCACTCAGGAGTATGAGTCAGCAGTATAGGGCCATTAGCAAGAAGGCAAACATGATGTGGGGTGTCATTAGCCACAGTGGAACACCTAAGAATCTGAACTCACTGTGTTCAGAATTGTATAAACATTATTAAAATATTTCCAGCTCCCTATTTTAAACACAATATTAGGAAATTGGAGACGGGCCAGAGAAAAGAAATGAAAATGATTAGAAAATACAAAACTTATCTAGGCCAAAAACTAAAAGTAAGTGCAATTCTTTATAACTGAGAAGGGAGAGCTAAGGGATACTATTAAAGCACCTTTGAGTTGGGTCTCCATCTACAGCGTAGTTGGAACTGACTGGTGCCTCTTGTCCTAAATCTGTGTTTTGTGGTAGACTTAGCATTAGAAGAAGTGGCCATGATATCAGGGCTGGTTTTCCTTGTACCATTGCTCAAATGTAACATTTATTTACCAATAGTACAGGCATTTCAGTGAAGGATATCCTACTGGGCAGGAATTGGATTTTAATTCTCAAAGTAAATTCAAAGCCAAATATAAGCTACAACTAGGAGAAAGATAATGTGGTAAACATATACCAGAGGTCATCAGGAGGGAAGGCTTGTCCCTCCTATTTGTCTAGAGTGAGGGCAGGGCTAGGAATTGTGGAGAAAGAGATGCAGAGAGAACCCAGATCTCAGGCAGTGCAACACTGAGGATTTGTATGAAGGTATCAGAGGGCATAGTTGCTTCAGTATTAAAAGGTAGGGTCAGAGTCTGCCACTTCTACCAGTGGTGAGAGCACATCAGACCAAGGCACAGGAAATGATGAAGTACCAAGCATGCTGAATGGAGCCTTGAGAGAGGATAGAAGATACTGTTGAGTGATTAGGTGGGTATCATTAAAGAGACAGGAAAAGAATAAAAGACCAAAATGAATGTCAGAAGAGACTCTGAAACTTCATGTTGAATGGAGAGTAGCTAAAGCGAATGAAAAAAAATAATGAAATAAAAGAGCTGTACAGAAGATTTCAAAGGGTGGCTTGAGAAGACAAAGTAAAATATTATAAAGAAGTTGCAAAGACCTGGAATTACAACACCAAAACAGAAGAGCATGCTTCACGTTTCTCAAGCTGAAACAATGGAAGAAAAACTTCAAGCCTCGAGTTGTGGTATTGAAGGATTCTATTGGCAAAATATTTAATGATGCAGGAAATATCAAAAGAAGATGGAAGAAAAGTTCAACAAGATAGAAAATAACAAATGCTGGCGAGGTTGTGGAGAGATTGGGACTCTCATACACTGCTGGTGGGACTATAAAATGGTACAACCATTATGGAAAGCAGTATGGCAATTCCTTCAAAAGTTGGAATTAGAAATACCATTTGACCCAGCCATTCCATTACTAGGTTTATGCACTAAAGAAGTGAAAGCCATGACAAGAACAGATATATGCACACCCATGTTCATCACAGCAGTATTTACAATAGCCAAAACATGGAAACAACCTAGATGTCCATCAACTGAGGAACGGATAACCAAACTATGGTACATACACACAATGGAATACT